>NC_046154.1:75245334-75601878 GCF_011064425.1 Rattus rattus
TTCTTTTGTTGATGGTTCAGTCTCAAATCCCCTTTGGGGCCCACAATCCTCCTTTCTATTTTCCTTAAGAGTCCCCAAACTCCATCTACTGTTTCACTGTGGGTTTCTGCATCTGTGTGAGTCAGATAAAATTAAACACATTATTTAATAAAGACCTAGGTTAGGGGAATAGTAAAGAAAAATATTTTAAAACCTCTAGAACTAAATGAAAGTGAAAATATGACACTGATATATGGAACAAACTATAGAAGTATGTTGATCTACTCGAAAGTTTCTGGGTCTTGAGAACACACAGGTGTTAGCAGTTAAGACAACTTTACTGTCCAGAATTTTCCAGCTCACCTGAGGTTTCGAAGTCATTAATTCATCCCCCTTAGCACACCTTTCTTATTGCAGTGCAGATCAGGGGATTCGTCACTGATGGTACCTCTCTAACAGTTGAAGCAATTTTCTCACCTGCATTCTCCTTGTTCACAACTTTAAGCTTGCTTTCACACCTTTGCTCTACAAAGTTCACATTTTAACCTTTTTATTGCTCGTCTAATGCTTACTGTAGATCTGAATGGAAACATAAGCAATATCTGTGACTCGACTTCAGTGTTGTCCTGGTGTAAATTCTCCTCTGCTGAACAAAGTGGTTCATTAATGTAAAATGCAACCTCATTTAAGTCTTCAGGACATGGGTACAATGCAGCCAGACCCTTTGTTGAATGGCTACTATTGACACACCAATAGAATCCTTGTTCCCAGGGGAAATACCATGAGACATCCCTTTACTTTCCACATTTTGTCCCTACCCTGTTCTTCCAAATTCCCAACAGAAAGACACGTACATCTCTGCCCTAGGAATAAGACATTTTTACAAAGCAACATTCATCCTTCACAGAGTCAATTTCTGTCTTAGTTCTTTTTTCACTAGTAGGACAAAATACCCTGACAAAACAACATAAAATGAACGAGTTTATTTTGGCGTAGAGGTTGAGAAGGATAATTTTTATCTTGGCAAGAGTGATGTAAGAACAAGCAAGGAAGGTCTGAAAGCAGGGATAGGATGCTGGCTGTCCACCTTGCATCTACACTCTGGAAGTGAGCATAAATAAGAAGTCTGGCCATGCTGGAAAGAATGAAGATGAGCTTCTTATATCTAGCCTCTACTTCATAACTAAAGGTTCCAAAACCTTCCCTGATACCATGACCAGCAATTTGACAAGTGTTCAAATATGTGAGGCTATATATATTCTATATAGGTAGAATATCTAACATTCAAACCATAATAGGTGTATGCATGAAAAAACTACATAGGACAAGTACCAAGAAGAAACATTACTCTGGCAGAGGCAGATACCTACTATGAACCCGTGGGGCAATGGCTTTAGTTCATGTGAACTCCAGCAAAAGATGAGAAAAGAGCAACAACTGCAAGTCATTGCTACTCAGTAGAAAAGCCTGTGGGCCATGAAGAAGGCAAGACCATGTCGCTGGCCTGTGTTGCATCACTCTAAGTGAGTCATGATTCTTGACTCATTCTTTTCAAAAAGCAGTCCTTGCATATATCCTAGAATCTAGGTTTCCTGTGTTTGGCCTATGGAATTCATCATGGGTTCAGGAACTAGCATATTCATTCTTTTTAGGTGAGAAACTTTCTCTATTTTTTATACTGTCATATATGCCAGAGCATTCCATTTTAATCTAGATTTTGAGCAGGAGATTTGTAATAACAGCAGGTCAAAAAGAAAATTCTTAATTATTCCTCCCTACCTGAAAATAGGAGAGTAAAAATGCTCATGAACAAGCCCTACTAGCACGGAGTGACAGGAGAAATAGCATATGTTTACATTCCTGTATCTTCAGCTTCCTGAGATGAGTCAGATATTTCCCAGTATTACACCTCTACACTCCAGCTAAGGCAAAGATATTGAGTATTAGTCGTGTTCGAATTTTTATTTTCTTTTGAGGGTTCTAATTTATTTATTTATTTATTTATTTATTTATTTATTTATCCATTTATTTATTTATTATTTACTTTACATCCTTCTTTTTCTTCACACACTCCTGCAATCTTCCCTGCCATCCCCCTCCATTTCTCCTCTGAGCCAACCCTAACCCACCAAGTCTCTGCAAGACTAGATGCATCATCTCTGGCTGAGGCGAGACAGCTAGAAGAGCACATGTCATAAGCAGGCAGCAGCAGCTTGTGGGATAGCCCTTGCTGTAGTTGTTTGAGACCCACAGGAAGGCCAAGCTGCTCATCTGCTACATGTGTATGTGAGTTCCAACCCCCCCCCCCATGTATGCTCTCTGGTTGGTGGTTCAGTCTCTTGAGAGCAGCAATGGTCTAGGTTATTTGATCCTGTTGGTTTCTCTGTGGAGTTCCTATCCCCTTCGGAGCCTTCAATCCTTCTTCCTATCCTTCCATAATTTTCTTATTATTTAAAACATAAAATTTCCATCCTGTTTCCTGTTAACCTGTTATGTCAGTTATCCAGACATGAATTAAGATTTTGCTTCCAGAAAAAAAGCTGGAAACTTTTTTTGTTCATTGTCAGTCATTATGCCTGAGTGGAATTTATGGTTATGAAGTATGCTTGGACCAATGAAGACTAAATTCTGAAAAAAGAATGGTGTTACTTTTGAATCTTGAGCAACTTCGCCCTTATAAACCAGATGGCATTCCAAAGCTTCTCAAAATCTATAGAAAGAGGTCTGGAATTTCATTAAGATACCAATAGAATCTTATGAAAGCAATTTTTTCCACTGCAGGATTGAGAAGTCTAGTTTAGACTCTTGTATTTCCTTCTGTTAAGTAAATGCAATAGATGCTCAGTTAATACTTATATTTGTAATTTTCTTTCTTATCCAGAGAATGTATATGGCATACAGTTTAGATAGGCAAAGATCGAGAATTGTTTATTTTGAGTTAATTAGATGCTTGGCTTTTTCTACCCCGTGTAGTGTAGTTAGTGCTGAGTTTTTCTGTTCTTATTTCAAAGTCATTACTGTACACTAAATCCTTAAGGCACTTTCCCAGAGAGTGATGTTATTGCCTATAGTCTTTATTTACTTTTGTGTGCACATCTCATTTATTTTCCAATTGACTATGTATGGCAAACATCCTTCTTTCGCTTTCAAAATCTAATCTCAACTTTGTCAGTCTTTCTCATCTGGAGCAAATATCAATTTCTCCTGCAGAGATCCTTTGAAAGGTAGCAATATGTGCACCATTTAGAAAGAGATGATCTTGTGCTGGTTTGTAAGAGAAATATACCTGATAGACTCAAGCATTTGAACACTCGGTGGCAATATTGGGAAGGATGTAATTGGACAGGCTTGATTAAAGTAGTATATGCTGGCTATCAGATTAAATACCTCACCCTTCATCTAGGTCTCTTTGCTTTTTTTTTTTATATATACTTAAGTTTGAAGATATGATACTTCATTATTTCAATCCTGACACAAGCTTGCCTCTTGTTTACTTTCTGGGATGGATTTTCTTTCTTCTAGAAATTGTCTTGGTTATAGTGGTCTTCCTTCCTTCCTTCCTTCCGTCCTCCTTTCCTTCCCTCCTTCCTTCCTTCCTTCCTTCCTTCCTTCCTTCTTCCTTCCTTCCCTCCTTCTTTCCTTCCTCCTTCCTCCTTCCTTCCTTCCTTTCTTTTTTTTCTTTCTTTTTCTGGAATATGTAAAGCTTTGGATCTTTGAACTAGGAATGTAAGAGGATTCTAAGGAGATTGACAGGTTGTCCTAGTGGATCCTAGAGAATGATTGTGGTCACAGCAGCGTGGTCTTTGTGGGTACAAATGAAAAAGGAACAATGTAGCACTTGGGTTCTAGGCCATTTTTGCTGTGTTCAGCAGGCTCTGGCTACCTTCTCCATGACCTGAGAATTTCCCAAGTCCAAATTTAAAATAATACACTAATGTTGTTGTCAGAAACAATTCCCAAGTCCAAATTTAAAAACAATACACTAATGTTGTTGTCAGAAACAATTCCAATCTTTAAGTTGTGTGTGTATTGTTAACAATGTCTTTGTATATTGTAACGTGAGAAGGAACATGTGGTGAAGAAAGAAATGCAGTACGTGCAACTTTAAAGTGGGCAGAAACAACAATAGGAAGCTTAGTGATATAGTCAAGACTTGGCTGAAAAAGAGGCTATCAGTTTTGAGGAAAGTGTTACTATTGAGATGATTTCTGTTCTGCTGTGAATGACCCCATCCACTTAACTTTCCAATGTGCTATAGAAATTCTAGGCACTTCCTGTTGCTATAAATCAATTTAAATGAGATTGTTTTTGCTAGTGTGATTCAACAGGGCAGAATCCAGCCCAAGATGGAAATCCAATTTGGCACTGTCTTCCACAGAGTCTTGGTGCTACAGGCATGAAAGATGTGTGAATGCGTGGTTGGTGGATTGCTTCTCTGTACATTCAGAAAGCCACTGACACAAGGCAGTGTGGTGGTCTTTCTGAATGAATGCCCTAAGGAGATCATGAGAGGCCAGAGCATGGTGCTACAAAAATAAAGCCTGGGTTTGAATGGGTCTAGACCTTGAAATATTGGAAATACAGAGCTGTGTAATATCTGCCAAGGAGAGCTGAACAAAGGGAGTGGAATCGACCCAAAAGAGAGACATATGTTATAGATAGGAAAGATGGAGGAGTGGAGTTATTAAAACCTTTTGATACGAGACATGAAGCTGCACACTTTGGTGTTTGTCCTACTGGGTGTGATCTTTCTTTGCTCCAGTATCTCTTCTGCTGGCATCTGGGAATCATCACACAAACCACTCAAATGCCAATTTCAGATAAATAGGGATAGTTTATTGAATGTCCCACCCCAAGAATGATTGATCAGGGACACTGTTTAAGACTCAGGAGCTGAACGGTAGCTTTGAATCTAGATCTTTTAAGGCCTTTTAAGCCTGAGATCTGCAAACATCTGTGCCAAGTTATTCCACCAATCAGGACTTAGAGATAAGGGACTTTCTTAGGAACGTGTCTTGTACACTTATCCTGCTCTCATTGATTAGAATATTCAACTGTGGCAGAGGACTTGTCTTGTCTAACATTCATGTCTTAACTTGTCAACTACGATAGGGCTTGTCTAACATTTATGTCTTAAATTGCCAACCTGAATGTCAGTTACCCATATGCATGTCTCTTTCTGCCAATAGGATGTCAGTTACCAAGGAGATCTTAGGAACTTAAACTTACTCAACCCCTACTCAAAATGAAAGTCTTAATCCAAATAGTTTCTTATATTGTCACAGATGTCTCTCTTATGTTAGCACCCATCCCAGGGGCAGCTTTTAAAATCCAATACTGTAAAAGCTAAAGAACAGATCCAGGTAGTACTACTGGTTGGTTCGTTCGAGTTTCAGCTTGTTGTGAGCAATTACCTGAAGTATTTCTATTGATTTATACCATGATTGGTTTCCTAGAGCACAGAACATAACAGAATATGTAACAATTTGAGGATAAGAAATTTCCTAGTTATTGAAGAACAGAACAGATATATATATATATGAATATATATATGAATATATATATATATATATATGAAGGTTTTTATAAAATTTGTAATAGCACAAAATGCCAAGCCAGACAAGTAACAGTTACATAGGCCTTAATATTCCATTTACACAGTAACATTTTACCTAGGCTTTATAATCTCATCTAGGCCAAAATACTTTACCTAGGCCTTAACATCTTCAATATGTTCTATTCCAACCTATTCTTTGCCCTATATATTAGAATTATATGAATTTCTTTTTTTATTTTACAGGGGGATTAAAAATAAGAAATTGACCTTGCATTTCACAAAGAGATCAGACTTTTAAATAGTATTTAGAATCTGAAAGAATATGGGGAGTATGTCCCTGAGTGTAGATATTGAGATAAAAAGTCTCAGATTATTACAGTCCCTGCACTCTCTTCCATTTTTAGTCTGAAGATGAGAGCCTTTAGCTCCTGCTCTTATTATCATTCCTGCCTCTTGCTGGCATGGTTCCCTGTCATGGTGGACTCTTAGCCCTTTGACTGGAAGTCCAAATAAACCATTTCTTCTAGTAATGACTTGTGTCATGGTGTCTTAACCACAGCAACTGAAAACTAACTAGTACAAAGCTATTTTAGAAACCCAAGAACCGACCAATTAATATTCCTGAACTGTGTGGAGAAGTAATAATCTTCATAGCTAATAAATAAATATGCTAAAGATTAATGAAAGAACCCAGATGCCCTTCAACAGAGGAATGGATACAGAAAATGTGGTACATCTACACAATGGAATATTACTCAGCTATCAAAAACAACGACTTTATGAAATTTGTAGGCAAATGGTTGGAACTGGAAAATATCATACTGAGTGAGCTAACCCAATCACAGAAAGACATACATGGTATGCACTCATTGATAAGTGGCTATTAGCCCAAATGCCTGAATTACCCTAGATGTCTAGAACAAATGAAACTCAAGACGGAGGATCAAAATGTGAAGGCTTCACTCCTTCTTTAAAAGGGGAACAAGAATACCCTTGGCAGGGAAGAGAGAGGCAAAGATTAAAACAGAGACTGAAGGAACACTCATTCAGAGCCTGCCCCACATGTGGCCCATACATATAGAGCCACCCAATTAGACAAGATGGATGAAGCAAAGAAGTGCAGGCTGACAGGAGCCGGATATAGATCGCCCCTGAGAGACACAGCCAGAATACAGCAAATACAGAGGCTTGCCAGCAAAACCACTGAACTGAGAACGGACCCCTGGCTGAAGGAATCAGAAAAGAACTGGAAGAGCTTGAAGGGGCTGAGACCCCATATGTACAACAATGCCAAGCAACCAGAGCTTCCAGGGACTAAGCCACTACCTAAAGACTATACATGGACTGACCCTGGAAACCTCATAGGTAGGTGAATATCCTAGTAAGAGCACCAGTGGAAGGGGAAGCCCTGGGTCCTGCAGACTGAACCCCCAGTGAACTAGACTGTTGGGGGGAGGGCGGCAATGGGGGAGGGGTGGAGAGGGGAAACACCTATAAGAAAGGGGGGAGGGAAGGGGATGTTTGTCTGGTGTACATAAGAAATACTCAAGATAATTAAAAAAAAAAAGTTTAAAAAAAAGAAAAAAAATAAAGATTAGCAAATATGCTGGAGAGTTTTAAGACAACTTGATATTACAAGAATTACAAACTAGAATTTTCTAAAAGGAGGAATCCTTAATTGAGAAAATACTTCCATAAGGCCCAGCTATAGAGCATGTTTTAAAATTAGTGATTGAAAGCAGAAAGCTCTGCCTTTCTGGGATGGAGCCATCCCTGGATGATGGTGCCGTGTTCTATAAGAAAGCAGGCTGAACAATCATGGGAAGCAAGGCAGTAAGCAGCACCACTACTATGGCCTCTGCATCAGCCCCTGCCTGTAGTTTCCTGTCCTTTTTGAGTTTTTGTCCTGTTTTCCTTCAGCCATGGACTATAATGTAGAAATGTAAGCCAATAAACCCTGTCCTCAGAAACTTGTTTTTTCAGTCATGGTGTCTGCTGCAAGAGAAGCCCTAATTAACACACTGGACAAGACAATTTTCTTTTGCAACCAGAACCCAACCCCGCCTATCAACCAGCATACATACCCTGATGGCCTTGTTCATTGTACCTAATGCAGGGGGTGACTGTGCCTTATCCCACTGATGGGAGCTAACCTTCACTAGAGGATGACTATTCACTAATCAGCAGAAAGGGAATAGGTTTGATAGAGCTTGGGAATACCTATGTATAAGACAAACAGGTGTGTCCTACAATGGGGGAGGTTTGCGGAATATGGGCACGTGTCAAACTAGTTACCTTTAATAGCTAAGAAAGAAACAAAATCATAGGATTTTTATATTCTTTTAGGGAACAGATGATAAGCAAATAAACAATTAAAGTACACGTGAGAGAAAAAATAAGGCCACAAAAAAAAAAAAAAAAAAAAAAATGTGTAGGAAAGGAGTGCTTAGAGAGGTGGAAAATATATTCTGTGATTAAATATCACTTCACTTCCTTTCTTCTTTCTTTTATGTTTTCATTTTTGTTAGGGGGGGTGGTAAGTAGACATCATTGGAGAACCATTATTCTGGCTCTTTTTTAAATTTTTTTTTTTGGAAAATTAACTTTTTATTTACATTTCAAATATTATCCCTGTTCCTGGTTTGTCATCCATAAACCTCTAATCCCATTCCCTCCTTCCCCTTCTTCTATGAGGTTGTTTCTCCACTCAACCACCCCTACTTCCCACCTTAACAGGACAAAGTAGTTCAATAGATACTCTATTGGAAACATCAACGATTGTGTAAAAGTATGTAAAAAAAATCCTGGAATTTGAGAAATTGCGTTATAAAGACTATTATGATATTTAGGCTAATGTGGATTAGAAAGTGACATCCAGATTACTCTGAACTACATAAAAAGACCATGTCTTGAAAAAACCAAGTGAAAACAACAATATCAGCAACATTTACTACATATGGAAGATTACCATCTGAGATATGAAATAATGTGCTATCCATTTTGCTATATGTAGTACCCAAGGAGTGAAAAGCCAGCCCATCAATACCCTACATAGCTTCTTACTTTGAAACCTGCAGGTAACAACAGCTTTCATGTTATTATTTGTTCCCATAATTCTATCTTTAGAAGCAAACAAAAGACTTGTTTTTGTGTTTGAGAAATGAGCAAATTGAACAGCTGATTTGAAATAAAGAGATACAAAATTCAAATTACTTAGTGAAAAATTACATTCTCAATAATTGTTAAAAATAATCAAAATAAAGAAATATAGGTGCTGATTCATTTAAAAAGTGTAAGTTACATATACATGAAACTACAAGCCTTTATGAGAAAATAGTAGAAAGAGAAAGGAAAACAATTTTGAGATTTCAAGGGGTTGGTTATGAGACATTTACTTCTGAGGTAATGAACAGTTTTCAAACTAATGTCACAATGAAGTTTGTCAGTCCCCATTGGGATAAGTCTTTGTTTTGATCTGCACAGGACACTCAAGGCCTAGGAACAAATTTTGAGAAACATCTAATGGAACTGTATATGACAATAGGTCAAAGGGCAGCAAGGAGACCATAAGTCTTCACTGTTCTCATTCATTTCCATTACTAAAGACAAACGACTATGAATATGAAAAAATTAAATGAATCACCTGGTTCTGAAGCCATGTCTCAGCAGTTAGCAACAATTTCTGCTCTTCAGAGGGTCAGATCCTACCACCTGCACAAGACCTCTCTACAAACATCTGTAATTGCAGTTCTAGATAGTTCAATGCCCTCTTCTGAGGATACCAATAAGCATTTGATGGACACACATACTCTCAGGCACATGCACATAAAATAATGCATAAATAAACCTTTAGTAAAGAATGTGCTTCCTAATAGAAAATAAGATTCCAAACCTTTATATAAAATATGTGCATACAATAAAAATTATAAAATGTTTGATGTTTCTCAAAAAAAATATAAAGTCAGCAATGGGTCCTGCCCTTGGTCCTAGGGAGACTTGATGCCCTAGTGTAGGGGGATGCTAGAGTGGCAGGGTAGGAGAGTGTGGGTCAGTGGAGGAGAACTCTCATATAGGCAAAGAGGAGGGGAGAGGGCAGATGTGGGATGGGGGGTTGATGGAGGGGTATCCAGGAAGTGGGATATCCTTTGAGATGTAAATGAATGGAATGATTAGTAAAAATAATATATACATATATATAAATATTATATATATAGTGTGTATGTGTAAAGTCAAGTCTCTGATATAAGAAATTTGACTTATTAGATTATAGAAAATGATATTAAATTATTCTTCATTTAATTACTTGAAAATTTCACATAACTCTGTGTCATATTTGTGAACCTCACAAGGGCAGCAGCTGAGCTATAATTCTGAAAACTACTGGCTTACACTGCATAACTAAGCAAACACCAACATCATTTAGAACAGGAAAAAGACTTGATACTTCTGCAGTGTTCTACACCTAAGGACTCATTAAGCTAGCTATTGAGAAATTATTTGCATAGCTTCAGTTTCCCTGCCAATAAAATATCATGATAGTAATTTTTTTTACCTCAAATTTGTGTGTGTGTGTGTGTGTGTGTGTGTGTGTGTGTTGAGGGGGGTAAGGAAGTTCATATGTGGAATTATTTAGATGCTATATTTGAAATGCTCAAAATATGATGTAAGATAGAGCATGGAGTGGAATCTGGCATCAGTCATTAACTTTATTCACTGTTGTTCAATTATAAACAACCAAGGAAATCAAGGAAAGGTATTTTGAATCCATTCTCTAAATGCAACCAAGTTTCAAAGAAGCAGTAAAATGGTGTTCCGGTGAAATCATAACATGGAGTACATGAGTGAAGGAGCGTGCACAGGAAGCACTCAGGACAAAGAGCTGCCAAGCTTCACAGTCACTCACACCGGACCAAGGAAGGGCTTATGAGTCAGGGATTTCATCATTTCCTCCACCTGTGTTTATCCTGTGAGTTGTTTTCAGTAACTGTGGTTTTCTGAGCCTATGAATGAAGAGAAAATGAATGTAAGGGGTAAAATTAAAAAAAAATAGCTTGGGGATAAAGAAGAGGCATAACTTATTAATTGTAAATGCAAACCAAGATAAGTTCTTCCTCCCTAACCCTGATTTAATGATGGGCTCAGGTCTCCTACATGGCTACATAGTTCATTCAATAGATTTCAGCATGTAACCCGCAGTTACCAGTGCTCTGTTTTCATGATTGTTTTAATTGTATGTTAGTAGATAGCAATTCACATTTTGTTAATAACATTCTGTTAATAAAACCTGAATCACCCTTCAGAAATATAACCACAGTGAATGAAGGTAATTAGGTCAGTCTGTCAGTCACAAGCTGCTTCTCATGGAAGGAGTTATGTATTATATTCTCAAATTCTATTCAACTTCAAAATATTATGAAGTGCTGACTCAAGATAAATGACTTGGCATGTTGAAATAATATTTGCGCCTACTCTCTTATATTCATGAGTAACAAATTCCAGTTAATCTCATCCCCAAAGTATACTTTCTTTAAATGCTTTCTCTCTCTACTATTTTTTACAAACATATAATTTTTCAGTATAAACAATTATAGACTTTGACAACATATAAATTTCTGTTACAATAAATTGATACTCTGAATTAATAGCATATAACAAAATACTTATTCACAAACTGAAAGGTATTTGCTTTGAATAGTTGTCAGTTTTGATTCATAGTTTACATTTATAGAGATAGCCTCCACAGTCAGATATACAGGAACTTAGTTATGTCCTTTTTCCATCTGTTAAAAGCTGTTCCCAGGCACTTTGCCTGTAATCTCAGTACTCTGGATGCAGGATTACTAGTTTGAAGCCAACCTGGAATACACTCAATCTTTCTCAAATGCAGACAGATACACAGAAGCCACATAGAATCTTTCTCAAATTTAGACAGACACACAGACATATACACGCACACGCGTACACACACACACACACACACACACACACACACGTCTAGAGAGTACAACTAATCACACTGTACTCCTTGATAAACAGATCGCAGGCTTCTGTCATACAGGCTTGCCTCCATAGGTGCCCAGCTCAAACCTTTAAAAGCCTACATTGGAAAGTAAAGTTGAGGTGGTAATTAACAACAGTGCCAATTCTTATAAAAAATTAACAACTTGGGGTACTTTCGTTTTAGCTTTCTGTGGTTTGGTCACGTTCATAATATCTTTGTGGTCTGCATTCGTTCCTTTTGCACAGCAACCAACTGTGGTGATAGGATCTAAATCTGATCTTCAGGGCAACCTTCTTAAAACGTCCAACAGAGCCACAGAGTTTACAGCTGCCACTATCAACGTAGGCTTCTTCGGCACTACCAGGACAGTACCTAGAAAGGTGTCCCATTTCTCCACAGAAGAAAAAGCCTTGGCAAAGGTAAATTCACCAAGGGAGGGTTTATGCTACCTCTGCAGGTCGCGATGTTGTGCTCCATGGACCTGCAGTGGTAACAAATACCAGTGTCCATGTCTTCTCATTATAGTGCACTTGGGCAATTAGTAATCCCATAGCCAGGTTTTCTACAATGGAAATATACCATTACCACTGCCCTTTTCTTTGCTGCTTGTCTTTTTAGACACCTTCCTTCCTGTTTACTGTCCTTTAAGGACAGCTGCAATTTCTCCTCTTACTTCCTGCCTGTCTGATCCTATCAGCTCTCCACTGTGAAGCATCTGTGAGCTCTGTTCCAGGTATTACATGAAATCCATCCCCTTCTTTCGAGCACTCTTTTTTTCTTTTTCGTTCCTTTTCCATTTTGCTTGAGGTGCATCATTTTTTAAATGATTTGACATTGCTTATGATTTTGAAGGTTTTCTTTGCTCTCTCTGCAGACTCCGTACTTCATGTATTCTCATGATGTTCCCGCCAAGGGTCTCTTACTATTTAAAGGATTAACTCTAGCCCATCTGTCATGGTTGTATCAGAGGAGTTTTACCAATTCTGTTTGAATCCTGAAGATCAGCTGAGACAATGAGCCCTCTAGCCATTTCTTAATGTCCAGTCATGATCCTGCTCTGAGGTAAATCTGATACATAACCCTCAACAAATATAGTAATATTGTAGATTCAAGTTGGTGACCTAGAAACTTCCCCTACTACCTTGCACACATTTAATTTTCTCTAGATTTGTTTCCTTTAGACATTCACTGTAGTTTATAAATATATGTGTAACACATATGTACATATATTGATAAAAGACATATATTACTGTGCCCACAGAAAGGGATTTTGTTTTCTCTGCTATTCTCTGTTTAGAGGATTGAGTTAAACTGAATTAGTGTCAGCTCTTCTCCTACCTAACTAGGTTTCTGCTTCTTTCCTAATTCCTTTCTGTAGCTGGAATTATTTAACTTTCCCCTAAATAAAATTTCGAGATCCATTCACCTAAAAGTGTTTTACATTTTTTTCTAGTCCTGTCACATTTCAGTCATAACTTATTTCTAGTCATTATTTACCCATTCTTGATATCAAAATCTCAAAGATAAGTCCCTGCCTTAAAGCTTTCCGTTTGTTTGATTTGGTTATGGATTGAGACGAGTGAGCATATCAGTTCTAGGGTTGACTTGGTGATTTTGGCAAATACATTGGCTTCATATGGCTTTGCCTCCCTCATTCTTATCTGTGACACTCATTATAAAGGGCATACTATTTATGTCCCAGATAAAGGGAGCAGAAAAGGTCAAGGATGGCATTTCAACTAACAGTTCCTTTCTGCAAATATTTTCAGTATCCCCCACCCCCTCAGTGCGTGACTCTTTTACCTAATATGTCATTCCGATAAACACAAGCATTAGGAAGAGTAAGCAACAGATCCAAGCACATTTTTCTCCTCTAGAACTCTGAAGTTAAGAAGAAAGTTTAAAATTGATAGTAGGCAGGCGTTTCAAAGAATGTACCACAATTGTTGCCAGTGCTAAGGGAACTGGAGGAGAACAATTCCTGGTCTCAATAGCTTGGTCACAAACAACCCAACCCAAACTTGTTTCTTTCGCATGTTATTTTTCCCAGTGTAGTCATGCTAATTTACACTTCTGGTGCCTGGTTTTTGTGGTGCAGAATGCTGAGCTCAGAGGGATAGTGAATGATATGTAAAACTGAAATGGAATGGTGATAACAATATGGATAGTTTCCTAAAAAAGAGATTCACTATTTTGACAGATTTATGTTTGGTTCTTGTTGGTTTTAAACTTGGTTTGACCTGATAAAGAACATAAATAGCTCTAGAGTTTTCCCAGTGTAGCTGATGTTCCTTTTTGCAGTAGTTGATGCTATAGGAATATTATTATGAACTGTTTGACACGTGAGGAAATAGGTCTTTGTAGAGATGCGGTGATGACAGTTACTGTTTACCCTGTACAAAGCAGAACTGTTAACAGTCTTACTCAGAGCTACATATTTGTTGGCAGCCAGAAGTGTCACCCATTTCTATTAACAGTAAGCATCCACCTTCTTCCCTGTCTCTACTAACCATACTCCCTTTTCTCTGAATGCCAAAGCAAACACTTAACATTTGGCCAACTTCTGGAATGTTGACTCGTAAGAACTTACCTGTTTAGGGTCACCTTTTCTCAATATTTTTATTCTTTTCTTTGGTTTTCATTTTAATTTTTGTTGAGGTAAGTTTTGCATTATTTGTGGTTTTAGAAGTTTAAGGACTTGGCAATTTTAAGTTAAAGGATATCAGCTTATTCTAGGCCACAGGCATCATAGAGAAAGCATGGACATGCAGATATTTGTGTCTGCTGTCAAACAGGAAGCCACACAGACTCAGGTGGGGGTTATACCATTCCATAATTTAATTTAAGGTCACTCATTCCATCAGTCAAAGACTTCACGATAGGCTCACCTCTTAATGTTTTTGAAAACATTATGCCTTGGCAGTCTGTTGACTTAGTCTTCAATCACAGGGTACACCCTAAGAACACCCCATTGTCCCACAAAACTCTGCAAAAGATACCTTGAACCAGAAAAAAATAATAAAAGTTCAAGCTGCAGGGAAAGTATGGAAGTGCCAGCCTGGAATACATCCAAAATACACATGCTTACTGTTGTCTCCACAAATATAAAAAAACTTCTTTCCCAAGGAATGGCTTGTATCTTATTGAATCACTTGCTAAAGAGGTCACATGGAATCCTCTTAGTCATTACAGACTATTGCTACAGTTATTCTCAATACCTTGATAAGTCCCTATTGCTGAAGACACCATTTGCTTGTGCCATTGATCATAGAGAAGTAGAACTGGTACCTACAGGAAGTTTCACCTCCTACTGACAAGTGTACGTGGTGCTTGAAGGTACACTGCATACTACAGCAGGATAAGGGTAATCATCAGTATCATCCAGATACACACCCTGGGACCTACTACCACAAACTGATTGCAAGATGTACTAGTACATAAGTGCCACAGATGTTATGGGAGAAACCAATCACTTTTTGATTGTATTTAATGTTTACTCCAAGAGATGAAACCCATACCAGATACTGTTAAAGTAATCAAGAAGATGCTAGATAGGCCATGGGCTTAGGGGAAAACAATACCAGTATTCTGATAAAGAAACAGAGCAATAAAATGATTCCTAATGACACGTGCTGCATTTAGCATTGTCCTGATCAAACTCCATCAGAGAAGAATTCTCTTTCTGGTTATGGTAATGTACTTAGAAACCCACAATTGGACAATGTGCAGAGAGAGACTGAAAAACTCATCATTAAATGGGATGTTTTTATTTGGTTATTTTATTTACATTTCCCTTTTCCTAGTTTCCCCTCCCAAACCGCCTATCCCATAACCCCAACCCCCACTTCTAGGGGGTCATCCCCCACTCACCTGCCCGACTCCCTCCTCAACACCCTACCATTCCCTTACAGTGAGGTATTAAGCCTTCACAGGACCCAGGGCCTTCTCTCATTGATGCAAATTAAGGTCATCCTCTGCTACATATGCAGCTGGACCATGGGTTCCTCCATGTGTAATCTTTGGTCCCTGGGAGTTCTGGGCATGGTTGGTTGTTATTGTTGTTCCTCCTATGGGGTTGCAAAACCCTTCAGTACCTTCAGTCCATCTTCTAACTCCTCCATTGGGGTCCCCATGCTTAGTCCAATGGTTGGCTGCAAACATCCCAATCTGTTTTGCTCAGATTCTGGCAGATCCGCTAAGGAGACAGTTATATCAGGCTCCTATCAGCAAGCACTTCTTGGCATCTAGGTTTTGTTGTCTGCATATGGTATAGATCTGCAGATGGAGCAGTCTCTGGATGACCTTTCCTTCAGTCTCTGCTCTACTTTTTGTCCCTGTGTTTCTTTTAGACAGAAGCAATTCTGGATTAAAATTATGGAGATGGGCAGGTGGCCCCATTCTTCAACCATGGGCCATGCCTAACCTCTCCATATGGTCTCTACAGCTTCTCTCTCCCCTTTGTTGGGTATTTCAGCTACTAAAATCTCTGTTGAGTCCTGAGAGCCTCTTTTTTCCACGCGTCTTGGACTTTCCAGTGGCTACACCCAATTTCCCATTCCTCATTAATCCACACCTCTGTTCAATTTCCAGACCCTCCATCAATCTCTTTTTCTTTCCATACCTGATCCTGCCCCCCTTGTACTCCCCTTCCCACTCCTTTCTTCTTTCCAAGTTCCTCCCATGATTATTTTGTTCTTCCTTCTAAGTAGACTGAAACATCCACACTTTGGTCTTCCTTCATCTTGAGCTTCATATTGTTTGTGAGTTGAACATCATATGGTCTGCTGTATATGTGTCAGGGGCTTGATATCAGCTGATGTATGCTGCTTGGTTGGTGGCTTAGTGGTTCAGAGATCCCAGGGGTTCAAGTTAGTTGGAACTGCTGGTCTTCCCCTAATTTAACCAGAAGGGTCACCAACTGTGCTTGTGTCCATTGGGTGTAAATATCTACAAATGACTCTTTCAGTTGCTTGCTGGGACTTTTGGGGGAGTCATGATAGGACCCCGTTTGTAAGCTCACTGTAGCATCAGTAATAGTGTTAGGCCTTGGGGCTTCCCCCTGGGCTGGATCCCAATTTGGGCCTGTCACTGGACCTCCTTTTCCTCAGGCTCTTCTCCATTTTTGTTCCTGCAGTTCTTCCAGACAGGAACAATTCTGGATCAGAGTTTTGATGGCAACCCCACCCCTCTACTTACTGCTCTGTCTTTTTACTGGAGGTAGACTCTACATATTCCCTTCTCCCCACTGTAGGGCATTTCATCTAAGGTCCCTTCCTTTAAGTCCGGAGAGTCTCTCACCACCCAGGTCTCTGGTACATTGTAGAGAGTCCCCCTTTGTCCTACGTTCCAAGGTTGCCTGTTTCTATACTTTCTACTGGCCCTGAGGGCATGAGTCCTGTCCCCCCAAATACCTGATCATATTCCCCTCTTCCCCTCCTTGCTGGCTTTGTCAGCCAGGTCCCTCCCTCCCTCCACACCTACTGTGACTGATTTCTTCTCCCTCTCAAGTGGGATTGAGGCTTCCTCACTTGGGACCTTTGGCTTATAAACCTTCTTGAGTTCTGTAGATTGTATCTTGGGTATTCTGTATTATTTGCGTAATATCCACTTATCAGTGAATATATACCATGTGTGTTCTTTTGTGACTGTATGACCTCACTCAGGATGACATTTTCTAGTTCCATCCATTTGCCTAATAGTTTCATGAAGTCATTGTTTTTAAATAGATGAGTAGTACTTTATTGTGTAAGCATGCCACATTTTCTGTATCCATTCCTCTGTCAAGGGACATATGAGTTCTTTCCAGCTTCTGACTATTATAAATAAGACTGCTATGAACATAGCAGAGCATGCATCCTTGTTATATGTTGGAGCATCTTTTGGGTGTATGCCCAGGAGTGGTATAGCTGGGTCCTCAGGTAGTTCTATGTCCAGTTTTCTGAGAAACTGCCAGACTGATATCCAGAGTGGTGGTAGCAGCTTGCAATCCCACCAGCAATGGAGGAGTGTAAAACACTGCCCTGAAGATTCTGGCATCTGAACAAAAAGAGCTGGGAAGAATGTAAGAGTCACAGCTGATGAATGACTGCAAGAAAACAGTGTCTTCAAGACACACAAGGATTGATACATGTATGTAATATATGTATAATATATAATATAAATTATATATACATATATATACATATATATATATATATTTCTTTTTCTACTCTGACTACAAGTAAATATCGTACACTAGAAGGTATGGTGACATACACAACACCTGCACATTTTCAAGATATATTGAGTTCTAACACTGAGAAGGGAAAGTGGACATGAAGTCCTTCCTCTAAGCAAAATCTATTTATTATTGATTCCCACTGGCAAAGGGACAACAGGTTTTCACCATGGAATGTCACTGGGATAAATCAGTCAGACCCTCACTCATGCATACATTATGCCCTCAAGTAGTAAGTCTAAAAGAAAAGGAAACATGTATTTGATTCTCTCTCTCTCTCTCTCTCTCTCTCTCTCTCTCTCTCTCTCTCTCTCTCTCTGTGAACTTTTTTTTTAAGTTTTTTTTTTCTGTTCTTTTTTGTCTTGCTTATTTGAGTTATCTTCATTTTTGTGTCTTTATGGAATTTTGTTTTGTTTCTTGAAAGAGAAAGAACATACACATTGGTGGGTATGCAGATGGGACCTACCTAGAAGGAATGAAGTTAAAAACATGATCAAAATATATTCTATTAACACGATTTAAAGAAATAAAAGAAAAGCTGCCTTTCAATCAGATTGAAATTGGAGCATACTTATTTGATTACTCTATAAATCCATACTTATTTTTTCTCACAGAATTTTTGATTCATTGGCCCTTTACTGTTTTTTAGATTGTCAAATTCTTGAAATTAAAAATATCTCTATATTAAGCTGTAATCCCAGGTGCATTTTCAAATGTTTTCCTTTTCCTGGGTTTGTTGTATGATAGAATGAGGAACATGCTCAAAGTACATCATATATTTTCATGAAAATAGTCTTTATTTTTATTTAAAAAACATGTATCCCTTTTTATTCCATATTGTTTCTTTGTGGACTTCTTTCAAGACAACCACTGAAAGCGTACCAGAAACTAATACATCAAAGTTTAATTTTTATCTTCTATGATAAAATACCAAATTTACTGGATTCTGTACCCCTTTCACCCCTCAATTTTTACACTTATTATATAATGCACTTGTGACAGAGTGCAGTGTTAAGAATTTTGTAGTTTAAAACTACCTGTTTGACTAAGGATCACTTAGTTGAAAAATTGTTAAAATCAGTGGTTTTTCCAAATTAATTAAGTCTCCATATTTTATTTGCATTAAAGTAAGAAAACAGACATTAGAAAACACACACATACTTTGGCTTTTTAGTATGATCTTTACTTGCACATAATGGAGAAAAATGAATATATAAGATTCATATATGTGCAAATTTACATACATATATTACATATAAATTCATATATGTGTGTATGATATATAATATAAATATAATAGTCATATATGTGTGTATGATATATAATATACATAAAATAATCATACATATATATATATTCATACGTATATGGCATTGAGATATGAGAATTACTTGGACCATACATGAAAGCATTCTCAACTCATCTCTCAGATATGTCTTTCTCTACCCCATGCAGTCACTTCCTTCTACTAGTGTATTTCTGAATAGTTTTTCCTGGGATCACTCTGTGTGACTTGAGTTTGAAAATACATCTTCAGTCTATATTTTTGTGCTTCATTTAGTGAAATCCTTGAAAGATGGAAGGTAGTTTAAGAAGAGCTACTCTGATTTCCCATCCATCTCCTTGGGCTCTTCACTTAATAAAATGGAAACAACTCATAAATGGTGCAAACAAGTGCTGTTTACTGACAGACTTCAGCAAAAAAGTCCTTTGAAAATGGAGCTTTGGACTGACAGATATCCAAAATTCATCCTCTTTGAATTCTTAAATCATAGTGACATAAAAAAGATTAAATGTCACTGAAGGAAACCAGATTACCCCAGCATAATTCAAGTACTTTATATTACTGAATAATCATTGTGAATCACATACCTTATCCTCGAATAAGCCTGTGTAATGATATTACTTTTAGAGTCATTTAGATAAGAAAATCTGAAATACATTAATTATAGTTTTAAGAATATATATATTATATTACATAATATATATATATATATATGCAGAGAATGAGAGGGAGGTAAATGCACTCCTAAGAAAAATTGAACTGTTAACCATAAATTAAACAACTGGAAAATAAAATATGTGGAGTTTGAAAATAGAGTATTTGTGCTGAGCCCTTCCATGTAATATTCATATGTCAGTGTCTCCCACAGCTGATTCTGAGGGAAGCACATCTTTCACTAAAGTGGTTACTTATGACTGAATTGCAAGTTGTCATTGCTGACTCACATGTCAAGTGAGAGCAAGACACTAAGCTCATCAGACAATACAGATGCTGTGGCATTGCTACTGCTAAATGTTATTCAGTCTTAAGATATTCTGCTTATTAATTTAGCATTTTAGTTTGTGATCTTTGCTTGTTTACAGTAAGATAAGAAAAAGAAGGAAGGAAGGAAGGAAGGAGGGAAGGAAGGAAGGAGGGAGGAAGGGAAGGAAGGGAGGAAGGAAGGAAGGAAGGAAGAAAAGCGAAGACAATCCAAAAAGTAAAACAATGAAATTCTATGTTCAAAAAATTGAGGTTAATAGTGACTCAATGGCACTTGAGACTGAAGACTTCTTGGTGGTTAATGTGTTAGAGTTTAGTGGTCCCGTCCCATCTCATGAAAAAAAGTTCAAACCTCTAACATCATTTAGGAAACTGCATACTTGTAACAAGAAAATTCAATTCCTTATCTCTGGACTTCTCTATCATGAAGAAGTTTACCTCAAGGAGTATTTTATTTCCAGAAAAAAAAATCTTCTGAAAAGAAAAAAAAAAACAATGAAAAAGAGATACAATTTCTTTGCAATCATTTTCTCTTACAGCAGTGGTTTCTTAAGAAATTTCCATTTCCAAATAGAAGTTGGAAAAGTATAGCAATAGATTTCTCTTACCCTTTACAACATTCTTTTTCTTCAAACTGGTTTGTTAATACTGACAATTTTGTTCATGGCATTTACTTTGAAAAAGCATAATTGAATCTTTGAAAGATCTTACTGGAGCCCAATTTTGAATCATTTACCTAGAGTTAGTAAATCAACAGGCTTGTACAAAACACTTAAAACTCACATATTTGAACTTACTTGAACTATTTTTCTTCTGTGGTCATTTTGTCCCTTTGCAGAGTAAAAAGAGTTTTGGAAAGTTAACATAATGTACGAGTAAGTCTTTACAAAGTTTATTGTAGGAAGAATAATTGCAGATACTAGCATATACTTAAAACCTCTAAAATTTTAGTTTTATAAAATGTTTTAAACGGATGAAATATTAATTTTCCAATTTTCACTTAATTAGGCAACATAAAACATGCTTAAGGTATTATATAGTCCTCTTAGAATAAGGTCAAATGACTTTTTTGTTTAACTCCATTGTATATGTTTTTATTTTCATTGTAAGATTCAGAAAACGGTCTATGAAAGTCATCTATGAGAGCCATACTTTTTTTGTTTAAATAAGTAAAATGTTTTTTTTTAAATATCTTTGTTTTAATATATATATATACATATATATACATATATATATATGTATATCTCAAGCTAAAGAAAAAGAATAATTAAAAAGAGATACACAGCAAAACATTATCAAATGAGTCCCCTGGCACATTCCGCAGAACACATCAGAGGAGACTTGATGATCCAGCCAGCTGGGGTTTCCAAACTTGGACGGAGTGTCCCTTTGGGTGACGCTTCCAAGCCAAAGAACAAATTACAGAAGAGGCAACAGCATCCGACAGTAGACTTGCAAACATCCTAAAGAAACCAAATGGGCAAGTTGAGGCAGCAGGTTCAGGTGCCAACAGTTTTCTCCTTCACAGTTGATAAGCTTCTCAGAGCTGAACTTCTGGATTCTCCTTCCCATTTTATCATTGTAAAAATAGTATCCTTTATTGGAAATAGTTTACTTCCCAGATATTCACCATGGCAAGATGTTTTTATCCCTGAGTTGTTAACGGTTTAAAGTCTTTCTCTTCCTATTAAGAATTGGTGGGTGTGAAAGAGCTTCTTCCCAGACAAGGGGCCTTGGAAGGTACTTGACACAGAAACAATTCAGTCCGATGTCTGCAAAGCCAGTTTCCCAGTGGGCTGAAACCAATATAAGGACTTTTGCACAGTTCTACTTAGATTGCATTAAAGCCACATACACACAAATGGACACATGTGTTGCACCTTAGTTAACATGGTTTCAAGGGGACATTTCTGTCTTTAAATAGTTCTATAATTTATTAGAATTTTTAAAAATGGCTTTAATTATGACATTTGCACATAAAGCCTGATTTTATTGATCCGCTTTCCCTGGCCTCTGACCTTTTACTTGCTCCAATGCTACAATTGCCCCTATTCCTTATTCTCTTTTCCTGGAACATGCATTCTTTACCCTGTGTTCCCTTTCTGTGATCTTTAAACTCTTCCCCTCTCATGACTGCCCTTTTCTAGTTTTATGACCTATAATTTTACATCATCTGCACATGAATAGAAACACACATTAAAAACTAAAATCTATAGTCTATATATGAGAAAAAACACACAGCATTTACCTATCTGAATCTGGGCTACTGCACATAATGTAAAACTCTTTTCGAGAAAATGCATCTTAAGCATAACTTGGTGATCAGCTGCAATTCTCTGCGTTAGGGTCCCAGGTTTCAGCTGAATTTTCCTAATTATAAAATCTAGTGTTACTCATTTCCCAATTTCTCCAAATGTGATTTTCATCTATTTAATTTTGTATGGCACCCTTCTTCCCAGAAGAATAATATGTTTTCATAATATAGTTTGTTCTTAACATTTGAGAATTCTATGAGAACTGTATTTACAACATTTTCAGCCCTCATTCTACTTTATCTAAACTTGTAGCTTCCAGCTTTTAAATTCAGAACCTCTTCAAATTCACACACACACACACACACACACACACACACACACACACACACACACACACACCTCTTCTGGCAAGTCCATTTATTATTGTCCTATAGTGTTGAATCATTGGGACTGAATAACATTTTAGAACTTACCAGACGATGCCTCCCTATAGAAAACTGGTTCTTCTCATCAAACATTAGCTCATGAACTTCATCTAACAAGAAGGTTTCATCAATGTTGTCACGTTAATTGATGTTACCACTGTGCAAGTCATATTTAGATAAACATATTTTTTGTGATTTCATAGGTTCAGCTTCACTTTTTTCATATAGCCAGCACATTATCTCCCAGTAGAGTTTCTGGCACTCTGGCTGTTAAATCGTTTGCCCTGTTCTTTAAGCTTAAGGCATCGGGATTGCGTTGTAGCTGTAAACTTGGCTTGGGCACCCTACAGTGTTGTTTTCTGAATTTTGATCAGATTTTGTTTTCTAAAATGTTCTCTATCTCAAAAAGAGGTTTTACTGATGAGTAGTAAGAGCTACATTTATTTTGGGTATTAGGACAAGTAGTCAGAATACATTTAAGAGATCAGCAGTAGTTCTTCTCTAGAATTTGCACCTCACCAGCACAGTTTTAGAGAATTGGGTATGAATTGCATCCTATTAAGTGGGCATTAAGTCCAGTTAGACAGCTATTGATTACTCCCTATATATAAATGCTACTATTTTACCCTTGGGATATCTTGGGTTTTTTTTAGATAATATAGCAGGTGAAGAGTGTTGCTATTTCCCTTGACAGCTTATATAGAACCTTCAGATACTATAAGAGCTGCAGGTCTAGGAGGAGGCTTTAAGGTCAGCTCTATCCTCTGTCTAGTGTGTGGAGGATCTTCAGCAATACGACAAGGATAATAGCCTATATTAATTTGGATTCAATTTCCTTGAATAAGAACTCTAAAGAGGTTTCCCATGATAGGCACTTAGATTTGGTCACAGTCTAGGCTCTTGGTGGGTGCATTTTCTCAAGTGACATAACTTTATCATATGTAACTTTTAAGTAAAATTAAACCATAACAAATGTTTCCCTATGATTTTTTATAAACCCTTGGATTGTTAGTATTATTTACCCGCTCCTTACAGCATCCTCTTTTCGCAGATTAAATTCCCTCTTCATTTTTTTCCACCTACCCCTCTCAGTGCTGCTACAAAATACTCTTAATACTGCAGCGCCAACACTGTCTCATTGGCTTGCTTTCTGCTCAATTTTGAATATTATTTAAGATAATTCCTTCTGCATTTCTCCTGCTATTTTAAAGATTGGGTTACTTAGATAATCTTCAAAAGAGCTGTCTGTTATCTGAACGAACATTTTTTTTATTAACTTGAGTATTTCTTATTTACATATCGAGTGTTATTCCCTTTCCCGGTTTCCGGGCCAACATCCCCCTAACCCCTCTGCCTCCCCTTCTTTATGGGTATTCCCCTCCCCATCCTCCCCCCATGGTCGCCCTCCCCCCAACAATCACGTTCACTGGGGGTTCAGTCTTAGCAGGACCCAGGGCTTCCCCTTACACTGGTGATTTTACTAGGATATTCAATGCTACCTATGAGGTCAGAGTCCAGGGTCAGTCCATGTATAGTCTTTAGGTAGTGGCTTAGTCCCTGGAAGCTCTGGTTGCTTGGCATTGTTGTACATATGGGGTCTCGAGCCCCTTCAAGCTTTCCAGTTCTTTCTCTGATTCCTTCAACGGGGGTCCTGTTCTCAGTTCGCCTCTGTATTTGCTGTATTCTGTCTGTGTCTCTCAGGAGAGATCTACATCCGGCTCCCGTCAGCCTGCACTTCTTTGCTTCATCCATCTTGTCTAATTGGGTGGCTGTATATGTATGGGCACATGTGGGGCAGGCTCTGAATGGGTGTTCCTTCTGTGTCTGTTTTAATCTTTGCCTCTCTCTTCCCTGCCAAGGGTATTCTTGTTCCCCTTTTAAAGAAGGAGTGAAGCATTCACATTTTGATCATCCGTCTTGAGTTTCATTTGTTCTGGGCATCTAGGGTAATTCAAGCATTTGGGCTAATAGCCACTTATCAATGAGTGCATACCATGTGTGTTTTCTGGGTTACCTCACTCAGGATGATATTTTCCAGTTCCAACCATTTGCCTATGAATTTCATAAAGTCATTGTTTTTGATAGCTGAGTAATATTCCATTGTGTAGATGTACCACATTTTCTGTATCCATTCCTCTGTTGAAGGGCATCTGGGTTCTTTCCAGCTTCTGACTATTATAAATAAGGCTGCTATGAACATAGTGGAACACATGTCTTTTTTATATGTTGGGGCTTCTTTTGGGTATATGCCCAAGAGAGGTATGGCTGGATCCTCAGGCAGTTCAATGTCCAATTTTCTGAGGAACCTCCACACTGATTTCCAGAATGGTTGTACCAGTCTGCAATCCCACCAACAATGGAGGAGTGTTCCTCTTTCTCCACATCCTCACCAGCATTTGCTGTCACCTGAGTTTTTGATCTTAGCCATTCTCACTGGTGTGAGTTGAAATCTCAGGGTTATTTTGATTTGCATTTCCCTTATGACTAAAGATGTTGAACATTTCTTTAGGTGTTTCTCAGCCATTCGGCATTCCTCAGCTGTGAATTCTTTCTTTAGCTCTGAACCCCATTTTTAATAGGGTTATTTGTCTCCCTGCGGTCTAACTTCTTGAGTTCTTTGTATATTTTGGATATAAGGCCTCTATCTGTTGTAGGATTGGTAACGATCTTTTCCCAATCTGTTGGTTGCTGTTTTGTCCTAACCACAGTGTCCTTTGCCTTACAGAAGCTTTGCAGTTTTATGAGATCCCATTTGCCGATTCTTGATCTTAGAGCATAAGCCATTGGTGTTTTGTTCAGGAAATTTTTCCCAGTGCCCATGTCTGAACATTTTTTCCCTGGCTTTTCTAACATATTAAACATTCCTATCAGTAAAAGGAGGCATGAAGACTCTCTCCCCACTTTGTGGCTTTTCCTGGTTTCCTTGATAGACTCATTGCTATTCCCAGCTTCTGAAAAATTTCACATTATGGGTGAGTTTTTTTTCCCCGTTACATTTTTTTTAATCGCTAAGTAGTAGAGACCACTTCAGTAGATAAGCACAACTCCAACTAAGAGATAGGGCCACCCACACATTTCAAATTTTTAACCCAGGAATGTTCCTGCCCTAAGGAAAGACAGGGACAAAAAATGGAACAGAGACTGAAGGAAAAGCCTTCCAGAGACTGCCCTACCTAGAGATCCATCACATATAAAGACACCAAACTCCAAAACTACTGCCGATGCCAAGAAGCGCATGTTGACAGGAACCTGGTATGGTTGTTCACTGAGAGCTGCTACCAGCACCTGACAAATACAGATGCAGGTATTCACAGCCAGCTATTGGCCTGAGCCCCAGGACTCCAGTGGAGGAGCTAGGGAAGGACTGAAGGAACTGAAAGAGATTTCATCCCCATAGGAAGAACAATATCAACTAACTGGACAACTCAAAGCTCCTAGGGACTAAATCACCAACCAAAGAGTATAGGTTGAGGGATCCATGGCTCCAAATACATATGTAGCAGAGGAAGGTCCTATCTGACATCAATGGAAGGGGAGGCCCTTAGTCCTGTGGAGGTTTGATGCTCTAATTAGGGGGATACTGGAGCAGTTGAGCAGGAGAGTATGGGAGGGTGGGGAATCACCCTCAGAGAGAAAAAAGAAGAGTGTGTAGAGGGAGAGTGGGATAGGGGTCTGTGTAGGGGTAATCTGGGAGATATCATTTGAAATGTAAATGATTATGAAATGATTAATAAAAATGCTTAGATAAACATGGATTTTTAAAAAAATTCTTCTTTTTATTCTATGCATATAAACGATTTCTACAGTGTGAGTATAAGTGGCATTTGCACATATAGTCCTCATGAAGGTCAGAAGGTGTTAGATCCACTGAAACTGGAATTATAAATGACTGTAATGAAATTTTAATGCAGTAACATGGCTACTTTGGCTGGAATAGAAACATACCTTTAGCAGACACCTAATCCTAAACAATGTAAATAACTTTAGTTTATAGATATAAGCAGCCATGTTTGAAAGTGATGTCTAATTAATAGGCAAAGTGACAAATCAGAAAGATTTGACAGAATGAGTCAGAGTTAGGATATGCTTAACTCTCAGAAGAACAACACAGGAGGTGGGGGTGGGAGGGAAACAAAAGCTGTACAAGAGCAGCCCAGGGAGAATCCTTGAGCTGTGTTTAGTCAGTCACGTTCATTGCAGTGGCGTTTCTTCAGTCAGCAGAGAGGCAGTGTAGTGAGTTCAGTCAGCAGAGTTGAATTCCTTCATGAGTTCATGCAGTTCTGTGTGGGTCAGCAGGGGCAACTGAAGTCAGAGAACAAGAAGGAAACAGAATATTAGAACCTATCACCAGAGTCAGAGGCCAAGTGGAGCAGTTCAGTCAGAAGCTGAGAAAAGTTATATTGGAATCAATCAGCTTGGAGAAGAGTTTGAGTCAGAATCACTGAGTTGAACCAGACAGCCAGATTTTAGAAAGAACTAGAAACAGTGAGCTTACTGAGGAGCAAGCCTCTGAAACAACAATTCCATCAGGTGAATAAAAAGTACTTTTTACAGTTGTGATCTCTGTGTATGCTAAGAATTGAAGCTAACTATTCTGGAAAAGCAGTCAGAGCTCTTAACTACTGAATCATTTGCCCAGCCATTTATCCGTTTATCTATTTAAAGGCTTCCTTAATTTAGTGTTCCATTGGTTTCACTGGTTTTCAGCAGTCCAGGAATTTATTTCTCTTGTAAGCATCTAGATGTTGATGAAGCATCTGTGTTAAGGTTTTTGTTGAAAGATAGAGATGAATTTTATTAAATGTTGAAGTTTAAATCTAATTATATGTTCCCTGACTTCTGAATTGTTTGTTTACAGGCATTGGCATTTATCTTCTGGTGTCTACTGAATAAGCTTCATATTTTGCATAAAACAGAATTCCACACAAATGTTTTGGTTAAACCCATAAAAATGAGATCTCTTTCTTACTTTACTAGACGATGTGCAGATTGTATTCACACAGGCCATCAGTGGTTTCCTTCCGATGCTCTGACTGCAAAGTAAGGCAACAAAGGCAGCCTGCTGTTGTTCCATGTGCAGATATTTTCTGAGGTGTCTCAGAGTCATTCTTGTTCACAGGATTCAACAAATGAGAGTGAGGTAAAATAAAAATAACCCAAGTTATTTGGGAAAAAAATAACCCAAGTACAAGTTTGATTGTATATAGTTTGTCTTTGTGAAGAATCGGCTCTTTTCTGCCATGGGACATAAGTGAATGGGATTATATCAACTAATGCCAGAGCAATAAAATCCCATTTCATTTTGTTGATCTCTTACTATTCATATCCATAATTTTTGAAAACCAGTATTTCTCTTACCACAGAATACTTTTAAACATATTATTTAGACACATTTTAATTTAAGTAATATAGGTTACTAAAATATAGCTAATTATAATTTAGAAATATAACTGATAAAATTATAAAGGGAAATATATGTAATATACATGAAACGTATTTGCAACATCTAGATAAAAATGACGGTGATATATTGTTAAGATCTCAACATCATTTTATAAACTTTGTAACTTCTATTAGACTGCCTGAATTCTAGTCAGATAAAAGACCCATCTCCATGAATGTATGTGTTCATCACCTCTTCCTTACTTCTAAGTTTCACATAGTAACCTCTGAATGTCCAAAGTAATAAAGAGTTCAGAAGGAAAGAATTACCAAAAACTCCATTTCAGGTTCTAATAGTGAAACTTTCAGAAGAATAGTGAAGAGGCCCTGAGTCATTTCCCTCTGTGAGACTCAAGAAAACAGTTTTCTCTCTAGAATCTGGCTTTTCCATATCTTGAGGTCACTTGGGAGCTCAACCTCTAATAAATATCTTAAATTCTATCTCTATATTTCCTTCATATCTCCCATTGCTTCTTCTGTTCTGGTTCTCCCCATGCTTCCAGCATTTGTAGCTGTCCTTTGTACTGCAAAACAAATGGCAGAGAAAGAACACAAGGACTGTAGGAGGGCAGCAGGGCAGACATAGAGAGGAACAAAGAAATTGCTGTCCTGGGTAACACAGGGATTCTAGAAAGGGTATGTGAAGAGGATTCCACCCAAAGCCCATTACTGCATCATGCTTTCTAGAAGTCTTTTTGTTTGAGACATCTTTTTTTTTTTTTTGTCTTTTTCCACTTTTGAGTATAGCAGCTTTTATTCAATATCTCATTTGAAATTTATTTTAAAGTGTGCTATAATAACCTATTAAATGAAATATAAGAAAAGAGGCTTAGGAAAACACACTGTAAGTTGAAGAAAAGCATCATGAATTTAAATAAAACACATGTATGCATATAGGCATTCACTAAGAATATATGACACTATAAAGTTAATGTTATGATATGAATTGTGAAAATAAAGATCATATGAGAACAAAACTTCATTTTCATTATGTAGAAGTGAGCATTTTATACATAGTGGATTTAGTAGTTTCATCTCTGAAATAGAACTGAAGGACAAGGCTCTGAGCTACTTCACCCCCTTCTGTCATGTAGAAAACAGATTTAATGACATGCACAGACTTGCAATTTCATCACACCACATATTTTCATAAATAAAATATAAGGCTCCAATTGGATTATTATCTACAAAATACCAAAAATATCGGAGTCCTTAATATTATATTTTCACAACTCTCATTTTTGTTCCATTGTTAAAATTACAATTTTAAATATTTCAAATATGTATAAAATCTTTGCTAGTGCAAATATAGTTTCCCTGTTAAAATAACATTATGTATGAGCATGAGGTCAAAAACAAAGACTTGGAAAATATTTTGTCTTTCTCTGAAACTAGGTGCAAGCCTACGGAAGTTCCAGCAAAGTAGACTCCTCACTTGTAAATGACAGGATGTATCTAGTATTTTCTCTTTTTACTTATAAGTATGGTGGGAAATAAGATGTACGGATATATGAAAACAATTGTCCATAAGGAGAAATTAGCACATGTGTAAATTTTGCTTTTATTTCCTCAGATGAAGGGATGAGATGAGAGCTGTGCCCAAGCTGTGTGAATACACGGCTTGGGCTGAGCTTACAGCATTTCATTCTCTGTTGGTAACTACCCCTAGGCCTAGGCATGAAAGATTCTAGCTTCTGTACAATCTAATCTTCCAATCTAAGTTATTCAATCTGGCTTCTTTTGGCTTCTTACTGAATTTCTCTGCCTGGTCTTATACTAACTTTGGAAATATTGTCCAATCTTCCAGCTCCTTCTCATTATCTGATTTACTCTGTCTTTACCCCTACCTATCTTGTACTCTCTGCCATCCGTCCTTGTAAAGTTGTTCTGCTAAAACTGCCATGTACCCACAAAAACCACAAACGCTCTTTGGGCTGGTCTAAAGTAGCCTTTCCTTCCTGTGCTGTTCTCCTGAGAGTTGGGAGTATTCTATCTCTAACTCATCCTGTCAAATCTTTCTCTGATTTGTCACTTTGTTGGCCCCTCATTTAAAGGTTATTTTCAAACATGGCTGCTTCCTTTTTCAAACTACTTTACTGTCATGGTTATAGATTCAGAATGTGTACTCAGGGCCAGTCTGTTTTATAGCCATATCATACTGTAATCTAGGGTATGTTTACATTCCACCTGTAACATGTAGACCTAGGAAGTCTTTGGATGTGATCCCTTTCTAGAGCAGCCATGATGCTGGATTAAAATTCCTCTCTATATATGGAATAAATTATAATAATAGGAATGGCTTGCAAATAAGGTAGCTAAATTATATTTATATCTTTCTTGTATTACTATGAAATTAAATAAAATGTATAAAACTAACCCAAAATAATTTCTCACATGTAATATTCAGGTTTACTCAAGTGAAATAGCAAATTTTGATTTACTTTAAAAGTAGAAAATTAGGTTTTATAGAAAAGACCTTTTCTATTTTGCAACTATATTGTCCACTAATCTGCCACAAATTTCTAATTTTATGTCAAACATTGTAAAATTTTGTCACTCCAAGACAAAATATGGACACATAGTTGAGAAGCAAATGCATAACATAGAAAAGAGGTACAGGAGAAATGCTGCTGGAGTGCACATTTTGGAAAGGATTTAAATAATCTGTGAGCCCTAACCCAGTCATAAACCCTCAGTTTTCTGAGAGCTGAAATAAATAAGCTGATGTTCTTCATCTAGGTATGCATTTATTTTGGCTTGCGGTGAGGCCTCAGGCACACAAAGCAAGCAGGCTGCCACAAAACTGAAACTCTTTGATCTGAAACTTAGCATGCTGCTAACATGATTTAGGTACACATGTGTGTTATATTATTACCCATTACCACAACTTATTTTGGTAAATAAAATTCAAAATCAGCCAGGATCTGATGTAAAATTTATAGTACCTTAACTAAATACAGATTAAAACAGAGAATCTTGCATTTGACATATTTTCTTACTTTTAAATTAAAAATGGCTCAGTTACATGGAATATTATTTATATTTTCTTTATCCAACTATACCACACCATTGTTGAAGATTGGATGTGATCTTTAGTAATTTATATAATAGTTTTTGGAAAAGTTTAAAAGAACATATTCGAGTTTTTATTTTTCTTTTTTCATTATTGAAAATATTCATGTTGGGTCCTCTCTTACAACATATCCTAATCACAGTTTTTCTCTACTCTTCCAATACACCCCCTCAACACACACACACAATCCCTGAAGTCCACTCCCTCTCTGATTTCTACATTAAAAGAGCAGATCTTTGGCTGGAAAGATAACTCAGTGGCTAAAAGCACTGACTGCTTTTTCAGAGGTCTTGAATTTAACTCCTAGCAACCACCTATAATGGGAATCTGAGGCCCTCCTCTGGTGTGTCTGCAGACAGCGACAGTGTACTCACATATATAGAATGAATAAATATTAAAATAAATATATATTAAAATAAATAAATCTTTTTTTAAAAAGAGAGCAGTCTAGAAGAAACAAGAGACAAAAGCAATAGGAGAAAAAGAGTCCTAACAGGAGACAGAAGAGTCAACGGCACACGGGACCTATCTGTTATGAGCACCACAACACCAAGCTAGCAGCCATGACATAAGTGGAGAGGACCTTGTACTGTCCTTTACAGGTCCTGTGTTTGCCACTTCAGCCTCTGTGAGGCACTAGGGTCAACCCATTGTGTACACCTGGAACAGTAATTTGAGGCATACTATTGGTAACTTGAGATGACTTTTAAAAGATCAGGTTTTACTTTTAAAAATAATTAAAGGAATGGATCCATACAGATTTTCTGAAGGAGTCCGTGAACAAATGAAAATCCCAGTACTTTAACGAACAGTGGTTTGCTTGGTCAAATAAATAACAATAGGATTCAAATTATGGATCATTCTTGTTTTGCAATGAGATTAAAAATATAAATGCACATGTTGAAAAAAACACAAACCATTTGTACAATTTCGAAGCAATTAGCTCACTTAGTACACAGACACGTGACATCTTTGTGGAAAACATCTGTACAGACACATGACTACTCTTGGGAAATATGAATATATTCTCATTATTTAGATAAATATTTTCAGTGTCCTGTTTGGGAATCTACAGAGAAACAACTGACTGCATCAGCATACTGTAATGATGGGGACCAAGGAGCCCTGAGACAGACATTATGAGGTTCATGAGGGAAGACTTCAATAACCCAGTTTTATTGAGTCCAGAGAATCTGCCAAAACCCAATGGCATGCAATCTACAAGCTGAAGCCCAAATATTAAAGTTCTGATGTACGAGGGCAGGAAAAATTGCCTCTCTAGTTCTAAAAGACACAAAGAACAGTTGTTGCTACCGAGGCTTTGACAAGATGATTGTCTACAGATAGTGGTAAGTGTGTGTTAGTCTCTTTTGGAAACACCGTGCATAAGAACCCTGAAACAATGCCATCATGGCCCTGTAGGCTTCTCAGAGTGCAGCTGACATTTAAGTTTCCTTAGCTACAAGTTCAAGTATGCTCTGCCATTGTGCTACAGTTACTTTCAGGTGAACTAATGTTAATTCTTTGAGACTTATGTACATAGTAACCGATATATTTGTTAAACTTTAGAAAATTTAGGAAAAGTATTTATTATGTTTTACTACTTTGTATTTAAAAATACAAGTGTGATATTCCAAGTATCATAAAGAAAAAAGAATTACCAGTTAAAACTAATTCTAAACCAAATTTAGATGAATATTTTTCCAAAACAGGCTGCTGGGTTCAAGTAATGGATGATGGTTCCCAAGGGCCATAATTCCAGTCCTCAGCCATAGTGAACAACAGAAGGAACACTTAATAATAGAAATTCACATATGGTGGAGACTATGAGTGATGATTGTAAGGAATGACTGTATTTCTAAACAAATACAGCCAATGTTACAAACAAGCTATGCGACGCACGGCCTTTCTTCCACTGAGTAATAGAATCCAGGAAGATATGGTGAACCAGGGTGCTACTAGTTTTAAAAGTTCACACTCAGGACTCAGAGTTCCTTGTGGATCTGGAGTTGGGAATGGAAAGGGAAGGATAAAGACTATTCAGCACAGGAAATGAGAAAATAAATATGTCAAAACTTGGTCTCTGAGTTTCTTAAATGAGGGACATATTAGAACTAGATATGCTTGCAAAGATATGACATCATATACACCTTGAAAATATAACAACTAGCCCAATGTATTCAGAGTTTTCCACCTGGGATGATTGTATAGTTGGGTCATTTTTCCTTGTGTAGTAAAGAACCCTGTGCAATTTCCTTGATGATAAACCATGTATTAAAAAGTCAAGTAAATTTGACGCATTCAGTAAATCAGAATTGTGTTCTCAAGGACAAACTAAAATCTGGAGGAGTGGACAGTTTTCTTTGTCCCATATATATTATAAGAAGAAAGAAGACTCACTTCCTGATCTAGTCTTAACAAATTGTTTATATTTGCAATCTATCGGGTGGGTGGGGGAGCACCTTCATGGAGGCAGGGGCTGAAGGAAAGGGATGGGGGGTTCTGGAGGAGAAATCTGGAAAGGGGATAACATTTGAAATGTTAATAAAATATCCAAGAAAAGAAAAGAAAAACAAAAACAACAACAACAACAAAAATAACCCCATAGCATTAGAATAAGCAAACATTAAATGACCATTCTATTTCTTAGGTGCAGTAAAAACAAAGAAGGCACTCTGTAAGTAAATACTAAGATCCCCATAGACCGGAGAGTGTGGAAACCAAAGGATCTACCAAGCCCTATATGCACTGAATCTTTACCTGCACATAAACAGAACTTTAATTTATAGTTTAGAAATTAAAAGCAATAGGGGATTAGCAACAACAATTCATGATGAAACAATTATAAAATGTACTATTACATAAGTTATTTGAACGTGGTTTCTCTCTTGAAATGATGAAGACAAATGTCGACATTTTTAGACTGTGGCTACTTTTATGTAAATAAACCACAGAAGATGGCAGTGGAATAGGTGCACTGGAGAGGCACTGGGAATCCTCTGCAAGAACACGCTTCCTCTCAACAGGATTCCTGCTCTCCCTAGCTTGATAACTACCCTCCTATTTGCTTTCTCCCCCAGCCTACTAAATTCTACAATACAAAGTGCTGTATAATTAAGAAGTTTCCTCATGATGCTATTAAAATATTTAAAGAACATATTAAAACAGGAAATCATTGCTTCAGATTTGCTACTGAAGCCTTGCTAAGCCTAATTTAAAAACTGAAGCTGGAAGCGAGTATTTACTCCAAAATCTAAAATCCAAATGTAAATTCGGAGATTTCTTCCACTTAAAGCAGGCTAGTCAAACCCATTATAAGCTTAAATACAACAAAGTGAAATTAATATTTAGTAAATGAAGAAACTTTGCCAGATAAATCCCTGTGTAAACTCATATTCCAGGCCCGGCTCCTTCACCTCTTCCAATACTCTGTTTTGTTGATTTCAATTTCACCTTATAGTTATTTTAACACATGGTTCAATGACAGTCAACTTAAATAATTTTAAAGAAAATATTCACCAGTAGCTTTATAAAGACAAAAATCTGCCTTTGCAATAAAATTGTAAATCCTACTAAATATCCCAGAATTAACAGATAGGTAGGTAGATGAACACCCTGAACTCCCAAGACTTGGAACAAATTTATGCACCATAGTCCAGTCTCAATCTATGTTCACCAAAAATAATCATTAACAAAACCATTACACGGAACTATTCACAATGAAAAAATACGCTGCTTTCACTGGGGAGAGGCAGAAAGGTTCTTCAGTTCAACGCCCACTCTTCCTTTTACTTGCAATGTCCTCTGCTCTTCCAGAGGGCACCAAAGGATAGCTGTAACAATGAGTGTAAATCAGGCCTGGGAACACTGTCTCTGGAAGGTGCCAGTGTTTGTCTGAGGTAGTGAGCGGCTTCAAGGAGCTGAGCAACCCAAACAGCAGTAAAAAGATGTAAGATATCGACACGCTCAGCTGCATCTTGTTAAAAGCTTCCTGCGGGTTGGCAGAATGAAATCTTTATTTAAAATACACAAACTATTGTCAGGGGAAAGGTGGAAGAAGAACACAGTAGAAGGGCCAAATGCTTTGCTTAACCCAACAGAAGCAGCAGAACAAAGGGGAAAGTGGCCACACTGTCGGTAGCAGCAGTGGAGAAGGTGACTAGCATCAAATCAGCATCCGTCTGCTCTTCCCATGGTTTGGAGATGCATTATTTCTTTTATTATTAATTATGTTTTCAAGGGGAGGATAAAGATATTATTATGGATAGCAGAGAGGAAACCATTTCTGCTGCCACTTGGCATTGAGTAGAATAGCATATGTAATGAGCGAGTGATGACAGGAAACGGAGCTGTATCCTTGAGTCTCAGCATCCCTCTTACCAATCAGCTCCAACTCCCTGTTGGTAGTCAGAGGCTGCCTAACAAAGTTCATGTAAAACCATTATTGAACACTAACTGGAAGGAACTGAGACAGGACAGGGTGGGGGTGCATTTTGCAAAGAAGCTGGAAGGAGGAAAGAAGAAAGGGAGACAGAGGGAGGCCAGGAAAGGGAAAGGAGGAAAAGGAAAGGAGGACATAGAGGAGAGGGAGAGAGAAGATGGAGGGAGGAAGAGAGGAAAAGGGAGGGCGGGAGGGAAGGATGGAGAGAAACAGAGAGAGACAGTGAGATAGAAGCACAGAGAGACACACAGCCAGACACACGGACACACACACACACACACAGAGAGAGAGAGAGAGAGAGAGAGAGAGAGAGAGAGAGAGAGAGAGAGAGAGAGAGAGAGAGAGAATGAGTCACCATCTTGGACAGATAACACATAAGCAAAGCAAGTGCTCTGTATAATTGCATAAAGATGCCACGTGCATTCTCTGACGCCGTGTGTCACTTGTTTTACATACTGACATTTCCAAAAGCCATTTTAAGACACAAATAAGGTACCTGTGAAACTTTTTGGATTTGTGAGCGCAGTGGCCTTAGGGAGGCTAAGCAGGAAACCCCGACTGAGAATGGGTCACTAATGAAGAGCCAAAAAAACTAAACAAGAATGAAATCAGGCATGAAAGGAAAGGGAACGCTGTGGGAGCATGTCACTGATGTTGATGAAGCTTTTATACCTCTTTGGGTAGAAGTGACTCACAGCTGTTTGGTTTTCTCCACAACGTTCAAAGCACCTTTAGCCAGAGTATACCCGCAATGCTCTGGGTTGGTATTGTTACCAACGTGATAATTATTTTGGTTCCTCTTCATTTTAAGCACCAACCAAGTGATATGCTTTTTGTTTAGCGGAGGACAGCATTTTGTTGCCAATAGCTGTGTTCTGATCAGACATGATGATAAACCTAAGAAAGCCTTTATCTTACCCATCCTGTCCTTGAGAAGTCGGTTCCCTGTCTACCTTTCTCAGGATACAGGTTAAGTTCCTCTCTCCGGAGACCCAAGTCTGAAGTGCATCTGCGGGTTGGGGGAAGGTGCAAAGCATTTGCATTGGGGTATCAAGGTGGTGTTGAAGCACCCTTTCATCATATACCTGTGGGCGTCGTCTCCGGAGTATGGAGGCTGCATCCTAGCAACTCTTCCACAGGTTCTCTTCAAGATAGCCGGCACCACAGAACCCCTTCTTTCCCTTAAGCCCTGTCAAACTGGCCAGCTCCCGGACTGCAAACTACATCCTATATCAGAAGCACATCATTATAAGACAAGTGCATCCTTCTTTCTTTCTCTCTCTCTCCTCTGACTGTACTGCTCTGGTCCCTACCTTTCAGACCCCCACTTTTCATCCCTTACCGCCAGCTTCCCTCCAAGGAAACCTGGAGCGGAGCAGCGGGGACACCTGCAGATGTGCGCACCTGGCCTGGCGCTGTCCAGCACCCGATAGTCGGAGGGTGCTCTCCATGCAGAGCCTGTGGTCAGGGCAAGGCCTGGCCACCCGGGATCGGGTCTCCGTCGCCTCGGCAGCCTGCCGCCCCCCGCCGGTCCTGCCCGCCGCGGCCGCGCCGCCGCAGCCATCAAGTGGCTCGTTAAGGAAATGCAGGTGAGCGCGGGCGGCGCGCGGGGGGCCAGGTGCGAGCGCCTGTGCGCGAGCGCGAGCAAACCAGCCAGCGGAGTGCGAGCCCCAGCATCCCGGGCGCTCCCTCCCGCCGCAGCCGCCTGGTCCGCCCCGCCCCGCCCCGCCCGCGCGCACCGCCGCACCTGCGGGCACTCGCCCCGGCGTCTGCGGGACCCGCGGGCTCGGAGCGCGCCGCCACCCTCCCGCACCGCCCTCGCACACGCAGATACCACTTTTAAAGAAGCCGAAGCGCTGCAGCCCACCGACGCCGAGTGAGCGCTGCCAGCTGTAGCCCTTGCTCTCCCTGTCTGCAGTTGAGCCCGGACCCTGGAATAGAAAGACAGTTCTTGGTTGGACTGGAAGAAAGGGAAGGAAGACTCCTCTGTTCCCGAGGAAAGCAGAGCGGCTGCCCTAGTAAGTAAAACTGCTCTCTGGTCTTGCTCTCTAAAGTGAGGCGGCTACCGAATGCTTCCTCCTGGCTCTTGTTGCCAGGGAAGAACTTGCCTTATATAACTTGAGTAATTCCTACCTGAGAAGTGCTTCGCTAAACATTTTTGTGTGGGTTTCTTTGTGGAAGATCACTTAGGAGTGTCTGCATGTGCAGCATTCCCAGGAGTCTGATTGTAAAAGGCTCATTGTTCGAGGGCTGCTGGAAGACCTGGCTTGTGAACATGTTGGTTGGCTCTAAGACTGAATGACTATTACCTAGGAAAAGCTCGAGGATTCCCAGCCCATTGCCCCCTCCTTCCTGTCACCTTCAACCCTGGTCCACCCCCAAGTTGCATCCTTTGCTGACTTCAGTGGGTTGCTTGTTTTATCTTTAGTTGGATGGAGCATGAGCAAAATTAACTGGGTCAAGGGAAAGTTAAGAAAGCTGGTTTGCAAGACTAGAAGACAATCTTATTCGGATGACTTCATGTCTGTGAACAGTTTATGCATGGAGGAAGTCTTGGCACAAGCCTAGTTGGAGAATCTGATGAAGTTAATTTGGAGTGGAACTGTGAAAAATGCAGTGTGAGAGCGGGCTGAGGCTGTGACTCTGACACAGCCGGTTATGAACTGTGACAGACTCATCAGCTCCTGACAGGTTTAAGGGATCTCTTAAGGCTGAATATCGCTGCATCAAAAACTTTTGCAGGTAGCATTTCTCTCGGATTGTCATTCCCCTGTCAGAGGCTGCAGCTTTTCTATGCATGCAAGTAGGACACCCGTCCTCTCTCCACGAAAGGGTTAAAGTTACCTTATAAGAATGAGAGACATGTGTAGCCTAACATTCGCCAATATTTTGTAATATCTAAATAAAACCTTTATGTTATGTCAGGAAAAATATAGTTGAGTCAGTTTGTTTTGCACAATCAATAACGTTTCAGCATTTCTCCCTCTTTATCACTGCCAAATGGGTTCTGAATCTAATTCTTCTTGCATTGTTACATATACAGTAGGTACAGTAGGAACTGGAGGTTAGAAACAACTGACCGATTTAAACGCAAAGTTCTTGGGCACAATGGCACTTACACAGACCGGAGTAAAATAGTGTTAATGAAAGAAAGTCGATGTGATTTATCTTTAACTTTCATTTTTTTCCTCTTAACATAAAACATACTTTTTCAATAAAAACCTTGCAAATTTATAAAACTAGACTGAGAATTACAACGAACTAGCAGGCAAATTTTCTTTATAAGAACCGCTTATCAATTGATGCTATGGAATTTCTCATAATTAATTGATACTTTTGTCGTCAAAATCTTGTCACCTCCCTACTAAAGTAGTTAAATAAAATTTTATTGGATAATTGATTTTAAAAATATGAAAAAGGCAAAATGGTTAAAAATGGAAAAGCATTTAGAGCTGTGCCATCTTGTTTGGGTGGTTCTGATTGTCTTGGGACATAAGTTTTAGAGTGATCCGACAGGACAATGAACCCGATGATGATTCTGGTGACAGAAAGTTGTAATGGAAAAGAATCACTTCAGAAAGATGTGTCATTGTCTCCTGTACATCACTTTATTTCTCACCTATTTCTCTCCATTTCAGTAATTGGATTTAAATGAATTTAAATAATTTAAACTGAGGTCACTGGTTGATCAAATCTGGATTGTGTATATGTTCTCATCTCAGAGACCTCACATCTCTGAGATGATGTATAACATTTGAAAAAAAAAACATACAAAACTGAAGGGATAATTATCCCTAAGCAGCAGTACTTAAGAATGAACCGAGCATTCAATTGTATATATTTTACTACATATCTATTCCCACTGAATGCATGGCAAACTGTTCATTCTGCCTCATTTCTGAAAGCAGGGAGGTATCAATTACTTTACTAATAAACTGACACACATTCTGCCTCTGTTATAATTGTGTCACACTGTTAACAAGAGTAGCCTGACTTAAAGCTGTTTCTAGTCATGCCTACAGAGATACCTGGCAACTGTTTCTATAACCACAGAGAGGTGAACCCTAGCCAGAGTGGTAAAATTGTTAGCTTTTTGACACCAGCTTTTTGTGTCATACAGGAGTTGCAACTTTAAAGTTCAAAGAATGAAGTTGCTAGTGTCAGCAGTAATGTGTTTTATTATGCAATTGTTCTTGTTATTCAGATCAGATAATGGCCTGATGAAATACATAAGCAGTCTGCAGGGAATGAATGATTAATTCCTCTAACGTATGCTTACCAAAGGAGTTTTTACTAATAAAGTGCTGTGTACCTGCATTTGCTTACAGTTGCAGTTGGTGAAAGCGAATATACCTTCCTTTCCCTTAATATAAATATAGAAATTATGTCTATTTCTGTAACAACCGCAACATAAATTTGATTTTGTAGACCATGTGGTCATATAATTTATGAAGTTCTGGATAGGAGGATCTTTTTTAAAAGACATAATTTAGAAAGCAAAGCAATTTTAATTAGGTCTAGGATTTCAATGTTAAACTACTGATAAAATTATTCTGCTTTTCATATGTGCAATTTGGTATTTCTTTCATGTATTGCATGTAGGGTACATGAATCCAGGCATATGGGAATGTAGAGAATGCCAGTACCAATGATGTTAAAGTGTAGTGGGAACCAAAATACTGTTCTCACAGATGTCTAGATACATGTTTAACGCTTTAGGAATGAGTAATAGCAAACCCCACAATTGTGGTTGCAATTGGTGCAAATTGCTTTGTGGTTATAGACATAGCTTTAATGTAACTTTTAGAAACTCTACTTTTCTAAAGCTTTATTATTTAAGATGATAGTGAATTGAAAGTTTGTATGTATTGAAAACAGGTGACCTGCAATGCAAATTATACATTTAAGTAATATACATGTGTCTTTTTTTTTTAGAAATATTGGGAAACTATTATTTGTTAAGTAACATAATAAAAGTCATTACTTATCTATATGTGTATCCACACATTTATCAACTATATGTCTGTATATCAATATCTGTACATACATCATATATCTTTATTGAATATACTGTTGTTTGAGGCAAATACCTTAACTTGATAGTATCCTTCGAATATGCACCTCTACTTAGCTTAATAAACTTTAGCCACACGAATAATATAATAAGTATACTTGATATTTTAAAGAGTGAGAAGGAAAATTAAATGAGTAGAATTTTTATTGAGTTGAATGCCAATTCAATTTAACTGTTAATATGTTTAAGTGTGATTTTTTTCCTACCACTTTTGGTTCACTTGGATTTCGTAAGATTTCTCAAAAGCACTGTACATTAATAAGGAATAAGTAAAAAAAATCATTCATACCATCAGCAGTATAAAATTTGACTGTAGTCACAGCAAGCTTTGAAATGTATTCAAGGTGTATTGAATGAAGACAAATAACTGAAGTACAGAAAATGCATAGTATCGTTAGGAGAATGCATATTGTCGGTGAAAACATGGCTTCTGGGACTTCCTGTGTTACCTAAGAAAGGTAGCTAGGTTTGAGTAACTTAGAAATTCCTGCCTAGTAAAGACAGTGCTAGCAGCCGTATACCATTCCAATTAGAAACCACTATGAAACAATCTAGCATAATTACTGATGTAATTGAGTCTAACATTTGGCAAACTGTCAGACGATACTGTGACAGTCTAAGAATCCACAAAGGTGCCAGAGGCAAACATCTTGTTTGCAAAAGTGCCAAGTTAATTGTCCTGAAGCCATGTAGGACAGGCATTGGTCAGCTGCTTCTCTGGTTGGATGATCCTTGCTGTGACTCCGGAGAACCAGGATGGAGCTTGGAGGTGGAGGAGACATTTGTCTTGTGTTCCTTTGAAGCACCCTTTACACTTGACATTGAGAAAATACCCCATCGTTTATCATCTTTGAATTATCATCTTTGTAATCAGATAACAGAAGAGTTTAAGAAAACACTGGAAAAAAAAAAAAAGAAGCCCTTAATGGCTTTGGACTTTCAACTTCTAATACTAATCTCTTTATTTCTATATATTTATTACTTTTACAATATTACATGTATATAATATAACTTAGGTGAATTTATTTTTCCCTAAATGTATGTTGCAGAGTGTGAATGCTGCAATGAGAACAAACCCTCCTTCAGTCTTTACGTGTTAGAGAAGTAACTGATGACGTCACATATGAAGAGATGTAAACATAGAATATTTCCCGTCTTACGCAGCAGGTTTTCTGTACTAGTTTAGTTGTACTAAGTTGTCAAGGACGGGCTTAGACAGCACACTATGCACCTGGTAGTCAATTAGCAGCCAACAAACCACTGTTTTCAAAAGATACCATCCATCCCCCATGAAATTTTCAGAGGACAGTAGTATGCCATGAGATGAGGCACAGAGTTCGCTCTAAATGTCTTATACATCTCACCACTGAACTTAGTGAAATTAACAGTGTATATACACTAATCAAACGTCAAATACAATTGAAACTCACTGGTAACATATTACCTATATTTGATTAATTCATAAGCAAAAAATATAATATACAAATGCCTTGATTTTATAAAGTCTTATATTTCCTAAATATCTTAATAAGTATTCTCAAACCAAAGGGATGTTGATGTAAAATGGACATTACCTCTGTACTCTAACACATATTTACTTATATTAGATGCCAGGAAAAGAATGGAACATATTTATAATTGAATATATATTTCATTTGAGTTTAAAGATGGCTTAAATTAAGTCTACATAATTTTATCTGGGAGACCTTGCATGGTTGTTTATGTGTAAAGAAGCAATGAGGCTGTTTTAATCAAATACGGCATTTGTGAATATTTGATCTAATTCTCTTTTAACCTCACAGGTACTTAAATAGTGACTTATATGTATACTAATACACATTGTATTAAAAATTGTGACTAACGGTTTTTATGAAAGCAATACAAACTTATATTTGACCAGCTTTATTAGTAATTAAAAAGGTGATTTGTTTACCTGACGCATGAAGAGAGAACAAAGTCAGCAATGTGTTGAATGCCTGCCTGTGTTCTCTTTGATTTCTAAATGCCTTCATATACCCTAGAATTATATCTATCCTTTTGTTAGAATAAATGTTTTGAGTGGTCTCAAATAAAAGTCCTGAACATGGCTTACTTCAACTACAAGCAAATAACGTATACTTCACATTCCATGTTCAATGCTAGGAAATAATACATCAGAGTCCAAAAACAAACAGTAAGAAATGCATCAACAAAATGTAACTAAAGCCAATAGCAATAGTGTTTTCCATTTTAAACCTGCAACTGTCTTTAGCTATTAATCTACTCTGCCTTTTAAAAGGAGGATACACATGTACAAACACACACACACACACACACACACACACACACACACAAGCACATAAGTACACACCACACTTTTGGATACATGCATGCTAGCATTCTTTAATGAAGGAATATAATTACCTGGAAACTTGAACAAAATCAGACACTGTGCTTAATGGTAAAGGAAAGTGAGGGTAAGAATATAGAGGGGAGCTTTCTTACTCTTACTCTGAAGACAATATCTGCTCTTTTCTTCTTCTTCCAAATACACTTATTAAAAATCAGATGTAATTTTTCACATTAGAACTTGTCCCTCAGATTAAAGGGGAAGTCTTTCTCTTACATACATTGTGCCACATTTCCAAGTTTTAGTGCATGCCTGCCACACTGAGAGGCAATTCATCACTTTAAGATCCTCTTACTTTTCTTCAATTTTAGAATAATTATCAAGACAATGGCTCAGGTACCATGGATACCGTAAGCACTAGAGTAGACATTACCCCCTCTTCTATCTCTAACTTATCTAAAGCTGCTAAGTCAGGATCTCTTCATAACAACACAATGACACAAAGCAACAGAGTCCACAGTTTGGGTCTCTGAAATTTGCTGGCCTTCCCATGTCAAAGACTGCTAAGCATAGCACCCATTATGCTAGCTAAATAAGACTGGCCAAGTTATTACTGATGTATGGTTTTACAAAATATATCTAAATCATTGAAAACATTTTAATTCCATAGTTAAACAAAACAAAGATAAGAAAACACAGTGTACCACCTATTCTAGGAGAAGTGCATGTATGTGCTGTGCCACAGCGTCCTATCCTTTATCATTCCGAGTCACCGCCATCTCTTCCAGAAGCAGGGTGGAATCTGTTGCATATTTAGCAGCGACAGCCTTTCTGTCTCCCACTGTCATTTGCTGGCAACCTTCTTTATCTTCTAGGCTGGATCACCCCATTGCCAGCTCCTCATGTGTGTCACACTCCCCATCATCACGAGAAGCCGGAGAGCACAGTGAGCACGTGCTCTTCTACTACTGTCACTGCTGACATGGCCCAGGAAACACTAACGACTCTCCAAGCCACAGTTGCACTTTAGGCACACATCACACCCGTGCTTTCAAATCACAATGTACAAGTTACAGTCAGGATTTCTAGCGTTGCTGCTGTTAGAACCACAGCAGAAATGTCTTGGCTTCCTGAGCAGAGAACAGAGGCACTGAACAAAGTCTGTTCCCAGTGAAGTGAGTGTGAGAAAGCTTTATGGGAGGCCTTCTAATATGCACTTTGTTAAAGATTGCAAAGAATGGAAAAATAAGATAAAATAATAGTTTAGAAATGAACTGGAATTGATATGTATCCTTAATTTTAATAAATTATTCTGCCCAATACTTTCAGAGCTAATGAGGACATTTCTGACTACATTTTAAAATATTTCCATTTGTATTCTCCCCTGGATGCTCTTATGGAGAATACAATAATGTATTGCTATCCAGTATTATTAACTGGGACTTTCCAAAAGTAGTAGCCCGATGGTATATTGTGTCAGCCTGAAAACATTACAGTTCAACGTATTAACACTTAATTTTATGTAACAAGAAAAGAAAATTTATTCTTGCTTCATTTAATATTTTGCATTGTGCTATGCAGCACACTCAATTACTATTTCTTTCCCCTATTTTTGACATTATAATATTATTCACATGTTATTATTTCATGCATATATGTGTATAATTATTTCCAATTACTACTTATTTATAATACTTGTTCTGAGGGGTCATTCTTTACAATAGAACTATGTGATTATGCTCTCAGAATGGATGTGTCCATTCTGAGTTGTTTGTGTTCTCTCTCAGTCTCTCTCTCTCTCTCTCTCTCTCTCTCTCTCTCTCTCTCTCTCTCTCTCCTCCTCCTCCCATCTCCCTTTCCCTCTCTCTCCTCCATCTCCACTCATTTCTCTCATTGTCTCTCTTTTTGTATGTGTGTGTCTCTGTGTGTGAATGTGTATAGTATGTGTGATCTATTCATATGTAAGCATTTTTTATTATCTCATGAGTAGAGATTTTTTATGAAAAGGCAATACCCAATAATATTGCCATGTGAAATACCTGATGAACCTATAGATGAATCAATATTTGAATCCAGGTCTGAAGAGATGAGCTTATTCTTAACAGAACAGTGTTCTCAGTACTCCTCAAATCCTTTCTTCTTAATTTGGTTTCAAATTTTCCACATCTGACTGTGTCTTTGGCTTTCACAGGGACCCCATATATTTCAGACATAGAGAGCTCCATCAGCTTTCTTAAAGTACTAAGAGATGTTACAGTATGAACTTAAAAAATATTCTGGCATTTATGTTATTAATTAATATCACATTCATCAGTACCTTAGATCTCATTTTCTAGGGTTTGAAACACAAATAATGTCTTAAGAAGTACCTCACTACTTAAGAGGAGAGTGTTACAATTTCTCTTTATCCCCACTTTGCAGGTGGCATTTGACTAATGTCATTTGGAGTTGTGAAATAACTCTTCAGTTAAAAGCACTTCCTGCTTTTCCAGACACTGAGTTTGATGCCAGGGTGCATGTTTTCATGTCCAGTGGCTTACAATCACGTTACTCCAGCTCTAGGGAAACTGATATTTTCAGGATTTTGAAGAGACTTGCACTCCACCCTCTCTACACTAGAGAGAGAGAGAGAGAGAGAGAGAGAGAGAGAGAGAGAGAATATCTTTTAATAAAGAACTGCTTGTTATCTCATTTTTATCTTGGGTTTTTGACATTTTGTCCAGCAATGTCTTCTCAAATGCCCTGAAGAAATCTTCATATAGGATATATTAATAGTCAATATTTTTACATGTAAATCACTATTTTCAGTGATATATATATATATAATGTTATTATTTTACCACTATATTATATATAAAAGAAAAATAAAAACACATTAGAAATTAAATACACAGTGGATCATTAACTTGTCTATAAACCCTATAGTTTAAATCCCTTGTTATATAGACCTCTTGGTGTAAGTATTTAAAACAGAGTTTTCTCAATTTATAATAATAGTCTTAAGAGGAAGGCTACAGTTTCAGAGCTGAATATTCAAAGTAGAGAAAGTTGAATGGCACTTTTTAATATTATTTTCAAATAAAAAAAAGCACTGGCAGATACTCCCAGGCACCTAGGCATCTGTTGCCTATTAGCCCAAGACTCTATACCGTACAAGCAACCTTTAAAAGCATTGTCATATGCAGTCACTGTTGGCCATGAGCTAAAGTTCCTAGAAAGCCACCATGTATCACTTAACACTGTACCATAACTATGGCAAAATCAAAATGCAAAGGCAGGGCAAGATGTGGTATGAAGTTCAGGGTCTAAGAGTATCTTCTGCTGATGACTATGATGCAGATGAAATACTTACCTATCTATGAAGAGTTCGCAGAGAATTGTCAGAGTCAGAGATAGCTACAAATTTCGAGAGTGCTTACAATAAACGAGATAAAACTCCAAAGGAAAACAAATGCAAGAATTGGCCCCATAAAGAGTCACTATACTTAAATTTACTTGTATGAGCTACTTACATTTCTATATTCTCATTTCCCCACATTATAGCAGTGATTTGACTATACACATTTTGCTTTAGTTTGATTGTGAAAGGGAAGTGTTTTAATTTTTTTATATTTCTATTGTTGCTTCTTATTTATACAGTTACTCAGCTGACAAAAAAGTGGGGGAAAACACAAATTCCAACATAAATTTATAGCTAAATATTTTATGTATGTATGAGTGTATGCATGTATGTGTGTATAGTAACTAGTCTGTCACCTGTGGAGTAAACAATCTAAATAGATCCTCTCTCTAATTAGTTATTGCTTTTCCAGTATTGAGCAAGAGTTTATACATACTCATAGAAATTTAGTGTACTGATATTGAAAGGACAAAATAAATAGTAATGCTCCTCTTTAAAAATGGCATTTTTGATGTTTGAAATATCAATGAAATAAATATTAGTGCTCTCTTGATTAATGTGTTGCAACAACACTTGTTTGTCCTCAAAATCCACTTGTCAAGCTTTTAACCAATACACCATGATAATGAAAGCACATAAAAATGGACCTTTTCCTACATTAATGGGGATGTAAGAACTTCATGATCAGTATGTAACGTTGAATGTAAAATAATACATTCTAGCATTTATAGTTCTGTAACTCATTACAAAGGCCTCAAACACACCACTAAGGCATAAGAAATAAATACTGACGAGAGTAACTGAATTAATATTACCCATGGCACAGTTCCTTTTCTTCTACGGTCTTCTGTTTGCTTCTTAAAAGTCAGTTATACTGTCAAGGACCTGAGAACTGAGCAATAGCCTTCATGATGTATACTTGTCCACTACAGACTTTGATAGAAATTCCAAGTAATCCGACTGCTAGTTATGACCTTGTTTTGTTTTTCTGCCATTTAAGGACCCAACACAAGAAGCAAGTGCAAAGGGGAAAGCTATAGAATATATAGAGTGTCACCTGTATAATGTATTTATGTCTTTCCTATTTTCAAAGACAGAAAATACAATCCTCAAGATTTTCTTTACTTTTTATTCTTCAAAAAGGAGGAGCCATGTTATATTATATATACAATATCATTAAAATTATAGGATATGTAATACATGGTGTCAATAGGAAGTTCAGTTCTATAAAACATAGCTAGTTTAAGACACTCTTGACAAATTCATAGCATTATCCAAATTCTTTTATCTCATCAGGATGAGACCATCAGAGAGATCTTATTCTATGGACACAGACTGATCTTTTTAAGTCATACATCATAAGCATTGGTCTACTAAGATTTACATGGATGGCCACTTTATATTTTCTTATTTCTAAATTATTTTTCTCTATTACTTACTCTGTCTGATCATTCTTAAAACATTATTTTTTTTGCATGTGCAGGGAAGTTAATGCTAAAGTTGCTGTCATGACAAAAAGGAAATGTCATTATATAGATTCATATAATGTTTTATATTTTCTTCATAGAACTTTATAAAGCCATATATAAGGACTGTGAAGTGGACATAAATAATTTAGGGAAATTGTGATAAAAATGATGATATGAATTGTGACAATTTATAATTACCCCTTTTCTATTGGGAAAGGGAATATCATAGTTAAATGTATGTGTCCTTCAGATAGTAATTGTGAATCTGATTTAGGAGTGACTTGGCTGAATGTTTTTTCCAGTTGATGACTTATTTATCATTTTATCAACCTTTTGTGGAAACTCTTCTTTTTGTGGCTTTCCTCAGGACCAGCCACTTACTGTACTGCTGTAGTATTTCTGCATAACAAATTTAAGAGCTTTCAGCTCATTCCCAGCAGCAGCCAAAGGCTGCCATACAAAGTAATGATCTCACACAAAATGTTACGTTATGTTTCCCCTGCCAATCTGAAGTGGTCAGCCTCTTTTGGCTTCCCATCCTGGAACTGCCCATGTTCCACACTGGAGCCCAACCTCCACAGACACATGCTTTAATTCTCACAATTTGGCTAAGCTCCAAGTCTTTGTTGCTAGGGATGTGACTGTAACATCTGTTGAGTATGGTATGTGTCTTGTTATTTTCATCAATCTTATGCATTTGGGCACCCTTTCTAGGCTGTGATAGAGACCTTACAGCACAAAATCTATCTGGAAGTCAGTGTCACAGTAGGAAAGGAAAACATTGTATGAGGTAATTTTTGTTTTAATGTGGCTTTGATAGTAGTGATTTCTTTAAATAATTTTGAGCATTTATGTGGCATTTGATAGACCTTTGTAGGTATTGCTTGTGTGTGTGTGTGTGTGTGTGTGTGTGTGTGTGTGTGTGTGTGTGTGCATTATGAATGCTAGGCTAGTACTTCTCCACTGAGTTTTATACCCAACCCTTGAGTTTCTTGAGGAAAGTTTTATTATATATTTCAGAATGGACTTGGAAATATTGTTTTTCTCTTTCTGCATTTCCTGTATTGGAATTACAAGCATTTATCCTCATCTAGCTGGAATATGAAGCTCTAAGATGGTCAATTTAAAAATGATATAAGATTTATTAAGTCAAGTATCAGAGCTTCATATTTTATTTACTGCTTTAGAAGTTTCATACTTCTGGTAACTAACACATGCATGATAAAAAAGTGTTCATTCTACCACTGGGTCATATTCTCGTCTCTTCTTGCTTCATATTCTAAACAGCCATTGATTATGTTGTAGGGACTCTTAATTCATACAGCAAGTAAAATATTATATGATGCTATTGAAATGTTAATATATACAATGAAATATTTTAGTCATCTAAAGTATTCACAGTAACAGGAGAACATATTGAAATAAGCAACTAATATTAATGATTGTTGAAATTGAGCTATTGGGCAGAGAAAAGGGGGGTATGACAGAATTCTGGATAAAGAAAAAAATTTACCCATTTTACTTTTAGCAAAATCCTCCTAAAAATACAGAAATCTTTACTAACTTTTTCAGGAAGAGTAGTCTTAATTATTTTCATCTGGTTTTAGTTTTGGATTTTCCAATATAATAGTAAACAGATGAAGACTAAAATACATTGAAGATTTCGATAATATTATTGACCAAACTTTGAAATAGTGATAATATTTGTGTTGGCAACTAGGCATTGCTTGGTTATTTGTGTGTATATTGATCAAAAGATAACGAGTCTAAAAATTCTAAAGTCTACCCAAAGATTTGGGGATTTTATGCCAGATCACCTCTTGAATTCCATATCAAATGAATGTACAATATTGTAAAATCTCGTGCTAAGTAGAAGAAGTGTCTGAAATAAGACAGAATTATTCTTATTATACATTATTTCTAAGGTGAAGGAGATACCTGAGGAGAGGACCTTGTTTTATAAGATCATTCAGGGATGGAGTTTTATGCCACCTTGATGCTCATTCATCCCCTATTGGATGTTAATCATCTTCAGGACCAAATATAGATAATTTATGAAACTGACTTCAAGTCCAGACTTATCTACAATGAACTTTCCATTTCAGTCTTGTATAAATTAGTCAACTTGCTACATCTAGTTAAATGCAGGGAAACTGAGGTTTATTTTTCTTATAAATTTATATAATTAGTAACAATGAATTTTCATAGCAATTTTTGTGTTCCATTTGATATATATATATATATATATGTAAAATACTACATATATACATATGTGTTATACACATATATATATATATATATATATATAGTACAAGCACAGACATATAAAACAAGAATAATAAATCAGTGACTGAAATATACTCTATAAAAAATCCCTTCATAATGGATACCTAGAGACAAATTAGTATTATTATTCAGTCATCATTTACTAAACAGTCATATATTTTCTCATTTTACTTGATTCAATCTATAATCTCTACGTATGCCAACCATTTTGCTGTAGTTATATCTATACTGTTATGCATTCTAAGAAGAAATAATGTTTTTACTTTACATTATGGTGTCATGTCTATTTAGTTTTCTGCAAATACATCTATTTTAACTTAGTAATACTACAATGAATAATACTTATACCAAATATACATATAATAACTTCTAATCTGTGGTAATAACTGAGATGAATAAAAATGGCTTGCAATATTAAATTGCTATTTTGTAGCTACAATTCTTCCATCTTCCTATGCTATCAACATTTTGGAGTTTCAACATCTGAAGTTTAACCTGTCATTTTCAGGTCCTTACATCTATAGTGAAGTTGTCTAATACAATTATCTTAGTTTCTTATGAGTCTTGATAATAGATTTGATGAGAGCAGCAAATGCCCATAGCTGACCTCACAGATGTTCATCAGGAATGTACTGGCTATTCTAATTTTCACATGGAAGAAATGTAAACTTGCTCAGAGAATCAGCATACCATGAATAGTTATAGCAGACCCATCTCGAAAGACTCACTAGTCTACTGATGTCATTTTATACTCTTAATATAATTTGCAAGATTTTTTTCTAGAAAAAAATAAAACACTTCTTGCTTAGATGCTTGCTCTAAATAATGTGAAAGTAAAAACTTTAATAATTTCTATTAACTCTGAAGAATAGCTTTAATTTTCTTATTACAATGGCTTTTCCTGAACTGGGGACTTGGAGCAGATATTAATGAAAGCTTTGCTTACCATTAAGTTACATTATAAAATCTACTGCTTTTGTGCTTAATAACTATTTTCTAATTGAAAATGAGCTCTTTTAACTCCTTAAAACTTTTCAAACCATGAATTATTTTTAGATGAATTCTAAATAAAGTCCAATTTCAGTTTTTAATTTCTGTTGGTTCACATTTCAATTTAATGAAACACGAGTTGATTTTTGTAGTCAAGTGGTGAATCATTACTTCAATTTAGCAAATTTTATTTAAATAAAAACTCGACAGTGTTCACAGTATATTTATTCAAAGCATAACTTATAATACATTTGTTTCTGACAAATCAAGTCAAATAGCATTATAATCTCTTATGCGATGTGGGAAAAATATACTTGAATTTGCTGGAATGCAGGAAAAATTCCATAACATATTCTAAAGTAATCTTTTTCAGTACACTCTCATATGATCTTTATTATTTATCTCTTGGTAATGGTGCATTTCCTCAGCAAACCTTCATGTTCTTGATATATATCTAATATTAAAACTGAAATCAAAGACTCTGGAGCTGACCACTTCACAATGATCACACAAACATGGCCAAGATTTCAGTATTTCAGTGTTCCTCAAGTAGTTCTGTTAAGAAAATGCCTGTGTTTTCTTGTTTGATCTCTCTCTCTCTCTCTCTCTCTCTCTCTCTCTCTCTCTCTCTCTCTCTCTCTCTCTATATCTCGAATAATATCCCCTTTTCCACCAACCCCCATCCTATATCTGCTCTCCCCATATCCCTTTGCCTCTATGAGATGCTCCCCACCCACCCACCCTCCCTTGATCTACCACTCCTTACTTGAGGAAATACTTACACCGGAAAAGAATGTTCACATGAACAACTTGATTTTTCATTCATGTTTAGAGTAATTTCTATAGGTAAAGGAGTCCTTCATTATAAAATGAGAAGTGTTCCTGTTTTAAGTAACAGGTTTATGGTTACCCTTATCAGTAGGAGCCTATTTAGATTTAGAGTTCAATTACAGCTCCAGTAATTATTAGAATCTGGAGAAAGTGCCCAATTAGGAATACTTCATATTATCTCGCCTGTACAACAACATCACATTTCCCTTTCTAAAGTAGCTTTAGGAAGGAAGTTACCACAGGTAGGTATAAACACATGTGTCTGGTTAATTGTTAAAGATTAGGTTATTTTGGGGTTGGGGATTTAGCTCAGTGGTAGAGTGCTTGCTTAGAAAGCGTAAGGCCCTGGGTTCAGTCCCCAGCTCCGATAAAAAAGAAAAAAGAAAAAAAAAGATTAGGTTATTTTAATAATTTTAAATATTAAAATATATCAATAATAATTTGAATGTGGTGATAGACAAGATATCAGTTCATAGTTTTAGTCTTAATTATCTATAGTCTTTAATTAAGTGTTAGACATATAGGATAATATTTAGTGAACTTAGATCAGCTATTATATATTATATATAATCATTTATTAATAATATATATATATTATAATATTGTCTTTAAGCTACTCTGGCTTACTGCATTTATAGTGTAGTCTCAATACATGCTGGATTGTTGAATATTCAGTGTAGATTTAATTAATATATATTATCCTATTGCATGTGTGGTATAGTATTTTATGTATTATGTGTTTACATCATAGTCTTAATTAACATAAAATTGACTAGTGCATGAATAACATAGGCTTAATCAACATATATCCTACACTATTGTAGGTATGGTGAAGTCTTTGATTATCATATACTGGACTACTATTTGAATATTTCCTTGTTACTAGATTTCATCCTATCTTGTTAAGTTTAAAGGATTCTCATCTGAAATTTGCAATTACATGATAAGATACGTGTTTATGTCAACAAAATAGCTATTGTTAGAGGAAAGTTTCATAAAACAAATGTTAGTGTACCCTTTATAAAACAGCTAATGCATGTCATTGACATGTGCATCTTACTGTACTTCAATTTGTTACAGAAGCACATAATAATGCCCACAAATTGAAGCACCACAACCACTTCATGATACAGCTGTCTCCTGAGAGGCTCTGCCAGAGCATGAGAAATATAGAGGTGGATGCTTGCAGCCAACTATGGGACTGAGAACTGGGCCCACAAGGGAGGAAGTAGAGAAAGGACTGAAGTATCTGAAGGGATTTTCAGCTCCATAGGAAGAACAAAAATATCAACCACACAGACCAGAGCTCCCAGTGACTAAACCAAACCAAAGACTACACTACCAACCAGCATACACATGGAGCAACCCATGGCTCCAGCTGCTTATGTAGCAGAGGATGGCCTTGTCTGGCATCAATGGGAGAACAGTTCCTTGGTCCTGTGAAGGCTTGATGCCCTAGTGTAGAGGAATGCCAGGGCAGGGAGGTGGAGGGAAATGGTGGGTTGGTGGGGGAGCACCTTCATAGAAGCAGGAGGAGGGAGTATGGGATAGGGGGTTTCTGGAGGGGAAACCAGGAAAGGAGATAACATTTGAAATGCAAATAATGAAAATATACAATAAAAATGATATGAGGAAAATGTTTTTAAAAACAGACAGAAGTGTCCTTATTACTAAGATTGCATTTTACACCCTAAAGCAGTATAGTAGAATAACTTTCTGTGAGTTATCATTTGTTTGGTTAATCCGCTGGGAAGGAAGCAGGTATTCCTAAAGTGGTCTGGCTGATTTTGCTTTCATTTTTGGAGGCTTAGAAATATGATAGGACACCAGTTGTAAGCCACTTATTATTGTTTTTTCCATCTTAAGTGCTAGAGTTGGTTATTCAAGAAAACACGAAAGCTGTGTGATTAGTTGTAAATTGCCTTATTCTATTTTATTGCTCATCTTAGTCTTTAAGTCATTTTCACCATTAATTTTCTTTAATTAGCAATTAACATTAAAATATTCCTTAAATTGGATGCCTTAACAATTAATATAGTGCCATTGAGTTACGTAGAGACCATAACATGTTAATGGGTGCTTTTCTTTGACCTAAACCTCTCTTTTCTTACCACATTAGCCAAGAACCACACAATGTAAGCAAACTGTTTATCTGTATTCTGAGCCTAACATGTAATCTTACTGTATCCTTTAATAGGAGCCATTTGAATAATTAAGTTGACTTTTCTGTCTATATCTTCTTGGATGAACGGAAACTTGGATCCGTTCTATTACAAGTGCAAATGGTCCTCCAAAGGAGTGGTATTTTTCATCTTATTCAGTGTCCAGACAAAGTATCTGCCCAGAAATATGTCTCTATACTTCAGGACAAGCATATAAAATATTTTATTCCCAGACGCCTTTACTGCACACCTTTGAATGAGTAGTTAACTTGTGAAGCCTTATTAGACAGTGTAAATGTGGCAGGAGTGTGACCTTGTACCTGTGAAGCAGTCTCCCACCTGGGGTTGGGAAGAGGGCCTAACTGGGTCAGACACAACTATTGTAAGCTGTTTATTCTCATTAAACTGCCAGCTACAAAACTCCAACACAATACCAGGTTCTTTAAAGAACATAGCAAACTATTGAAAGCCTATCTACGTCTGCGTTTCATGGCAATGGTCAGTTCAAAGAATAAGAATTATCTTAGAGTAGACATACAAATAACATCATATTATGTTTGCTGTATTAAGCTTCTTACTTGTATTTAAACTGATTTGATATCGGTCACTGATGGTAATTCCCTAGGTATTTTTTCTTCAGAATTTATTTGACTCAAGACTGAAATGTTAAAATGTATGTTGGGTGTTCAGAAGTGATATCTCTTCTGTCCTTGAGATAAGTACAGTATTAGTTATCCCGTATTTTATAAAGAAGATGAAGAATAAATTATTTGTTTAAATGGGTGGCAAACTGCTTGTTTTTATTACAATTCAAGATATTGTGTAATTGACTTGTTTAGGTCTATTTAACCTACAGCACCTGTCTTGGGTAGGATGGCCACTAAGGTGTCTGAGGGTGGAATTTAAAAGAACTCACAGAAAGGAGTTGACTCTTTTCAGGAGTCAAATACCTCCATACTTTCTTTTCCAAAAATAACTTGGTTTTTCAGTTTGTTAGCCTGTGGTTTTTATGAAACCAAGTAAGGAACGTTTACAATGGCAATGAGAGAAAACTAGTTTCTGTAGAAAGAAAAAGAATCCATTTGGGGGAGGTAAAACTCCTGAAATTGTAAATTTTATCTTTTTTTTTTTTTTGTCTCAGCAACAAGACAAAAAGGAAACCTTGTCAAGGTTAAATTAAGCTTGAATGCCATTTTTTCATAAAAATGTAGATTTTTACTTCAAGGTTTTCTCTTCATTTGAAAATACTTCATTAAAATCTCTTTGGCTCGAGTTCCAAAATGATGTTCATCTGCCAAAATTTTAAGAGAATTAATCTCCATGTTAATATGAAGTGTCTCACACTTGATAACCTCAAAACCACTGTTCTCTTCTCAATTCTGCGTAATGGCTTAGGGTTAACCAGCCTGTAAGTATACAGCAAAGGCCTCTTTGTGCTAATAGTCAAGCAGGGACTGTTCAGTGTTTAATTTTTTTTGACACCCAGAGACTTATACAAGCAAAATAAGTTCTCACAGTTTTTATTGCAGGGATTTCCACCTTTCTGTCCACTCAGATGCTCATTTGCTTAGTCACAGGCTTATACAAGAAAATCGCTGCTTTATATATTAGTACCATGGTTTGAACATCAAAGCATAGACACTACCTACTCCCGGTCCTGTTAGAGTTGCAGCATGTGCCCCATGCCAAATACAGTGCTAAATCCCTAAATCCCAGTACTGGGACACCTGTGAGTTCCAGCCTGGCCTACAACACATGGTGAGTTCCTACGTAGACTGACTCCTCCTTTGTCTCTCCAAAGGGGAAAATGTGAGCCTGTCAGGCTTTATACAAACCATCTAGATTATAATCTTCAGTATGAGTTATCTCTCTGTGGGAGACCTCTATTTTATGATAGTCTGGGAAGCACCGCTTGTTGCATAAGCCTGCGTTCTTCAATTTTGGGCTCTGACCATTGTCAGTCTATATTCTGTCAAAGGGTATACAGAGTTCCACTTAGTCTCATATGTTGGCTCGTTACCCATAATTGAAATCACGCCCCTTTCCTAAAGAGATGCTGGCATATTTTTTCTTTTGTTTCATTTTCTCATAAAAGTACTTTTTTTCAAACAAAAAAAAAAACAATTTCTTCCATTGCTTTACCTTCATAAGGGAAAAAGCTAAATATTAAATATTTTTCCAGTAATTTGGGGATAACAGAGTTGAGTGTTCTCAGGAGCACCTTGCAATTCAACATGCCATCTGGTTTACATTTCTTCATAGACTTGAGTGTCTTCTAGGATCCTGCATAGTATACATCTCATCCAATCACAATTCCTACCCATTAAATCCTATCTGTAGGTTTCGAACCTCTCTCTCTATTCCTAGGTTATTTAGTTAGCTTAATAAGAAGTTTTGTTATTATTGTTGTTGTTGTTGTTTTTATTTGGTTTTTTTTTTCCTGGAAGCCTGCTAGATAGCTCAGTTTTTAGAAACAGATGCCTAGCAGTCTTGGCAATGTAAGTTCAACCCCTAGAACCCTCATGTAAAATTAGAATGAAAGAATTAACTCTGAAATGTTGTCTGCTCACCTTGACACCTGACCTATGTCACATGCCACTTCCACTGTCCTGCACACATAGTTGTTTACACACAGTAATAAGATTAAGAATAAATTAATAATAAAACACAATTTTTAATATATATTTATTTCTCACTCCTTTCTAAGATTTATAATGTTTTCTTCAAGAAGAAGCTTTCCTCTAATTATTTCCTCGCAGGGGTTATTTTGGTACTTAGGTACAAAAGCTCGCATTCATTAGCTGTGAGATTTCAGAGTCATACATCTGCGAAAGGTTCCCCATGTGTTTTTGCATAGTCTCTTGCAATTCTGGAGCGAATTTTATGATTTCATGTCTCACTATGTCAGGAATGATCTGCATCTAGGCTGTGATTACTTGTGTGTATGTTGCTTCTGCCTATAGCTTGGAAGGATAGAGTGAGGACTGGGAGAGAAAGAAATGCTACTCCATCTTTCACGGCTAACTTCCATAGAAATGACTCACTATACGCAGCCAAAACAAAAAGTAAGAAATGGAAGTGCATAAACCACAGGAAGTCAGACCACAGAGCCATCTGGAGCTTACAATAAGATGTTGTCCTTTCTTCATGGTTGGGCATCTTCTCACAACAGGAGAAATTTACCATCTCATACAATAAGGAAGGCCACCGCTATAATAATAGTTGTTCTGACTTACAAGGCTTCCAGCGGTCAGCTCCATAATTCATAACATCCTGAACCCTGCATATCGTGGGGGTTAATTAACTCTATAAGCAAAATTAGAGAAAATTACAAAAATCATTGACCATCTTCCTTCAGCAGTGTATGTACTAGTGAGGGTGTTCCTATGCAGCAGATAATGTCTTAATGAGACCATTCATAAACATACAAGGTAATTTTGAGTCTTTTCCTTAAACTTGTTTTGTGTTCCTAAAAGAACACTGTGTTTTTATTTGTGAAGACTTGAACAACAAGACACTGATAGGACAGTGAAGACAGACCAAAGTAGAGATACCCCCAAAGTTAACTCAGCTAACCAGTGAGTTTATTGGGGTTGATTATAGAAGTATGGGTGAATCAAAAACAGCACCATTACCTAAAAGCTCAAGCCAGCGTGAAAGTCACAAAAGCTTCATCCCTGCAGCTCTCTGCACATTGTATAAACAGCTTGGCTGGTCTGGGAGCACTCTGCCTAGCAACTGTTATTGCTTAGATGACAGTGGGGTGGTTACTTTTCATTTCAAAGCCTTCCTGGAGTGTGTGAATTATTTCCAATCTTGAACTTTGTAATTTATGTTTTCTTTCCTACCTTCTCCAGTCCGGAGGAACTTTTCTTCTGGATAGAGTATTGCAATTCAAAAGAAATTGCTAAGTAATATCAAATTGAAGCTTGGAACAGAGGAAAGGAGCGAGGGGCTAGGGTGGGCAGTGAAGGAGGGGTTAGGAGAAAGGAGAGAAGACAGGAGAAAAAGAGAGGGGATTTGCATTCTGTCAGGCATGTATGGCATTTTGGTAAACGATCTCAGCATCTGCATTCTAGCTAACACTAGTTGTGTAATTCTCTACTAGAAATAATAGTTATAGTATGCAAGTGAGAGTGTGTCTGTGGCATATGCAAGAAAAATGCACTTCAAAACCAAATTGATGGGGAATGAACAGGCACATTGTAATTCGCTCCCATCATAAAATATTGTACAGAAACATAAAAGAAAATCTGAATTGTACAGTGAAGAATGTGAAGGAATCTCCCCAAAATGTATATCTTTTGAAGAACCAAAGAGAGAAAATTGTTCATACTATGCTTTCATTGGCATAATATTCTGCAGTGAACAGGACTGGTTCATCGTGCTTGAAGCCAAATTAGTAGCTGTTTAGAAGAGGGGAGATGTGGAAAATCTACCACAAAAAATGAGGACTATGCTCAGGATATAGAGACTACTCTATGTTTGGAGAATAGTTACAAGCTATGTATGCTTGGCAAAATAATCATACAAAGTAAGTGATATCACATAGGTTATATATCAGCAAAGTCAACTTTTAAATCTAACAAGTTTGTGTAGGCAAAAATCTTATTAATAAGTTTTAATATGTTTATCAAGTCTTATGACAGCTAGAAGGAGTCTCATTCTGTCCTTGTTAGTGCTTATCCCATGTGAGGCCCTGAGGTTAGGTGTCAGCATGGCTGCCTCAAACAAAGTAAGAATATAAGAATGTGATGTGTGTATCAACCTTAATATTGTAATTCATGATTTTTCCTAGCACAGTGAAATTGGAATCCTGCTGATTATCATTTTATGTTTGCAAATGTGCCTCAGAAGTTTGAATTTTATGATTATTGCTGTTTCAGTTGGCATGCTCTCAAATGTATAACATTAGACCTGGCCCATTTGCTTACTTTTAATTACCTTTTGTACTTCCTTTAACTTGATTTTCTGTGTCTTATATAGTACCTACAAAGGAAGGCACATAAACATAAAAAGGTGCTTACCACATGTTCTGATGAGTCCCAGGATGACATTTCATGTACTCACGTATAAACTATCACTTGCCCTCTGCAAATAATTTTTTCTCCTCTCACCTTTAGTTAGACTTTATGCTGGCTAAGACTTCTCTATGCTATAGTACATAAATGCCACCTCATACAGCAATGTCTCTCCTGTTGGGATCTGCTGGACCTTGGATTGCCACTATCTTTTGTAGTTGCAGTACTGGGATCCATAAACTGTTTCCATGGTGATTCACTCTTGAACTGGACCAGAATGCCTCCTCCATCCTCTTTTCATTTTCCTTTTGTGCTTTGTTACAACATCCTGTTGAAATAGTTCCTTCCTTTATCTATAAGCTCCTTTCCTGATATTTCTTTGCTCCGTAGGACTTCAATGTGAAATCAAATCCAGGTTAATCTGAATGCCATAGTACATAATTCACTGAAAATGCCCTCTCTTGGTCTGAAACAAAAGCTCTGTTATTGGGTCAAGATCAGCACATTGTTCTCTGTCTTTTAGGCTGTTCTCTTTCAAGGAGACTTTCAGCTCCTTTGATGAAAGATTTCTCTAATTTCATTCGTCCTGAACTGTAGATACCCACATTACATTCTACTTTTTCAGGTTACTGGGAAGTTTTCTACGGCATTACCTAATTTTCAGTTAACTATGACTCTTCCTTTACCAAGATTTCAAGTCCTATATAACCATGACACCCTAGACAGGACACATTAAGAGATCCCTAGAGTCTTTCCCAAAAATCGGTGAGTCTGTAACTACTTAGTGTCTTCCTTCATGGTGTAAAACAGGTCTGCTATATTAATATATCAGGTAATATTTCCTCATAAAAATGATAGACATTGATATATGTTAATGGCCTTGTTGGGCATCAATGGGAGGAGAGGGCCTTGGTCTTGTCAAAGCTCAATTCCCCTGTAGGGGAATGTCAGGGTAGGAAGGTAGGTGGGAGTAGGTGGGTGGGTGAGGGAGCACCCTCATAGAAGCAGGGGGAGGGTGATGGGATAGCAAGTTACTGGAGGGTAAACTGGTAAAAGGGATAAAAGGGGATAACATTTGAAATGAAAATAATAGAAATATCCAATAAAAACATTTCATTAAAAGGCGGCTCAGGCAATTTTATTTTGAGCTTTATACATTAGATAAGAAGCCATACTTTGTATACACTTTAGACTTTAGATAGAGACTTTTTCTGAAACACCAGGCATTTGGATAAACTGTTGAGGCCACTTAAAAGCTTCATATTCCACTTTGAACATATTGAAGATAATTTTTCATACCAGTGTATGCTTAGCAACTTAATGTGCAGCAAAATGCATTTAGTGATAAGCAGTGGTCAGTTGTGAGTGTTGTATATTCTCAAATTCCTCATCTTTAAACTCTGAATATTTTGTTCTACTTATAGAAAAATTCACACTAGGATGATTTTCATGGCTAAGCCCATTTGCAGATAATTAAGAGTTATTCTTGGCTGATTTGCTATCTCTCATAGGTAAGTTACAGTGAACCTTTAATTGGCCTGCATAGGGTGTTTGTGTAGTTACTTAGTAGAACTTATAAGACAGTAACTAAGTGAAAAATCCCCACTCTTAGACATTCTCTTGGTCATAACTGTTCTAATATTTACTTAGTATTACTCTAGAAACATAACAAAATTTGGGTTCAGAGACTTATGTTGTCTATACTTACCTGAACACTGGGTGAGTTGAGTCAATAATACATCAGCAATCCTAAGACTACTCTTTAGGGGTCTGGAAAGATGGCTCAGCAGTTAAGAACACTGACTGCTATTCTGGAGGTCCTGAGTTCAAATCCCAACAACCACATGGTGGCTCATAACCATCTGTAATGGAATCCAGTTTCCTCTTCTGATGTGTCTGAAGGGTACTCACATACATAAAATAAATAAATATATCTTTACAAAAAAAGAAAAAAAAGACTACTCTTTAATTCTCCACTGGACACCCATTTGAGGCCATACACTGTGTAAACCTGCTGCTAAAGTGGAATAGATTATGATTCATAAGAGTGAAGGTGATACCTGACTGTGTCCCAGATGAAATGCTGAATTTACTCTCAAATATACCTCTTACATGACATTTGGAGACGTTTGTAATAGTTTCATTTGTGGTATATTAATTATTACGTACCAGAGATGATGTCAAATTTAAATAATATGGTTATATCCATTATTTTAATCTGTACCTCCACATAGTAAAGAACGAGTATGAGTTTTAATCTGTTTGGACTTCATTTCTGGCCCCACAGTATATTTTTAGCTTTTTCTGGAGAACTTTCCACTTAATCTCTATCCACACAGCTTGTTTAGTCTGTCTCGTATGTGGCTCCCTCACTAGGTAGGTTGTGCAGAGTTGGGAAATGAGGTTACTTCCTTATACCTATATTTTGAATATTTTGTTCAGGGGTAGCACGGAGTTATACTGAGTGCAGTCCATACTGGCGAGGCATAAGTCATCTATGACTCCTGACTAAGAGATTTTTAAAGTCTCAGAATTACTTTGTAAAAGAACAGCTAATACACTAAAGAGTTATGATAAAAGTTGACTGATTGTTTGGATCAGACTCTTAACAGAGCTCCTTAAACCACAATGAGACTTTAACATATCTTCCTTCCCTTCTTTCTCCTCCAAATTATTCTTCTTGTTTGTTTGTTTGTTTCATTGCTGTATTTTGATGACTAAATCTTCACATTTAACGTAACACTGCTTGATCAAATACACCTTATTAATGCCTGAAATATGGTACACTGGTTAAGAACACTTATTGTTTATGTTGAGGACTTGGATTGTGTTTTCGTTTTTATTTTTATTTTGTGTTAATTTCCTGTTTATTCTCATTTTATTTGTTCTGATCAAAATAATGAAGAGAAAAGAAGCATAAAGTTCTCAGGAGATGCATTGTAATTTAAGTTTATATTAGGGTCTCACAGTTGACTGTAGCTTCAGTTCCAGGAAACCTGATACCCTTTTATGCCTCTGTGAGTACCTGCATACAGGATACACACACACACACACACACACACACACACACACACACACACACACACACACACACACACACACACACACACACACATACATATACACATATTCAAGTATCACAAATACACATAAAAATAAATATGTCTTTAAAAACTTAAATATAAGATGTTATATCTACTATATATCTCATTAAATTAATATTGAGAGGTGCTGTAGAAAAAATAAAAAAGCGACCAGAACCAGTTCCCATGAGTACCCTGGCTGTCACGCTCTTTTGACAGATCTGACTCCAGTGGGCCATTGGTACTAGCGCTAGTTTGTCTCAGATTAGAATCTCTCCCAGCGACTCTCTGCTAGGGGTGGACTCTCTTGGTTGCAGCTACCCTGTAAAATCATAGTTCTAGAAGTCCAGCAGAGGCTGGCCTATTGTGGCCCCCTGCCACAGACTCTGCCAGCAACCAGCCCCTGGTAGTTAAAGTATAAACTCCCAACTACCTGGTAAAATTAGCACTCAACAAACTGTAACCCAACAATCGTATTTCTATGTTAATTTTTCAATCCACAAAACATCTATACAATAAACATACAACCTGTTGATAAGGATATAAACCACCCATCTAGATAAGATAAATTTGCCTACAGAAATCCATCTCAGCCACCTTGACAATTCAAGACCATCCGAATCTGGCTCATCCTTCCCTGTCTCCATATGGATTCTTCTCTTCCCCTTCTCTCCTGCCCTACAAAAGCTTTGTCCCCACCTTAATTTTTTACTGTCCAATCATGGCTTTGACCTGCCTTGTCTGCCTTCACCTGCATAATGACATCAACTTTAAGAGAGATTGTTTTCTAAGCTGTTATTTCCATAGCAATTTAGTTTTATCCTTATGTATACCATTGATGGTTGTACATGTCTGTCTCTTTCTCTCTGTCTATATATCTATCATCTATTTATCTATCAATCTTCAATCTATCTATCTGAGTTATTATCTATCTATCTGTTTAATACACATGGGTGAGTGAATATGACTTTTACAGGAGAGTTTGGTGATAAATATTTTAGTATTTTTAGACGGGGAAATCATCCCCAGAAACTTAAACTTTAGATACACAGGTATCGATTGCACACAGCTGAACATAGCCACCTTTGCTGTCAACACATCTGACTTGTTCATGTGTCATCTGTCACAATGGGTTGCTTCCTGCTTGCTTTTTCCTTCACCTCCTTCAATCTATTGAATTAATAACAACTCAAGTGACTTGTTCTCAGTGGCATGAGTTCAATATTTCAACATCCATATTCTATGTACGAAAATTTATATTTTAAGATACTTGATAAAATAGCCTGACTTCAACTATTACCTTCAGTTTGTTAGAGGACTATGGTTGTGATATTTTGATGTAAGTTGCCAAATGATGGATTATTGGGTGTTTTTTTCTTTCTATTTTATAGGGCCAGGAGTATGTTTATGAATAGAATAACTGCAAATCTGAAGTTTCATATGGAAAGCATTGGCTTAAAAGTGTTTTACACACACACACACACACACACACACACACACACATATGCTATGCAAAAAGTTGACATGATCAACTCTCATTGATTGCTTTGTTATATTTTGCATGAAAATTTTATGGTCACAAGCAAACCTGTTAAAATATACAAAAATATATTTCAGATTCCTTTAGATTTCACATATCATTGTGGTTTCTTCCCATGGCTACAGTGGATCTAGTCTTAAACACTACTTTATGAAGAATTAACATATAATCATCATGCTTTCTATCAAAAATGCTCTGTGACATATTTTGTGAATATTTTTACTCCATGAATGTTCTTAAATGTGAACTTTTTGTTGAGCAGAATATTCAGCTTAAGGTTGGCACATGACAATCTATATTTAGAATTCTTTCTTGTCACATATTTCTTACCTTCTTTATGAAGGCTAAGGAAATGTCAGCTGGATGTTTTCATGTTTCAGCGGTTTACTTCAGTTTTTCTTGTTTTGCCAATTTAGTTCATGCCCTTTAATACAATGTGTATTCAACTATACATTCTAGGTAATTTGCTTGCAGTAGTCTGAACATTATGAATAATCATATTATTTTCATGTTTACTTTCATTGAACACAGATTTTTTTCTCATAATATATTCTGATTATAGTTTCCCCTTTCTCTATTCCTCCAAGATTTTCCCTTCCTCCACTACTTGGTGGATGTACTTCCCTCTTTTCTCTCATTAGAAAAGAACAGGAATCTAAGAAATAACATCCAAATGTGACAAAATAAAATATAAGATGGAGCAAAAGCTATCATATCAAAATTAGAATTAGCAACCCAACAGGAAGAAAAGAGCCCCAAGAAGAGGCATAACAATCAGAGATTCATATTCTCACAGTCAGGAGTCCCATAAAAATACTAATCTAAAAGCTAAAATAAATATCCACAGGACTTGTAACATACTTATGGAGACCCTGTCCTTTTTGTTACAGTCTTTGTGAGCTCATATGAACCTTACTTAGTTGATTAAGAGGGCCTTGTTCTTTCGTTGTCCTTCATCACCTCTGGTTAGCACAGTTTTCCTGCCTCTTCTTCCTTGGGATTTCTTCAACTCTAAGTGGAGGAATTTAATGTAGACTCTAAATTATTCTCTCTCTCTCTCTCCCTCCCTCTCTCTCTTTCTCTCTCTCTCTCTGTCTGTTTGATCTGCTCTAGGAGAAAGACTTTCATGATAACTAGCCATGACAGCTGAGGAATGGCCATTCATGCAGAAACATATTTTAATAAACACAAAACAGAGAACCAGGGATTTCAAAAAAGTATTGCATATTTGTATCTATTGTTTTTCATATTTTTTACTGTATTGTATTGTAAGAAAATGGTAATTCATTAGATTCAAATGACTACCTAAGTTTTGGTGTGATCTCTCTTTTAATATTTATATTTATGAGTTTTATATTTATGAGTTGATGATTTCTCTTTAATATTTCCTTTGTCAACCCTAAATTTCAGATTTTCTTTGCTAACACACTATCTTCACTGAAGTGAATTCATTTACATGTGTCTTTCTCATGCATATTTTTCCTTTTAAATGTGTGAATTAGGTTATTTTTGTTAGCTTAGCTGTTAAATTTTTTAAAGTGAGAATCAGCTGTTATCATGTGAAGGCTTCAATATTGTAGTAGGACTCCTTTGCTTTTATGAGGAAGAAGGGGTGAGGCTGTGTTCATCTTATATTCTACTATTTGTATTCATAGGATTTAAGGACATTTGTAGATCTCTTTATTGAGTATACATAAAGAAAAATGCAATATTTTATAGGTATAACCATAAAAGATTACATATTTTAATATATATATTTCACTGGATAGTACACTATACTAAAAATGTATAAATCATAAAGTTCTTTTTCTTTGAAGTATTCACATTTTAATGGTCTTTTGGAGAATAATAATGTTCTTTTCTTTTTTGTAAGTTGCAAGATATGTCTCATTGGCCTTTCAACACAAAATTTGTTAATCAGATAAATGTATATGTCCAAGTCAGATGATTTTGGATGAGTGAATGGTGTGAAATGATATAGTAATACAGAATTGTCTAATAATGGCTTTCTGTCAATAAAGCAATTGAATAAATGAAAATGACTGAGAGGGAAAGAATGCTCTAAAAATAATACATTGATTTTTCAGCATTAATTAATGTATTATAAAAGTATACTTATTTGCTCTCTCTCATTTCATATATGTACACACATACACATGTATAGATGATAGATATTGGGATTTTGAATATATATATATATATCAGCCAGTTTCATTAACAGATAACTGGAGATAATTCCACAAATAAGGGCTCACACAGAACAAAGTAGGTATTAACAAATCTTAGGGAATGTTAAAGATACCAGGAGGCACAGTAGAGACCAAATGAAGATTGTAGATTTAGAGTATATGGGATACAGGCGAAAGCAAAGAGGTCAGAATTATTTCAAATACCCCCAAACAAGCATACATTTTAATCTAAATACAAGGGTGAAATGTCTAACAATAAATTTCATTATTACATTGTTTTACATATGCTCATATTTACATGAGTTGTGGGCATGTTTCTGGATGCTGGTTTGTACACATGCAGAGACCAGAAGTGTGTTTGGTTTCTTTCTCTATTGCTTTCTTTCTCATTAGGTTCGGTTCATGTGTATCTATTTATGGAGTGCGTATGTGAGTCTGTGTGTGTGTGTGTGTGTGTGTGTGTGTGTGTGTGTGTGTGTGTGTGTGTGTGTGTGTGTGTTTCTGTGTATGTGACTGCTTACTACAGCAATCAGATAGACAAAGGAGAAATGGGAATTAGTTCTTTCCCAGCAATCAAACTCAGATATCAGGACTGGCAAAAAGAAACACTGCTGCTTGCTTGCTAGCTTCTTGCTTCCTTCCTTCCTTTGTTTCTTCCTTCCTTCATTTGTTTCTTTCTTTCTTTCTTTTCATTTGTTCTTTCTTCCTTCCTTGCCTGCCTGCCTTCACCCTTTCTTTCTTTCTTCCTTTCTTTCTTTCTTTCTTTCTCTCTCCTTTCTTTCTTCTTTTTCTTCTTTCTTTTATTTTCTCTCTTCTTTTGTTCTTTCTTTCTTCTTTCTTTCTTCTTCTTCCTTCTTTTATTTTCTTTCTCTCTTCTTTTGTTCTTTCTTTCTTCTATTTATACATCCTTCCTTCCTTGCCTACTTTCCTCTTTTTCTTAACTTCTTTCTTTTTTTCCTGCTTGCTTGCTTTAATTCTGTCTTCTTTTCTCCCTTCACCCCTCTTTCCTTTCTTTTTCATCCTGCTTCTTTTTCTTTCATTGAGATAGGGCTCTTAACTGAACCTGGAGCAGTTATTGGCACATGTCACCATCCCTCAATGTTCATGGGTGCCGGTATCCACATTCAAGTCCTTAAGTTTGTGAAGGAAACATTTTACCCAGTGAACCATCTCAACAGTGTTACTTTGTATTGTCTCTCAGCTTGAGGTCAAATGCTTCAGCTACATGGACTAATCAACAAATGTGAAAAAACCAACTTGTTAATAGGTTGTTCAATCTATACACTGTGGCTTGAGAAGTTCATGAACATCTAATGGATGTCTTTGCTGGTGTTTCTGAAGTTTTCTAGTCCTACTATTTTGGGATTTGAAACATTATCCTTTTTTTACCTTTTGTTGGATATTTTTTAATTTACATTTAAAATGTTATTCCCTTTTCTGATTTCCCTGACATAAGTCCCGTATCCTATCCTGATCCCTTTCTTCTACAATGGTGTTCCCCTCCCCACCTACCCGCCTCTTGCACCCCAGACATTCTCCTACAGTGGGGTTCCAACCTTGGCAGGACCAAAAGCTTCTCCTTCCATTGGTGCCCAACAAGTCCATCCTCTGCTACATATGCCACTGGAGGCACAGGTCAGTCCATGTATAGTCTTTGGGTAGTGGTTTAGTCCCTGAGAGCTCTGGTTGGTTGCCATTGTTGTTCTTATGGGATTGCAAGACCCTTCGGCTCTTTCAATTCTTTCTCTAATTCCTCCAACTGGCGACCCATTCTCCGTTCAATGGTTTGCTGCTAGGATTTGCCTCTGTATTTGGCATGCTCTGGTTGTGCCTTTCAGGAAACATCTATATCCAGTTCCTGTCAGCATGCACTTCTTAGCTTCATCCATTTTATCTAGTTTTGGTGGCTGTATCTATATGGGCTGTATACCCATGTGGTGTAGGGTATGAATGGCCGTTCCTTCAGTCTATGCTCCAAAATTTGCCTCCATGTCCCCTCCTATGAATAATTTTGTTCCTCCTTTTAAGTAGGAGTGAAGCATCTGCGCTTTGGTTATCCTTCTTGAGCTTCACGTGGTATGTGGGTTGTATCTTGGGTAGTTTGAACTTTTGGGCTAATATCCACTTATCAGTGAATGCATACCATGTATGTTTTTCTTTGATTGGAAACATTATTCTTAGGATTTCCACTTTTCTTTAGTAATTGTGATGGAGTTTTAATTTGCTATACAACTGAATGAATGTTTGTTGGGTTATTCTGTCATCTAAGAAACATACTTATAGAAAGAAAAAGACCCCTTCAGGAATTGCCACATTTAAGCAAGCCACATACAAAATGAAGATGATACTAACAATCTGACCTCTATGCACACCACTGTCAGCATTTTTATATATTAAAGTAATTTAACCATGCTCTTCCATATTTTGACATAGATATGATGCATTCTTGAAAAGGTAAAGGAGCCATGATACAAAACACTTTCAATATTGCTATTGTTGTGATTGTATCATTTATACCTGACTTTTAAAAACGCACACTAATTTACAGTCCTTAACTAATCCTGTCATATCATGTTGGAATCATGAAAGATACTTTAGTATCTTTGATGTTATTTGTCAAAGTAAAATATTAGCAAAATATGTCTTAAATTATAGGTAGACTTATTAAGGCACTCAGCAGTTTATCCTAAGGGTTAGCAGAAATTTACTCAATTTGTCAAGAGTTCCAAAATCTAATAAACAAGTATAGTGAGGTTTTGACTTATGATAGCAACATGAAAATGATGGAGAGCTTCTTTTTTATAAGATAAATATCTAAAAGCTAAAAGAAAAATTGAAAACTTTATACTTCTCACATATATTATATTCCAACCACAGTTCCCCTCCATCCACTCCCTCCAGCCTCCCCCACCACCACTTTTCCACTCTCCCAGATTAATCCTGCCTTTTCCCTTCAGAAAAAAGCAGGCCTCCCAGTGATACAGACGTGTCAGGTGAACTGGCATAACAATGACAGTAAGAATAGGCACATACCTCATGTCAAGGCAGCCCAGTAGGATGAAAAGCATTCCAAGAGCAGGCAAGTAATTACATACAATCCTTATTCCCTCTGTTAGGAGTCCCAAAGGAACATAAATTTAGACTACAATAGCATATATACAGAGGACCGGGCTCAGACCCATGGACACTCCCTGATTATCATTTCAGTCTATGTGGTCCCTGGTTAATTGATTCTGTGGGCCATGTGTTTGTTGTGTCCTTAACCCCTCTGACAGAGACCTTTAAACAATCTTTATATGATATAAGTCCTGTGGGATCATCTGGATCACAGGACAGAGAAAAAGTATTTGTTAACCATGAAATACAATGATGAAAATGCTGCAAGTATTAATTGGGGAGATGGTGTGATCAATTTCCATGATAATATTGAAAAACCCCAGTAACACAGCCATACTTCATAGAATTGGAATTCTGAAATAGGTTCCAACAGATGTACTGGAAGTAAATGCAAGCCAGCAAAGAAGAGTGATCCTTCTTGCTTCCAATGTTCTTATGTAAGCCTCCAGAAGAAGGTATGGCCCAGATTAAAGGTATGGTACCACCATACTTCATAGCATTGATCAGGAGATGCTAAATCTTATAATGCATGGTGAACCACTGATGTGATAAGCCAGTTGATCACTGTGATCCAACATGCACAAGAGTATTGCATGGCAAATGATCCCAGGAGTCAATGTAGGGTGATCTTAGCTGAGGTGCATAACAGTGGGAACATGTAACCTAAAGCGGCCTAATCCTGTAGCCAGGCAGGACACCCAGAAGAAGGATAAGGACACTAACTCACCCATAAAACCTTAAACCAAAAATTTTTCCCTGCTTGAAAGAAATGAAATGAGAAAGATGAAGTAGAGAATGAAGGAATGGCCAAGCAATAACTGACCTAACTTGAGACCCATGAGCAAGAACCAATCCCTGACACTACTAAGCTACTCTGTTATACTTGCAGACAGGAGCCTAGGATAACTACTCTGAGAGGCTTTATCTAGTATCTGAGTGAACCAGCTGTATTTGCCCACAGCTGAACATGGGATGGAGGTTGGGGACTCTATGGAAGAGACGGGGGAAGGTTTGAAGGCCCTGAAAGGGATAGGAGCTCCACAGAAAGACCAACGGAGTTAATTAAGCAGGACTAATCAGAACTATCAGACTGAGTCACCAACCAAAAAGCAAACACTAGGCGGATTGAGCTCCCTAGCATATATGTAGAAGACATGCTGCTCAGTCTACATGTGGGTCTTCTGACAACTGACTGGAGCAAGGGCTATTCCTAAAGCTGTTGCCTGACTGTGGTATCCGTTCCTCAACAGGACTGACTTTTCTGGCCTCAGTGGAAGAGAATGCATCTAATCTTTAAGAAACTAGATAAGTCAGGGTCAGGGACACCTTCTCAGAGGAGAAGGAGAGGAAAAGGAAAAATGGGGGAAGGTACTCTGTGAGGGATAACTGGGAGGGTGAGGAGTTTGGGATGGGGAGAAAGAAAGAAAGAAACGAAGGAAGAGAGGTAGGGAGGGGAGGGAGGGGAGGGGAGAGAAAAGAAAAAGATGGTGTTCCTAACAGAAAGACATACTGGTTTGTGATTATTTTCACTGACTAACGGCTTTGCCCAGATGGATGTACAGATTGACGTAGAGCATTTGCAATGACATTCTGAGTACATTATATTGAATGTATAGTTTGATCACACTGGACACATTTTTCTGGGGATGGGATAAAGATCAAAGTAGTACTTGTAGAACTCTAGTAAAACATGTATAAATTCTTACTGCTCCCACCATGTTGCCTTTCCATTCATCCTAGTCATCCATAGCTCTAGAATCCTGGGATGCTTCAGGGACAAACATTTTATATTCTTACTTCTTGGTTTGGATTTAGGAAAATGATTATGTGTTCCATTTTCTTGCTAATTATGAAGCTTACATGAAATATCTTTAAATAAAAATAGCAATGGACCCTATATTTTAAAGAATCTGTCTACATAAAACTTAAATACCTTCACTTTAAAATATCACTTAACCGTTATTTAATATCCTGATATTACTCAGAAAGACCCTAAACTGCAGAGACAAAACTAAGGGAAGTGAAATAAAACTGGCAATTTTCCTAATTAACACAGCAAGCAAGTTGTCTCACTTCAGCATGTGGCGCATAATTGTACACAAAATACACAAGGCCTGCTAGGGCTGGTGACGTTAATTTGATTACTGGTTATTATCACTATGAATATCATTGCATTCCTAAATTAGCTAAATTATGAATACTTCTGCCTGGTCCCCTTGGGAATTGCCTTAAAAATTCCTTGTAAAGTGTTTAAAGATTTTTATTTTTACTTTAGTATTCCCTCTGTCTATCCAATGGTATGCCCTACTTACTCCCTCAAGCATGTCCCAAGACCACCTAAACACGTGTCTATTCTTTATCTGAAGTATTCCCTCTGTATATCCAGTGGTATACCCTGTTTACTCCCTCAAGCTTTTCCTGTGACCACCTAAACAGGTGTCCTTCTTACCCTCTCTTTTAAGAATTCACTACGTCCATTTTGTGATGCTCCACATGCATGGTATAGTTCATTTATTAGAACTTGGCATCATCCCAGTGGGCACATCTTCAAAACAAGATTATTTTTACTTCTCCAGCAAGTATTAATTACCAGCAGCTCTTCAGCAATGGGTAAGGCCTAGAGATCATCTATGCCATCTGTGCTGGAATTTTTGCTGGCTTGACCTTATATTGGTCATGTGGAGGTAATCACAGCTGCTGTGGGTTCATGAGAGTGAAGGCTGCTTCATGTTCAGAAGGTGACATTTTATAGCTCTCTTCCCCAGTCTCCAGCTCATACACCCTCCCCACTTTGTTCTTCTCACCCTTACCATTTTGTCATTTTATTCATTTAGCAGAACAGTAATAGATGGTTTTGCCCTAGATCTATCTAGTCTCAGATTCTTGGATAACTGTGCTGGGAAGGCATTGCTTTTATCTCAAGAACTGAGCCTTAACTTCAACCTAGAGCGGTTGGATACTCTCACAACTTCGGTGCCAGTATTGCTCCTGTATATTTTGCAGGCAGCTCACTAGGCTTGCTCAGGGAGTTTACAGCTGGCTTGTTTACCTTTCTTCTCTGAATAGCATATCAGGTATCTTCCAGTGCCATGAATGCTAGTTAGTGTGGGTAAGGGCTCTATTCAGGTATCATCTTGATTTCTTCATGTTTGTTGAATTGTGTCGGGTCGTCTCCAACTATAGAGCCACAAACATTCCAGCACAGGTGGCATAGATGATTTCTAGGTCTTATCATCCATTTGAGCAGAGCAGCCGATCACCTCAGCAATATCATGGTTTCTTTGGGCCTATATATGTAGACTTTTTTTGACCAAAAACTTCATTAGATTTAGCCCATTTAGATTTAACAGACTGGAGGTCTGTTTGGGGATGATAAATGTCTAATTGGGACTTTGTGTCCATGGACATTTATTAATTCCAATTTAGATTTCATATATATATATATATATATATATATATAGATACGTGTGTGTGTGTGTTTGTGTGTGTGTGTGTGTGTGTGTGTGTTTTAATAAGCTTCTACTGTATTCGTTTCAGTCTAACACTTTAAGTGGCCCTTAGTTTACCTGCTCATCCCCATTTTCTCTCCCTTATTCCATTCTTCTCTTTCCCTCCCTGTTTTATCCTTCTGTTGCAATCTACCTCACCACCTTACTACGACTTTCCTACTGTGTTACCACTGTCAAATATTTTCCTACAGCCTTTCTAAAATGTGGGCAAATTCTTATACTGACATCCATAGTATCAGTTTGAGAGGCAGGTTGCCTAACTTGTATGGGTCTTAGGACTTATTAAATGTTTTATTGCTATACACAATGACTTGGGTGGTTTCTCTGCTGTTAAGTCACAAAATACATGTATCATATTTATTTATACATTATTAAGCTAGAAAAGTAAACAGTTATGCCTTTGGTTTTTGTATTTTCTTTCAGATTGAATAATATCTCACCTTAATGAGAATGGCAGTGCATAGTTTGTTGCACATTTACACCACACATTTGAGCATGCAGTGATTTCAGTTGATTGTTCCCTTCCACAGGGATGAAAATTAGGCACTTGGTTCATTTTTAATGGTCAGTCGTCGTCGTCGTCGTCGTCGTCGTCGTCGTCGTCGTCGTCGTCGTCGTCGTCGTCGTCTTCTTCTTCTTCTTCTTCTTCTTCTTCTTCTTCTTCTTCTTCTTCTTCTTCTTCTTCTTCTTCTTCCTCTTCCTCTTCTGCTTCTGCTTCTGCTTCTGCTTCTTCTTCTTCTTCTTCTTCTTCTTCTTCTTCTTCTTCTTCTTCTTCTTCTTCTTCTTCTTCTTCTTCTTCTTCTTCTTCTTCTTCTTTTCTCTTCCTTTTCTTCTCCCTCTGCTTCTTCTACTTCTTCCCCTCCTCCTCCTTCTTCTCACTTTCCGCCTCCTCCTCTTCTTCCTCTTCCTCCTTCTTTTTCTTATTTTTTGTAAATACAAACATTTTATCCCATGGATGAATAAGGGCTAGTAACCCACCATCCCCATTGGGATCTTAGTTATGAAATGGTATCAGCATGGATACTATAGCAGATTCTGTGAGTCTGAAATTTTGTGTAATGCAAATGAATATTTTGTAATAGTGTATGGCCTGAATATATCTGAAAGTAATGATAATTCTATCATCTATCTGTCATATATCTATCTATATATCATCTACCTATCATCTACACACATGCCTATATATCTATTTGTCATCTTCTTAATTTTAAAACTTAAAAGTCTCTCATATTTGTGGTGAACATACATATATTTCTATACAAAAGTCAATATAATTTACTCATACAATTCCTATTAGATATGAAGCTTCCAGGAAATGTTAACGATATGCTCTTTAAAAAGTTGACCTGAACATGAATATGACTGTTTAACTCATTCCTACTTCTATTCTGTCAGCAAGAGTTATAACACTAAAGCACAGGGCATTGCTTTTTTCTACATTTGGAGGATGCCGAAAGTGCTTTAGTGATGCGCTAGGCATTCTGTATGTGTGAATTTGCTTGCTTACATTAATAAAGTATCTTACATATTAATGTATAACTTGAGACTTTTATGCATGAGTACTGTATTTATATCATTCTTCTCCTTTCCCTCCTTCCAATGTTTCTTATGCTTTTCTTCAAATTCATAACTTTTTCTTTAATTGCTATTGTAACATACACACATATTTATGAATATAAGCTAATGAAGCCATTTAGTATTGCTTGTAAATGCATGTGTTCAAGGTTGATGTTTTCATGTTGGCTAACCTATCACCCCTGATAGAGGGCTCATTTCCAAAGAAGAATGAAATTCTTCTCTTTGCAACCATTAATTGCCTACAACTCTAATTCTAGGTATGAAGCCTTATGAGGTTTACCATATATGTTAGGATGTTAGTGATGTCCTACTTAGCCAACCATATAGTGGAGATTTCTTAAATGTACCTTGCATCTCATAATATAAGACTGTTTCAACAGTCCTTTGGCTGTTAAATATTTTTTCAACTCCATTTTCACAATATTCCCTGAGCCTTAAGTATAAGGATTATAGATATGTTAATTCAGATAGGTACCCAATAGTCAGTTGATCCCTGCATTTTGACTAGTAATAGCTTTCTATAATGGTTTCTGTCTGTATTTTATTCTTAATTTATAGGTTAGCTATTAAACCACTAGTCTATTGATTACCAATAAGTGTCCTGATTTTATATTGCTACTGTAACAAATTACTACAAATGTGGTGGCAGGAAACAATTAAAATTTATTCCTGAAAAACCTAAGTCCATGCTGGGGACTCACTAGGTAAAAGTCCATGTGTAGGTAGAGTACTTCTGGAGTCTATAACGTAACCTAGAGTTATTAACTGCTAAAAGTCTGTTGCAGAGCTGAGATGCTGAGCGCAAGCCACACTGTCTGTGCAATCTTCATTTATTCGGTTATTGTGTCCACCCTTCACAGTGAATAGTCAATAAATTCACAGGGACGATAATCCCCAATTTGTTCTGAATTGAAAATTTCATCTGGTTATGCAAACCTCATAGAATCTGCATCAGTTTGTTTTTTTTTAAATAGAACTAAATATCTGGGAAGTGCTTTGAACATGAGAGTAGCAGTCACTTACTTGAAGGTGTTTATCCTCTTGAAATAATGAAGCAATTTTGATTTCTTTCAATGTATTGTGCATACTGACTTAGGAATAAAACTTTAGAGTTTCAAATTAGAATAAGGGATATTTTTATCAACTGTTTTGGTGACAGTTAATGAACAATTTATTTTGTTTTTGAAGCAGATGTTCTCCGTTTCTATTTCAGTCCAATTAAATAATAATAAAAAGCCTGGATATATAACTGTTCAAAAAAGGTATCAGACATATTCCCACAATGAACTCTATCTTGGTTGACAATGCTGCATTTAACTTAGTACTTTTATCTTCACAAACCTACATTTTATATTTATAACTACCTGTAGTGTTTGTGAAAAAATGAAGTAATTGTTAAAATTTTCCCTTACCACTACTGAACATATGGCATGTTGAATACACTTGATTTTAACACTGACACTGGTTTTATTTTTTTAATGTATTTTCTCAAAGTGATTATTTTAAGTAATTCCGGAGCTTCCATGTTGGGAACAAGCAGTTAGAAGGGAAAAGAGAATCTGGCTTTCATTTGTGCTTTATCTAAGCCTGAAAAGAATATACGACATTTTCAGGTATATGAAATGATTCAATCTGAAATATGCTAGATGTAATCATGAATATAAGAAAAGAGTCATCTACTGCAACATTTCCAGTCAATACACTCATATTTAGATAGAGTCATATTCAGACTCATATTTAGATACTGAATTTCTTGTCTAAAACAGAATGTGTTAAATTCAAACACTGAGACCATTTCATGGGGCTACATATTAAATTTTTAAAAAGTGTTATTTAAAAGTATGATCTGAGCACTGGTGTATGGAATTTATTAGACAAAAACAATTCCTCAATAGAAAAGTTATACAATAATTGCCTTAAGCTGTAAAAAATTCCAAGCTGTTGTCACTGGTCAATATCTCACATTGTTCTTTTCCAGTGGTGAACATTCTTAAAAGATATCATTAGACTGTTACATCTTATAATAGAAAAATCAATGCAATAAGAAAATTAAATTTTACTAATAGCCTTTAGGCAAAATGCAATGTTAAAGTGCATTTTAGGTTCCCATGTGGTTCACAGGCAGAAGGAGAAATGGAATCTGGTTAGCTGCCAGTTCTAAATATTTTTTTTCTCCTTAGAAGCCAGCAGGACTGCCTATGAACTGATCTGTTTCTTCATGCATTTTCTTGATTATCAATGTGAAAATATCCCAATCTAGTCATGTGACAGGTTAGAAATCTGTTGTACATTTAATTCCTTTTTTAGGGCTGGAAAGATGGCTAAATGAGCCAAGATGCTTAGGGACAAACCGAGTCTAATGTCCTTAGTTATCCCCAGGATCTACATGGGAGAAGGTGCAATCAATTTCTATAAGGTGACCTCCAGACTCACACTATGGTATGTACCCCGGTCCCCTCCAGGAAATAAAAAGAAATGAAACAAGTGCAACAAAATAATGTCAAATCAATGACGTTACTGTTTATAATTCAGGAGAAGTTGCTTTATAATCCCCAGAAGAGAGTACACATAAAGAAAAACACCCATCTCATGCACAAAGGGTCTATGATAATTGATATACTCAAGGATATAAAGTATGGGGTCTAGCAACAGAGAAGAGTTGTGCAGGGAGGACAGTGATTGAAAGAGGCCATCTTGAACGGAACCAGAGAACAGCACTTGTGAAGGTGTGTCATTGCAGCAAGCAGTGACTTTGTTTTGTTGGCAGACAGATACAAGAATGAAACTCAACCTTTGACTATTTACAAAGTCTGGTAAAGTCACGCTTTGCTTAATTGACATTGTATAATATAAGTTAAAACCATTCCTGTCTTACAACTACTACCTTCCCACTACAGTGTCTTAAAATGTATTTACTGTCCTTTTAAGATGCAGTGACTATATAAAACATATCACTCTTTATACATTTGATTTCCTCTTAAAAATAATGAAAGCTGGGTTTGGAGAGTTGGCTCCAAGGTTAAGAGCACTGGCTGCTCTTGCAGAGGCCCCGAGTTCAATTCTCAGCAACCATATAGTGGCTCATAACCATCTATAATAAGATCTGGTGCCAGCTTACGGCATGCATGAATACAAGCAGGCAGAAGGCTGTATACATAAAGCATGAATAAATCTTATAAAATGAAAGTATCATTGTAAAGAATTTCCAAATAAAGATACCTTGTGCGAGATTAGCCAGACGCAAAGTTTATGCCTCAGAATGAACGTCTACACAGTTAGAGCAGCCACTATGAAGCTATGGACTTTTACAGTAGACCCTACTCTTTCACAATCAAATATATTTTATGCACTTATCCATAAGAATAATGGAAAATCTAGGACAGCATTAAAAGTAGAAAAAACATTATCTTTTCATCATTTTTCATGAATTATGTGTCTATTTCCTGTGTTCCATCTTTTGTATAACCTATTATTTATCTTGCCTTGTTTTGTTTTTTCTGTATACTGTACCTGCATGTACATTTGTGTTTATGTATACTAAACTAAGACACACACATGTACATAAGCATATATGTGTATGAGAAAAAATACATGTGAGAAATAACATGTAGGTTTTCATTCTGATATTCTGTCCACTCATACAGATCCTAACTCCATCTATTTTCTGCAAATTTTGTGATTTTAGAGTGGGAAAAATTACCAGCTATGATTCAGACAGCAGGCTAGTACCCAGAATTTATAAAGAATTGCAGAAATTAGTACTAAGGAAATAAAACTGCCAATCAGCAAATGGTCTATAATTTGTGCAGACAGTATTCAAAACAAGAAACATATTGGCTAATAACTATTTACAAAGTATTCACTATCCCTAGCTATCAGAGTAATTCAAACTAAAATTATATTGAGCTACAATTTCTCCAGAGTTAGAATGACTATTATCAAAATTCCGACAACATATGTTGGAGAGGGTTTGGAAAAAGAGGGACCCTTATTCAGTGATGATTAGGGTGCAAATGAATGCAATCATTATGGAAATCAGTTTGGCAAAAATTAAAAAGATAAAGCTTATATGACCAAGCCATTCCATTCCCATGCATACACCCACGGAATTCCATTCTGTATTCCAAAAATCTTTACACTTCTGAGTATTTTGTTTATTTAAAGGTGATCTAGTTATCTATCCAGTCACAGATAATGAAACTCTAGTACACATGTCAAAAGGAACACATCTGGTTTTTGAAAGAATTGTTTGGTGTTCATTTGTATTCTTTCATGTTACTTAATGTTAAGTGGTTATGTTTTCAATAGCATCCCTAGTCTTCACAAAAGCATGTTAAATTATAAGTAGCATTGCTCATTCTCAGTCAGCTTCTCACTTATAAAATCATTATTATCAGTACTTAAAAGGATCAGTTTATGGAAAATCTTTTCCTATTGTCATCACATATCTTTGGAAGAAAATTATTTTGTGTAGTTTTAGGAAGACAACCAGTTATTTTTAAGCAAGCTAGAGTATGTTGATTTTTATCACTGAAAGGTATATTTGAGAAATAATTTTTCTGTTTTGTTGACATTGTTTTAGTTGGTTGATTTTTCAAGGCCTTATTGAACTATGCTGAAGTTCACAACTTTAAATCTTTTCTACAACAACATGTAGAAAATGGAGCTAAACATTGCTTTTTATTTTGCAATTAAGCTGAAACAGGCGATTTATTTCAATAGTCAGCCATTTTAACATGGGGGTGGTGTAGAATCTAGGATGTAGAAAATAGCAAATATATCATGAGTCTGGATTAAGTTAATGCAATAATCATGCTTTCCATTACTTTATAAAGACCTATTATTGTGCAGCTAAAGTATTATGAGGTGTGGTTTTGGTCAGAGATTTATCTCTACATGGACAGCTTTTAGGGTTAAACCTTCTATCTTCTAAACTGTGGGTCCTCTGGAGATGCCCATGACATCCACAAATTATCTTTCTTTTTTCTTTACTGCCACAGCTTTCAGAATCAAAAGAGTATATAAGCAGGTCATTTATTCTTTTTCAAGAACTAACTTGTCTTGCTGGGCCTGAAATATCCAATATGCAACATCTGGGGTCTTCTCAATGATGTGAAAGTATATTGCACCCAAGAGGGTTTGATTGCAGGAGAATTGTTTCTGAGAGTAAGAGTGGATCCTAGAGCATACCTTTGATCATGCTGCTGTCCTGTGTGACTGAAGAGAGGGGGATAGTTGGCGTTCTATTTCTCCATTTGTCCTCTGAGAGCTTTTCCTTTTGAAAGGAGACTGAGCTCTACTTGGATGTGATCGAAGTCATGTGTGGTTGCCCTGGTATCTTAAGAAGGACAGCATCTCCTCAGAGTGATATCAGGAGTTTTCAGAATGTTGATAGTCTGATTGCTGAAAATTGTTTTTGTTTTTCCTGAATATTTCGGGAAAAGCAAGCATTCTTAAACACATCAAATACTGATTTTTTTCCTGTTATAGTTTTAAAGTGGTATCATTTAAGCAAGTTTAGTTGACCACAATTTACAAATTCGTTGTTATAGACTTAGTCATCTTAGCTTAGTCAACTTGACACAACCCAATTCTAGCAGAAATACTATATGGCTCATCAGTAGCTACGAATTTCATATTTACAAGGGAATTTTAATTCAAAATAAACCAATGATTCCTCTTTAGAGCTTTACTGTATTTGCCAAGAATTACTATTTAAGGCTCACATGTCATTTTCTAAAAATGAAGGTATAAAATCAGAAATAAAAAGGTTGAAATTATTAGTTAAGAAGACTTAAGAAACAGAATTTAAAAAACCACCTAACACCTAAAATTCACTACTGTTTCAAAAATTCCACATCCTTAAAAGAGGATGCCCATATATGTATACATCTATGCATCTTACTGCTGATGTTTATTATAGCTATTTAACACAATAATGAGATCTCTTTATTTCAGTAACATTTTAGCTAAAGTGTCTGTACTAAGCATTCTATGTCTTTCTATGATATATATCTTACATGAGATGTGAGTATACATTGTTGTCATGTTTTGCACCACTTTATCATTATTCTTTACCTTTCTCAGGCTTTCAATTGAAAACAGTTTCTGTTTCTTCATGCTGGCCTAATTTCTTCTGTTAATTTTGAATACTTTCATTTTTTTTTTAATTTATTGTCGTTTGTTGTTTCTAACACCAAAGCATGTATGTATTCTACAACTAACATGTTCAGTCAAAGCAATTGGACATAGATAGGTACAATACAGATATCAGGAGCCTAGTGTAAAATTATTGGTTTATAGAGTTAATTTTGGGAAATTAACTGAAGATTTAAGTCAGCATAAGGAAAGTCATTATTTGCTGATTAATTTATTTAGCAAAATCAAATAATAATCACTTATGGTTTTATTATTAAGGCAAAGAATATTAGGATGTATTTTCACAAAGATCATTGAGGTAAACATGACCTCGACTGAGGGACATATTTGATATTATTCTTGATTCTGTACATTATTTTATTTTTGTTCTCGCACATGCTAACATGCACACTCATAAATATGTACATCACATACTTACATATCAAAAGCTGTTCTTAACATAGTAAAGCATAATGCTACCTGGACTATTTCCACATAGAGTTCTGTGCCCAGTTGGATGCTAACAATATCATCAGAAGTCTGTTATGTGACTGGCTTTTTACATGGAAGCAGTTTTAACATAATAGTGTAAAGTTAGGAACAGACTATAAAAGGAGTACAGGTTCTCAAAAGACTATAAATTTCTTAGAGCTCCCCAAAAATTATAGAATTCAAATACATACCTAATTTAAAAGCCAATTTATATATTGTGCAGTGCATCACAAATTGATTCACCATTTTTGTTAACTGATGAAAATAAAAAAAAATCACTGATATGGTCATAAGAAAACTGCACATCTGTTTTGGAAGTATTGAACTACTAATGAAAATATTATGGAGTTACTGAATTCATCTTAATTAAAAATCCCCACGTTAGTGTGATATACACTTGAAATTTTTTTTGTTTTTGAAACAATAGAGGATTTTTGAAGATTTCCTACAAGAAAAATTGTACTTTTGCCTTCACCCATCTTTGACATTGAAGTTTCTAGGTCATATCTATTGTGATGTATAGAACAGTGAGGACAGGAAGTAAGGTGTCTCTCAGAGATAGCAATATTATTTTCTTTGAAGTTAAAGTATACTCAGAAGTATGTCTCCTATGTCATACAAGTTCCAAACTAACTGTTAAGGACCTTCTATATTTTCTAGATTGGCTGTGCAAATTTACACCCAGCTAGAGTGGATAAGGGCTCCCTTTGTCCACATACTGGGCAGTGCTGGAGCAGTTGCCTATTTAATAGCAGCCATCCTGACAGGTGTGAAGAGGGTATGTCACTGTGTCCGTCTGAATCACTTACTTGATGCGAGTGTATTCTTAAATGTTAAATGAGAAACAATGCACTACTACTGAAGAAAATACTACAACCTTTAGGGGAAGTTATCTATCTACAACTGAGAAACATTCCCTCCTAGGAAGGGTGAGCTTAAGTCAAGTATTTTCTATTCTTAACTCCTTTATAGGGCCAACTGATATGTGAAGTCGAACATAGCACATCACATGAAAATATGCAATTTTCAGTCAATAAAAAGAAATGGATATGTTACAAGTACCCAAATACAGGAAAATGATCCATAAAGCATTTTCCTTAATTTGTAAACTTTTATAAAAGAGAAAAGAAAAATTCTTATAGCATTTATTGTAACAGTTTATATTGCAGTACATATAAATCAAAATTTAAAAAAGATACGTTTGGGTAATATAACCATTAAACATTGTTGTATTATTTCTAATGAGTATGGAAACAAAACAAAAACAAAGTGCTCTAGTTGCCTTTGGTAGATTCCTATTCTGCAAAAATTCTAGGCAATTTTTACAGGAATACAGGTTTTGTCTAGCACAATGACTTCATGATGAAACAGTGGAAAGGTGTGAAAGCCTAGAATAGCAAAAGCCATATCAGAAGCCCTGGCCTGCTCCTGTTCCTGTGCTGTGCAGAGTCTGTCTGAATCATTCAGATTTAGGATTAGGAGATGTCACAAGACCAAGGCCAGCATGGCTGGGAAACATTCAGGTTTTCTCAGGCCACATGAGTGTGAATAAATCATCCTAGTCTGAAGAAATACAGCCAGAGATAGAACCAAGAATAAAAAGTGATTTTTTTAAAAAATCTTTTCTCTTGTATTTTCATCCTGATTTACAGTTTTCTATCATTCGACTCCTCTCGGTTCCCCTCTCCCCTCCCTTCTTCCCCGGATCCTCTCTTCCTCTGTCTTCCTTAACAAACAAACAAACAAACAAACAAACAAACACAGACTTCCCAGTCAAAATCAACCAAACATGGCATAAAAGGTTACAATAAGATTGCGCACCTTCCCCTTCTGCTTGTTTCCCCTGACTCTATCGACCCTTTGGCTGTGGGTCTATGCATCTGCTGGCATTAGTTTCAGGATGACTCCTCATTGATAATATTTGGGCCATGTGCAAATCTATGAGAATATCAGTATATCATTAGTAATCATTCCATTGAAATATTTTTCCAGTTGAGTGTTTGGTTCTATCCCGTGTTACTGGGCTGTCTAGCCTCTGGCCCCTGATCATTGAGACAGTGGCTAGAGTGGGCACAGTATGGGCCACAAATTGGTTGGACAGTTGACCAAGTTTGCCCCACCATTACCCCAGCACATCTGGTAGACAAAACAAAGTGTAGAGTGAAGGTTTTGTGTCTAAGTTTGTGTTTTAGTACCACTGCAGAAATCTTGTCTTATTTTAGAGGATACCTAGCTCAGTCTCTTTATCTTCTATTGTGTAGGAGTTCAGTAGGGTCACTCTGGTACATTTGAGAGAGCATAAAATAAAATATTGTAATGAGTTAAAAAAATAAAAGCAACATGGTCAATGTTAAATTTTCACATTAAAATTATATTTAAAAATAAATATGACTCATTTCATAAGGACTTTTAAGACTGCAGTAGAAACACAAATTTAATTAATTTAAGTATGAAAGAATGTTGCTGGTGACCTAAGAATGGTTTTCCCATCTGTCCTTGTGCATTCATGTGTATGGATGGATTTATCAGTTTCAGGTTTTCTCATCTCTTCCTTTAATTCTTCTTTTCATATTTTGATTCTGACCATAGATCCAGCAAAATATTTCAAAATTTTATTGCATTTGATTGTGACTTTCTATAAGGGAGTTAGTCTACTGCAAAGAGAAGTTTGATGTATGGGATCTACACATAGGTGTGAGTATAGACTACATATTTTGAATGGAAGTAGGAATATGCTGGTATAGTAAATTGGCAGTGGTAGGCATTTAAGATCCATGACTTTTCTAGTCTTATGTAGTTGGCTGATGCTTTTAGTAACAGATATGATTTCTCTCCACTTGAGCAAGCCTTAAGTCTAATTAAACAGATGTTAATTAACCACAAGGTCTGAGTGCCGTTACTGCTGTAGGGGTATCTTAGCTGTATTGGCTATTGTTGTGGCTCATGATAACTACATCTGTGTAGGCAACACATGGCACCAATAATAGTCTATATTGTTTGGGAAGTTTCCTGGACTCTCCTGACCAACAACTTCAGATTGAATTTCTCATGCTTGATACTGGGGTCTTCATTAGATATTCTCTGGCTCTTGTCAGGAACATTGCCAGCTTAAGTATCATGAGTTTTTACATATTATTCCTATTTTTGTGGTAAGATATGATTTTTTAATCAGATTCACTGAATATAGAAATATTTTTAGTAGAATGACCATTTTTACAAAATAAATGAATTCTCCCAAAACTCTGAACATCTTTCTATTGCCTAAACTCTTCATTGTATAGTTTTGCTATAGTTTTTGTTGTTATTATTATTGCTGGAGACGGGTTCATCATTAGATATTTTGTTTTCTGTGAGGCTAATGTATGTAAAAGTGGTGCCATGATCTATTTCTTGGAATGTTTGCTGTTGGGGATTAATACATGGTGAGATGTAGAAAAGGACAGTCTGAGTTGTACTCAATTTGCTCAGGGATTAAAATTAACAATTGTCATATTAGGCTTCATAAAATTCAAAAACTTCTGTACACATGAAGCATCCGTCAGTCAAGTGATCAGGAAATCTACAGGATGAGAAAAAGCATTGCCACTATCTATTTAATTGTGGGTTAATGTTCAGGGTATACAGATAAAACAGAACAAAGACAAACTAGAATATAAAAAACAACAACAACAAAAACAAAATAAAATAGAAATCATTCGAAAAATGAACAATGAATCTTACCAGAAGGTCACTCGGAGAATAAATAAAAATGAGTAAGCAATATCTCCAAAAACGTTATTAACCTTAGCAATTAGGAAAACCCAAATCAAAATGGATTTGAGGTATCATTTTTAGTTCAGTCAGAATGCCTAAGATCAGTAGATCAACCAACAGCAAATACTGGCAGGCATGTGGAAATGGTGAACTACACATTTACTGTTGGTGAAATTGGGGACTGGTGTAGCCATTCTGACAATCAGGGTGAAGAACTGTCAAACAGCTGCAAGTAAATCTCCTATATGACTCTAGTTTAATCACTCCTCCGCAGCTGCCCAAGGAGTCAGCATCCTAATCCACAGACACATGCTTAGCCATTCTGTCCTAGTCAGGTGACAAATTGGCTGTATCTAGTCAGGTGACAAATTCCAGGTGGAAATATCCTGGGAAGGAAATCATGGACTCACTTACCAATATGACAACCTCATAGAAAATAAAATATCTGATAGTGAATGTAACAATGGTGAAAGAACTCTACCAAAATGATATTTCTGGGAAGAGTGACTATGGAAAAGACTCCGGGAATTAGAAAGATGGTCCATGTTCATGGTTTCATAGAATTACTTAATAGTGTGAAATGACTATTCTTCAAAATATTATTTATATATTCAGTATAATTCCAATTGAGATCCCTATTTCATTCTTCACAAAATCACAAAAACTAAAGAAAATCTAAAAATGTGTGTGTATATATATATATATATATGTGAGTGTGTGTGTGTGTACATATATATGTATGTATATATGTGTGTGTATGTGTATATCTACATATGTGTGTATCATCTCCATGATTTCTTAGTTAGATGTCTTGCTAACCATTCTCTCCTCAGTACTTGGAAAATTTTGTAAAACTTATGTCTTATATGAGCTTCATATCTGTTATGTAGTTGTAACCACCAAAAGGGTTTATTCATTACTGTTCTTTACAAGTACTTTTCAAAAAAGTTTTCAGAGTCATTGCATTGTCTTGATATAAAGTGTGTTGAGCACTTCACCCTTGCAGGTAAATCAAGTCACAAAGAGGCAATTGGCTTGTGAGAGCTCTTGCTTCATCAGTGAATTTATCTGGTCCTCAGATGGATTCATAACACAATATGCTATTAGAAGATGGTTGAAAGCTAGAACATGGAACTTATATATTAAAAACTATTCACTGGGAGCAAAAAGACCTTCCATCCCCATGCTGCCTTCCAAGATTTCTCTCTATGATGACATCCATATGTCATGAGGTGGTTCCAAATTATCTGTACTTCCAACTCCTAACTGCCTTTAGGAACTTAGATGGACTGTATATTCTGTCACATTTGTTGCTACTGTTACCCTTGTATTTTGCATCACCTTGTACAACAAAAAGGAAACCAGCCAACTACACACTGACATATTTGAACCCATGTTCCCAAATAATTCTTTCTAATTGTTTCTCTTAACTGTTTGTAACAGTGGTGAAAACTAATTAGCAGAAATCAAATCTCCACATAAAGTGCTACAATGAAATTAATTTTTGGTTTGTCTGTGTCATTCTTTCTCATAGACCTCTATGCTAGCTGCATTCTCTGAGATTTTGGGCACAATGGCAATACAGGAAAAGTGGTTTAAGATTACTTTCAAGAAGGGCAAGACACTTACTAGATGAGTAAGCTCCCATTTGAGTTCCCAGAAGAAGTTATAGTGCAGAGGAGGGAAGAACACTTGGCAGAACACTTCCTTTTCAAGACAACTCAACCTCTTCAAATTTCTCAACTTCTCATAAAGCAAGAAAAGATCTGTCATGAGATAAGGTGTTGAATATAGAAAGGATGAAGCGATATATTTCTCTTCCTAAGTAATGCTGAGTGAGTCCATATCTTAGAAGCATTATTCTTTCTTCCTATGATACTATGGTACAATTAAATACCATTAAATACAATTAAAGCTTCTTTTTCAAATTTACTTCTATTAGTGTATATGTGGGGGTAGATATCCATGTCACACGTCTCATGTTTTGTCCTAGGAAAACATTGTCAAATTGGGTGCATCCTTCTACATTTAAATGCGTTCAGATACCTAGTTATGCATAGCCACAGCTTTTACCCACTGAGCAATAATGTCCTGGCCCTCTTCCTTCTTCAGAGTAAACAACAAATAAAGAGAAGACCCAAAACAAATTAAGTAATAAAATTTTGGTATTACCTGATATGGATTGATTTCTGAATGTATATTTTTTCTAGAACTGAGAATGTTATTGCTCTGTGTCCTTTGAGAGTTGCCAAGAGTTTACACTACTAAAGAGTGCATTGTGGAAGGAGAGCAGCAGAGAATCAGCTGAAGTGTTTGTAGAGCTTCTCATCTCTGTTCTGTATTTCAGAGCAATAGAAACTGTGTAAAGAAAGAACTGAGGATTGCTCAAGGTCATAGAGCAGAAAATGAGACAATGCTGTATTTTCACATCTTGCTGTCAATCACTGACATTCCTAAGTAATCACAGACATTCACAAGTCTGTTATTACATTCTTTTGTTATTGAGAATTTATTTATTTTTTCTTTTTATTGGATATTTTCTTCATTTACATTATCCCCTTTCGTGGTTTTCCCTCAACAAACCTTCTATCCCATTCCCCCTCCGCCTGCTTCCATGAGGATGCTCCCCCACTCACCCACCCATTCCCAACACACAGTGTTGACATTCCCCTACCCTGGGGCATTGACCCTTCCCAGGACCAAGGGCCTCTCCTCCCATTGATGCTGGACAATGCCATCCTCTGCTACACATGCAGCTGGAGTCATCTGTCATTCCATCTGTACTCTCTAGATGGTGGCTTAGTCCCTAGAAACTCTGAGCTGTCTGGTTGGTTGATATTGTTGTTTTTCCTCTGGAGTTGTAAAACCCTTCAGCTCCTTCAGTCCTTTCTCTAACTTCTTCATTGGGGACTCTATTCTCAGGCCAATGGTTGGCTGCTAGCATCTGCCTCTGTATTCCCCAGGCTCTGGCAGAGCCTCTCAGAAGACAGCTTTTTCAAGCTTCTATCAGCATGGACGTTTTGGCATCTGCAATAGTGCCTGGGTTTGCTGTCTGTATCTAGGATGATCTCCAGGTGGGGCAGTTGCTGGATGCCCTTTCCTTCAGTCTCTGCTCCACACTTTGTATTTCCTCCCTTGTGTATTTTGTTCCCCTTTCTAAGAAGGACTGAAGCATCCACACTTTGGTCTTCCTTCTTCTTGAGCTTCATGTGGTGTACAATTGTATCTTGGGTATTTTGAGATTTTGGGCTAATATCCATTTATCAGTGAGTAAATATCATGTGTGATCTTTTGTGATTGGGTTGCCTCATTTAGGATATTTTCTAGTTCTATCTATTTGACTAAGAATTTCACAAAGTCATTGTTTTTAATAGCTATGTAATCCATTGTGTAAATGTACCACATTTTCTATGTTCATTCCTCTGCTGAAGGACATCTGGGTTCTTTCCAGCTTCTGATTATTATAAATAAGGCTGCTATGAACATACTGGAGTATCTGTTCTTGTCATATGTTTGATCATCTTTTGGGTATATGTCCAGGAGTGGTATAGCTGGGTCCTAAGGTATTACTATGTCCAATTTTCTGAAGAACAACTAGACTGATTTTCAGAGGGGTTGTACAAGCTTGCAATTCCATCAACAGTGGAGGAATGTTTCTCTTTCTCCACATTCTTGCCAGCATGTGTTGTTACCTCAGTCTTTGATCTTAGCCATTTTGAGTGTGAGTTGGAATCTCAGGGTTGTTTTGATTTGCATTTCCCAGAAGATTAAGTATGTTGAACATTTCTATAAGTGCTTCTTGGCCATTCAATATTCCTCAGTTGAGAATTCTTTGTTTAGCTCTGTACCCCAGTCTTTGGTTATTTGGTTATCTGGAGTCCTGGAAAGATCAAGAATTCAAGGCCCATACTTAAACACAGTAAAAGCAATTTACAGCAAACCAGTAGCCAACATCAAACTAAAGGGAGAGAAAATTGGAGCAATCCCACTAAAATCAGGGATTAGACAAGACTGCCTACTTTCTTCCTACCTGTTCAATATTGTATTCAAAGTCCTATCCAGTGCAATTAGACAATAAAAGGAATTCAAAGGGATACAAATTGGAAAGGAAGTTTAATATTTTTTACTAGGTTTCAATAAATCTATAGCTTTGAGCATGCAATCATTCAACAAATAATCATTGAGTGACTTTTATGTGCTGTGAGATATTCCAAGGCATGGCATCACAGAAAAATTATGTATAGAAAGGCATGGTTGAGAAATAAGTTGAATAAAAACTTCCCCAGTGCTTGTAATTAAAATTAATCAAAAATATCTGATGAAATCATAGTTGTCTTCAGGGCAAATATGTTATTATCTCTGTTTCATACATTAAATATACTCATTAGATAATTACTTTAGGTATTTTGTTTCTAATTTATATGACAATCCTGATAAAAAAAATAATATGAGTCCCCTTTTATAGATAAAAAACATCAGTCTTACAGAAGAGTACAACCTATGTCAAAACAGAAAATCTTATTTTTCCGTAGCAAAACTATTCAAATCTAAAATCTAGACATCATTCAAAATACCCAGATGCTACTGGTTGTCATTTTTATTTGAAAGCAAAAAGACACATGCACAGATTAGTAAATTAGAGAACTTGAAAATATGATCACCAATAGCAACCAAACATTATGCTCACTAAGAAAGCAGTTATATTTCTGCCAACCAAACCATCTTACCAAGCCCACCAAATACTTAGCATGTTTATGTCCTTCTTATAGGATGCCTTATCTATGTATGATGTCTGTGTGTCTGTCTGTCTATCTATCATCTATCAACTATTATCTATTCAACTATTATTCTATCATCTAATATCTACATTTCTATCCTATTATCTGTCTATTTTTCTGGCTGTCCTCCTGTTCCACCACCTGCACATTGACCCATCCATCCATCTCTCCATCCAATGACCTTTCTATCCTTCATCTCTCTTACCTATTTATGTATATGTATATGTATGTATGTATGAATTTATGAATATATCTACCTACCTATCTATAATCTAATATTTAATTTTATAAACAGATTAATAATATTACCTTACCATGCAGTTCGTACTCGTCTTAAATCTTGATCTTCCTGCCTCAGCTTTCTAAGAGCTGAGATTATATACTTTTAGTACCAGACTTTCTTTTAGAATTGTCTTAATAATACTCAGTACCTTGAAATGATAATTACACATTACATAGATGTGAGGAAGATATATTCTAATTTCTTAATATTTAGAAAATTGTAAACATTTCAGGTTGGTTCCACTTTTTTATTTTTTAATCCCAATATTGTTTTTGCATGATCCCTGTGCACAGTGACTTATCTCTTAGATCTAATGCTTCGAGAAAAGCTCAGACATGTGTAAAAGAATAAAACTGAGAATAAATATAAACAATCGTAAAAGTTTTTTTACTTTTTTGTTTGCTCTTGTACAAATTCATGCAAATGAACTGTGCATTCTGATTAGTATAATGCTCTCTAATCTTTGCCCCACATCTATTATCCCACCTACAAATATTTTCCCTACATTCAAGAATTTTTATTATTGTCGTAAAATCTCTTTATCATGATTACATTTGAATAGTTTTAACATGTTTTTCTAAAAGTGTTATTTCATTTTTCTTCCACTAACATCTCTTTTCTCCATGTATTGATTCTCCTTCTGTACAACTGTAAAATAAAAGAACATTTTACTTTTACTTATCAATTTAATTATTTTTCTAGTTATTGGATCTTCATAGTATATTGTTAGTGAAGGAAGGTTTCAGTATTACAATTTCTAACATTTTTATGTGCTTTTCTTGATATCTACTTTTCACATTTATGGATTTCCTTTTGTGGTGTTTGAAATCATTATTTTTCAATTTATTTAACTATAAAGATATTCAAAATGTTGCAAATGATTTTTAAATAAAAAATCATTTCTACATATTCAAAAATCACACATTTTCAAGGCTAGCACTTAGAATGATTTTTATTATGCACAGGATTGTCACTCTGTGATTCGAATATTTTGTAAGTAGGGGATGGGCTGATTAAACTTCAGAAATGAAAGTCCTTCTAATAGCTTGGCTTTCAGCCCAGAATTGCAAAGGAATTCCCCAGCCAACTGCAACATAACAGTTGGACAGGAATAGTGCTCCTTGAACAATTCAGTGTGAAAGGGATGAACTGGTCTTTGTTTATATGATAAAAGGCTTCACTAATTTTATTTCCTGTACCTGTCATTGACCTGTTTGTCTTGTTTCTTCTGAAAACACTGCAAATCTCTTATTTTGACAAATATATATTCAATTTGGCTTTATTCATTTAAAATGGATAGAACATAATGATTTACAATTAGAACATCTTAGATGTTATTATGATATGAAACCCTGTTTGTTTGTAACAGAATGGGTTATTATTTATCATTCATAATAGTAGTACATGAACCAGAACATAAGTAAAGTCAACTTTATAGCATGGGCCTGTATTACAGGGTAAAAATGTAAGGACTATTTTAATACACTCTCCCATGAGGGTAGATCCTAATAGCTTCAGAAGTACAGATATCTATTCATTGTTTTTGCAAATGGGTAAGCCTACTGATAACAGTTGTTCAGTAATACACTATTCTTGGAAACAAGAATTCTTAAACATCCAGGTCTGCAGTGATACAGTATATCCGACTCTATAGTGAAATGTAGGCATCAGGAAGTAAAGTCAATAATAAAAACAGTTGATCTGCTGTTGAAATCAACATGGAGTGAGGATAAAGCACCACTCTCAGCTTAGAAAAGTACTTACAACCACCCAGGCACAAAAGAGCAAAATTAAGATTTTTATAGTTAAAAAATAGAACTGAAAATTATTTATGGTTTTTGTTCCTTCCAAATGAAGGAACTAAAGATTATCAAGTGCTGTCATCAGAGACCAATTATCATTTAAATAAAAAAATTCATTTTAAGTGATAAGTGTGTTTTAGTTTAGAAGTTAGGGATGGGTACTCACAGTTACATAGATAATGGTGAGACATAAATTCTTGCTAACTAAAGCACATATCCAAATATGTTTGGAGTGGACATGCATTTGTCACCAGAGCATGATGTTGTAGGGAGGTTTGGTGTATAATTGTGGGCAGCAGGTTATGCACTTGCAATTCATCCCTAAATCTGTAATACACATTTGATGAATAGAAAAGAAAACAGGAATATCAATAAAAGTTCAGAATGCTTACCACAGTACAAAAATTCTCAATTAGCAATTTCACCCATACCACTGACAACCATAATTCTTAAGTCAGTCCGGACCCACCATTAAAATGCCATTAGTGAAAATTCAACTATATTGTTACATGTATTTATAGTCCTAAGCCAAGATCTTGGCTTGTAAATGCTTTTATAGACAGATTCCTTAGAAAAATCAATAGTTAAAGCTAGATAATTCGTATGTTATAATTGTATATATGCTCGACTAGAAATTACATTTATACAGGTCTATCCTTATAGAATTATCCACAGTAATTCTTGTATAACTTGAGGCAAATTTCTGGATCTGCACATTGTAATCTACTTGTAATTATTTCTGCTTAGGACATAGCTTGGAGGTGAAAAGTTTAGATGGTTTGTGAAACATTTTATTTATTAACTGCAGTTTTCCTCTCTAATCCCTACATTTTCTTTTGTGCAGGGGATCAAACCCAGGTCCTGGCATTTGCTAAGCCAAAGTTTTACCATGGAGACACATATGTAGCACCCCACCTTTTAAAAAGAATTAAATTTTTATTACTTCAATGTTTTCCTTATGGTATATATGTTTTCATGCTTCCCTTCTTGAAAGCCTTCCTGATCTTCTTTACCTCTATTCTCAAGCAAATCCATGTTCATATTCTCTCTCAAAAGAAACCTATCCATCTACCCACCCACCCCAAAGCAAAGCAAAGCCAAACATGAAAATGTATAAAAATAATCAAAATATAAAAAAGGGAACAAACACACAAATAGAATCAAGCCACAGATTCTGTTTTCCTTTCTTTTCTTTTCTCTTTCTTTCTTTCTCTCTTTCTTTCTTTCTTTCTTTCTTTCTTTCTTTCTTTCTTTCTTTCTTTCGGATTCTGTCTTTATTATTACTTTTCCTTCTTTACAGTACAATCTTTGCCCCCATCCCACTCTTTCCTCCCACATTTACTCAAATCATTACTCCTCCTGCTGTCTCCAAAAGGAGAATGTCCCACAACTCATCCCATTAGGCCTTTCCACTCCTGGAAGAAGCTGAAGAATAGGATAACCCTATAGATAGACCAGCAGTCTCAACTAACCTGTACCTGAGATGTTTCAGACACTAAGCCACAATCAGGCAGCATACATGAACTGGTCTGAGTCCCAGACACATATATAGCAGAGTCGGTTTTCTTTTGCTCAGCGATATTTGAGCAGGAGACGTGCCCTGGACTATGGTTGATATTCCCAGTGTCAATACATTAGAAGAAAAATCTGACATTTGCTTTCCCAGAAGGTATTGATTGCAAATAATTTCTTTGTCGTAGGTGGCATTCTCTGTCTCTGTTCAGGGATTGGTCTCACTTGAAGTTTCGCATGCTTTTATAGTCTCTTTGAGTTCCTTGTGAATCATTCCAATCCTGTGTGGAAGAGGCTGGTTTCTTGGAGTTTCCTACTGCCTAGCTCCTAGAATCTTTCCAATGCCTCTCTGAATAATATTGTGGTCCTTAAGGGAGGGGTCTGATAACAGAAATTCCATTTAGCACAGAAGTCTTGAAGGCCTTTCACTGTATATTTTCTAGTTGTGAATCTATGTGTGAATTGCCATTTAGTGTGAGAAGCTTCTGATGAGTGTTGAGGTATGCTGTAACCTATGGGTATAGCAATATGCTATAAGGAGTTATTTTGCTGCTATGTTTATTTAGGAAAATAATAGCTTTCCCCTCAGGCTATGACCTAGCTATCTATTCTTAAGTTCTTGCCATGATTATCAGGGTCACATTCAGGCTCCATCTCATGGAGTAGGCCTTTAAGACCAATTAAAATGTAGTTGGTTACTCCCATCCCATTTGTGTCACTAATGCACCACTATTTTCTTGAGGCAAGCAGTGTTGTTGTGTGCAGAATTTGTAACTAAGTAAGATTGATGATGACTTTTCTCCTCCGGAAACATACATAGTATCCTCCATCACAATGAATGATAATCAATAAAGTAAAGCTCCTAGTTGAACATCAGTTCAAGTGATCAATTTTGCCATGCTCAGTGACATAAGTAAGTGGTGTCTTCTTCAGCAGTAAAACATTACTTTTGGGAATATATCTAAAGGACATCTAGTATATTACTGCCAAGATGCTTACCTATACATATTGGTATTCTCTTCAAAAGAGCCAGAAATTAAAAATAACAGTCTTGATGATTACCAGCAGAAAATGGGTTGATGATAATGTGATATATTATAAAACGGAATGTTATCCAGTTGTTAAGAAAAATAAAATAAAATCATGAAATTTCCAGAGAGTTGGATGGAGTGAGGTAACCCCAACTCAGAGATCCAAATACTGCATCATTTTTATGTGGATGCTCGTTTTTAAAATTTATATATGTGTGTGTTTCATTTAGAATACCCACAAGAAGATCACAAATGACCTAAGGGTAGAAGGGGGTTTTCTAAGGAAGGAGAGAAGGAATATAGTATATGAAAGGAGAAAGGAGAAATGAGCACAGGAGAATTAAATGGGGAGGGAGGTAGGAATGAAAGGTAGAGGAGGGAATATGGGAAATTAATAATCACTGAAGGGATTCTGAAAAGTCATTTGAAAACCTAACATTTTAGAAATTTCTAAAACAATCAAAAGGGTTTAAATGGAGTTACCATGCAACAGGCAGACAATGTCCTAACTAGGCAGCATATACTGCCATGTAAAGTCTCTTCCATGAGTTATGAGATTTATCTTCTTAGGTCATTGACCAAAGGCTTCCTATGACCAATGCCAACATTACAAGATAATACTAATGCAATTGGTTACCCCCTGACTTATTAATTAAACAAAATATGTTACTCCCTGATTTATATTGCTCAAAATATAGTAATTATATATTATCACAGAAATTTTAGCTTTTCATTTTTCTCTAATAACAATAGTGAAACATGATCAAAGAAATTTTATCTTTCCATTCTTCTCATATCACCATTAGGTATTATATATACTTAACACTGATCTTCTACATAGCAGTTACATTATTATCTACTGTTTTCTTCCATCTCTGAATAAATCTTAGCTAGTTCTTCAATTATAACAAAACAACAAATAACTATGAGGTATTAATCCAACTCTATTATTATAATCTTTTGCTCTTGATATATTTCTGTTGACATCATCTTGTATCCTGTAAATGTGCATAAAACAACTTAAAAAGGCACATAAAATAAAAAATAGACGGAGAAGATAGGTGTGTGGAAATCTACTATACTTAGTAGTGGTAGAAACAAAAAAAGCAGTCTGTTTCCTAGTCTCAAGATCATTAGTCCAGGTTGAGTTAAACAAGTCTTAGCTGTTTTTCTAGTATATTCCAATATTATTTGAATTTTGATCCTGCCAGAGCTTAAGATGACGCTTTTCAAAATGACAGAATAATGTATGCTGCACTAGTCCATTTAGGCTGCTATAAAATGTACTATTAACAGAGTTGCCCATAAACAATAAATAATATGTTCCTCCCTATACTGGAAGACAGAAAATCACACACAAGATCCCAAAAGATTTAGTGTCTGGTTATTGCCCATTTCTTGATTTCTAGATGGAGACATTTTCACACAACAGTAGTAGGAAAACAGGTTTCTGGGTGCCCCATTATAATATATTTTATTCTTTTTATGAGGCCTGTTTCTTCTTGAAAATAAAAGTCCCATAAAAGATGCTACTGCTAAATATAAGCAATTTGCAATGTTCTATGGCAACATGTATTTAAGATGTTGCAAACATTCACTGTAAATATTTGAAATTAATATTTTAAAATTAAGAAGACTAAAAAACTCACTGTGCCAAAAAAGGAAGCCTAAGTTTTGCTTTATGAGAGCAACATAGAAATTTTTGGACAATGGGTAACTAGCAGTTAGAACTACTTTAGATGGGGCTGTAAAAACCATGGCAGATGGGCAGTGGTGTTTGCAACAGCCTTCAGAGTGAGATGAATTTCTGTCCAGCCACCTATGGCAGATGCCTATCTCTATTACACAGAGAATTGCAGAACATCTGAGATATAATCTGGATGTGTTTCTAGTTTTGTTTGTTTGTTTGTTTTTCTTTTTTTTTATTTTTTTGGTTTTTTGAAACAGTGTTTCTGTCTGTAGTCCTGGATTTCCTGGAAATTGTTATGTAGACCAAGCTGGCCTCCTACTGAGAGATCTGCCTATATCTCCTTCCCAAGTATTGGGTTTAAAAGCACTTGCTACCTCTGTTTCCATTCTTACATGAATCATATTACATTATTATGGGAGAGTTTTCTCATCTTCTGTCTAAGGCTTTCTTCACATCTAAAATCTTAGCTCACAAGTTTTGTGTGTGTGTGTGTATGTGTGTGTACATGTGGATGTCTAGGTGAGAGAGAGAGAGAGACAGAGACAGACAGACAGAGGAGACAGAGACACAAAGAAATAGACAGAGACAAAGAGAGACAGGCAGAGGTATACAGAAAGACACACAGAGAGAACCCTCTAATTGGAACAAAGGGTCTTTCAATTTTCACAAACGTGAAATGTGGCTACCCCTGTTATAGTCCTGAGATGAGTACTCCAATAGTCCTCTGAAAGTCTCTGATCACTGAAGTGTCTGATTTACATTGTATGAATCCACAACCAATGGAATGAAGTACATTTTATTGGCTTTGACCCTTTGCTATTTCCTCATTTCTTCTTTTTAGAAATAATTCCTCAGAATTCTTGAATATTTGATTTGACTCCTCATGTCAGATTCTGCTTTCAGAAAATTAAATTTCAAACATACTTTCACTTTTGTTTTCTCAGTTAGCAATAGGGAAATGGACATTAATGGATAAAGAAGAATGTTTGAACTAAAACAGGAGTGACTAGCCATAGGAATTAGCAGTGGGTTACTGTAAGAGGCAGCCTTTCTTTGCATTTCACATTGAGATACTGCATGAGTTATTTTTATATCATGTGGAAAGCACTTAGAAATCAGGATTCTGCAACTGTTACTGATGATACACCACCTTCCCATTCTGAGTGGATGGAATATCACTGTAGAGAGATAAAATGCATGGAAACATTCAAGGTATTAAATTTCAAGAGAAGGTAATGATGGGCAGCTCAATAAAGGAGAGCCAATGGTTTTGAAGTCTGATAGGATATTTGGGTCGGTCTTAGGTAGGGTTTTGTTGCTGTGAAGAGATATCATGATCAAGGCAATTCATAAAGGACAACATTGAATTGTGAATGGCTTAAATCTCAGAGATTCAGTCAAATATAATTATGGCAACAAGCATGGCAGCATGCAGGCAGTCCTGGTGCTAGAGAGGGAGCTGAGAATTCTATACCTTGACATGAAGTCTGACAGGAGGAGATTCTCAAAGCCTAGCCCAACAGTGACATACTTCCTCTAAGGCCATAGTATTCTGAAAAGATCACACCGCTTAATAGTGCTATTTCCTATGAGCCAAACATATTCAAACCACCACAGGGTAACAGTGGGTGAATGTACTAAGAACCTTCATCTTTTCTGATTTTCCCAACATTTATGGCTTATTTTCTTCTTTTTCTGTCTTCAAACTTATCCATCAACAAACTGAGTAATGAAAAGAAACTTGTGACTTACAGATAGCTTCAATGGAAACCACAAATCACCTCAGAGAAACTTTTTCTGCAGTAGATAACTACAACTGGTCACCTTGCAGATAGTAAGGTACTGCATCTCCTCATCTCTAAACAGGGCATCAGAATCACACACTTCCCCAAAATACTCAGAGAGTCTTTCTCACAGAGAGAGTGGAAAGACTGAGAGAGAGAGAGAGAGAGAGAGAGAGAGAGAGAGAGAGAGAGAGAGAGAGGCAGAGACAGAGAGACAGAGAGAGAGAAAGTGAGAGAGAGAGACAGAGAGACAGACAGACAGAGAGAGACAGAGACAGAGAGAGAGACAGAGAGAGAGAGAGAGAGAGAGAGAGAGAGAGAGAGAGAGGAAGGACATCTTCAACAAAGCATGACAAAGCCATCATACAGATAAACTCACACCAGCTTTGACTTCAGCCTCAACTTGCACAAGTCAGTTGTAGTCTCAGCATGGAACAGAAGGGAATCCTGAGGTCCCTCTCCTAGAAGAGTAGGTATTGGCTACTGATGGCTCCTTCAGAGGAAGAGTTGTTATTTCCCAGAGATGCAGCCTTGGTTAATCTATCTTTGTTCCAGTATACCCATACACATACTGGGTGGAGTGTATGCTTAAGTGAAGTCAGTGTGTTTTTAATACACATCATGAAGTTGGCATGAAAATAATGGTGGTTAGGGAAGGACCCGAAGAGGGGGTCTAGGGGTAGAGTTAAGCAAATGCATACACATGCATGCAATTATCAACTCAAACAGCACACACAACATTAAATGAATACCAGGCCTTTCTCAGATTTATAGATGTATATCCCAGACTGAAATTCCCTGAGGAAAGGGAGAAACTCCCCACGAATTCTGTAAGTTCCCATAGCATAGCTAGAGCTATGACTCTCTGAAATCTAAAGTTGTATTAGGATCAGCGTCTGAGTCTTTCTGCAATGGTAATGAAGGGTTTGTTATCTTGTTATATGTTACAAATTACATATAATCTCTGTTGGGATGAATCCTACTCCCAGCAGTTCAGCTTCATTTTATTACAAACTGAAACCTTTTAACCTTTTTCGTCCCATTTAGCTATAAGCTAATTCCTGAACTAGAGTCTGACCGGAGATGAGAAACTGTTAGCTAACCATGTGGCTGAGCAACGGGTCTCCTGACACAGTGTCACATCTTCTCAACAGTTATTAAGGAAGATTTCCCATTAATTAACAATTAATCACTGAGAAACAAGGACTCCAGGAGAGACACCATTTTCCATGTTGTACAATACTGCTACTGTGAAATTTTTTGATGACATATAAGAACAAATGGTTACGAATTGATGTAATTAATGTTTCTCTTCCTTAGCAGAACAAAGCCTACAAATATATGCTTTCCATGATAGTTCCAGATGTGAAAATGCTTGTGGGAAATGTTTAGAAGCAGACACATGCAACTTTGCTTCCTAATTTCCTGGGTGATTTATTGGTTATTTGTTCACAGTTGGTCGCTTCCCAATGTTTGATGCACATTAACAGTGTCCTGAAGATCATTTGCATTTCTCCAGTGAGTTAGTATGCTGCTTTCCTCCCGTTGAGACTCTATAATTATGCTGAAACCTTTTGTCTGTGACATTGGCAGTTCTCCTGGAGTGCACACATCTCCCAGCATCCTACAGATGTTGCTCAAAGTTAATCTAGTGGCAAACGATGCCTGGTTTTGTTCACATTCTGGAAAACATTAGTGAGAATTCCGGCTACCATTTTTATCTTTGTCTTTAGAATGTGGCTAAGTTATTCAAATCCTCTGTGTGGTGCCTGACACCAGGTACACCACATGGTCAGTGGCTTAGATTGACTTTATGCTGTATTTTTAGGTCTTTCAGTTGCCACACTTTTCAAGGCTTTCACAGAACAGCTGAGCCCTCATGGCAGTGGCTGAGCCCCATGGGTTCCCATTTTCAAGTACTTAAACTCCTATAGTGATTGATGCCATAGATGAAAATATATCAGTAGGCCTGATAGATGAAGTGGAAATTGTACAATTCTCCATTTAATAGCTGTGCTGCAAAGAGTATCTTCTGTGTGATTGATAGCAAAGGTTTCTTTATCTTTAGGAGGAAATAAAAACAACTGCTACATAGATAAATAAAGTTCTTTAATAAAAGAAACCACACTATGTATGTGCTAATCTTGTCTGTGACCACTAGTTTTAACTGAGCTTTATGTAAGGTTAGGTATTGTAATTACATTTGGTTTGTTTCTTATTTTGTCACCATTGGAAATGCATTTATTTGTTGTTTCAGAGCTCTCAGATGCTCACAATATGCTTTGTTCTCTAAAGTTTCTTTCTCACATTTTTGCTCACCTCTCCCCCAACAACATTTCAGTTTTTATGAGTTAGCATGCTATAAATCTATCATTATTACCTAAGCTTATTATTACCTAAAAATTAAAAAATATCAATTACTCAAATTAATAAGCAGCTATCTCTCCTTTAAAACACTATCAAAATCAAATAGCATGTTGTACCTTAGATAGTGCCAGGGAATAAGTAAGGACATTGACAGTGCTCTTCTTGGTAAAAATACAAAAAACAAAAGAACAAATATGAAAAAAAACCAAAAACACAAACAAAATAAAGCAAAATGAAACAATAATTAGTGTTTCCCCATTTGTTTTTATATTCCAAGTCCTTGTTTACATTCTGTAATTTAAAAGCTACTGGTAGTTCTCCAACTATCAGTTAACAATATTTTTATTTGAAATAAATAATGTTAAATGATATTGTTAAAATAAAATGCTGCTATAATAGCACATGAGCTGTTTATTTAGCTTTTCACCACTGTAAGAAGCACATAAAATCCATTCAGAAGTTTAATTTTGCCTCAGAAATGCTGAAGATTCTGTTTCATTCATTGGCTGTATTGTTCTGGGGCCTGTGCCAGGGAACACTGTAATAGAGGCAGAAAACATGTGACAGAGTAGACATATTTTCTTCAGTATGGCTGAGAAGGTATGGGGGAGGGAAGAAGTGAGGGAAGTAAATAAGGAGGGAAGGAGAAAGGGAGGGAATGAGAGTGGAAAGAAGGTAAAAGATAGGGGGAAGGAGAGAACACATAAGGAAGAGATATTAACAAAGCCAGGAGAGAGGCAGAAGGCAGACAAAGGTGTCAAAAACCCATTCATAGGATTATGCTCAGTAATCAAACTTTTTCTTAATAGATCATCATCCATTTTATTCCATCAATTACAAAGGGCATGACAGGCTTTGGAACAAACCTTTGACATGTAAACCTAATGGCATTCACTGTAGAATTATGACATCATAATATAAATGTCTGTTTTCCTCCATTCTCTATATCAGGTAGGAAGGAATGAGATGCTTCTGAACTGGATAGATCAAAATGATTTATTACAAAATAATGTAACATGAGAAGGTACCAGGAGAGGTAATGATTTTACCTCAAAGCTCAAGGTTTTTACAATGCAATCTTGCATTCTTTAGTTTGCAATCTGGTACTATGGTTCTGTAATTTCAAAAGTACACAATATCTAGCAGTTTAAAATCATAATCATAATAGGAACCATTAGCCCATAGTAAATTACCAATTAATCAAGCATAACGAATGATGAAATACTTTATACTACCAAAAGCAATGCAATTCTCCACCATTTTTTCCATCATTTACCTAAGTATGTTGATGCCCAACTGAAATGAAAAAAAATTGACTTGTTTGTCTTTACTTAAGGAAAAAAATGACATATTGCCTGCTGACTATTTTTCTGAAGTCATATTGAAGGTTGGTGAAAAGGAAAAATGATCCAGTGGCTAATAGATCATTCATCAGATATCTTTATAATAGCAGATACAGTATAGCTTACTCCTGGCCAGTAATCACTAAACTAATTATTTTTAATTTTTAAAGAGGTTTTAGTTTCTTTCATGTCATTCTCTTATCTTTATGAGGTAGAAGACTGGCAGAACCTGCTTCTATCGTACACGTATGTTTAACATGTTAAAAATGTTACCTAGCTTTTAATACATATTAATGTACCTGAGCTTAGGACACTCTTTATAGAAAAAATATAACAAGTGCACGTGATTTTAGTTATAGGCCTGTCTGTGACTTCATTAATCCAGAGGACAGCATTATCCTTCACTGGTATATAAACATTATTCAACTGGGATGCTGGAATTTATTACTGAGCTGTATCTAGTAGTGACAGTATTCTATCATCAAGCAATATTTGCTAAAATGATGCTTGGTTTAAAATTAAGTACTGCTTTCAAATGACATCTATGATGCTAAAATTAATTTATGACTTTTCTTTTTTATACTATATTGGATATTATTTTTATTTCCATTTCAAATGTGATCCCCTTTCCTGGTTTCCCCTCTGGAAACCTGATATCCCATCTCCCCTCGCCCTGCTTCTCTAAGGGTGCTACACCACCTACCTACCCACCCCCTCTCATCTCCCTGACCTGACATTTCCCTATACTGGGGCATTGGGCCTTGACAGGACTAAGGGGCTCTCCTCCCATTGTTGCCCAACAAGACCATCCTCTGCTACATATGTGGCTGGAGCCAGAGGTCCATTCCTGTGTACTCTTGGGATGGTGGTTTAGTCCCTAAGAGCTCTTAGGGGAGGGGGCATCTGGTTGGTTGATATCGTTGTTCTTCTTATGGGGATGCAAACTCTTCATCTCCTTCAATCTTTTTTCTAACTCTTCCAATGAGGGCCCAATTCTCAGTTCAATGATTGGCTGTGAGTATTCGCCTCTGTGTTTGTCATCTCTCGCAGAGCTTTTCAGGAGACAGCTATATCAGGCTTCTGTCAGCATGCACTCCTTGGCATCAGCAACAGTGACTGGTTTTGTTGGTGGTATATGGAATGGATCCCTAGATAAGGTAGTCTTAAATAGCCTTTCCTTCAGTCTCTACTCTACACTTTGTCTCCATATTTCCATATTTTAGCTCCCCCTTCTAAGAAGGACTGAAGCATCTGCACTTTGGTCATACTTCTTCTTTAGCTTCATGTGGTCTGTGAATTGTATTTTGGGTATTCCTTTTGGGCTAATATCAACTTATCAATGAGTGCATAACATGTGTGTTATTTTGTGTTTTAATATGCAATTCCACTGCAATGTTCCTAATTACTTTGATGAGGCATTCTATCAATGTATTTTTCTGAGAATCATGTTTCAGGAAATACTGCTTTCAATCCCATGTGTAAAGAGATTTAAGATTGCAGACTTTTACTATCTGTGCAAGACCTAAATGGATTCACACCAGACAGGTTCAAGCCAAACAAGGATTCAATACTGAGAGGGTGATAAGGACATGGGGCTGCATCACAAACCAAGAAGCTATTTGCTAATGATACCAATGGAAAAAGAAAATCAGTTTTTTACATTGGAGCACCAATGGGTATATCAACCCCAGTTCAAGAGAGGATGTATTGTCTGTAGTTGTTGGCCAACCAAAACCAAATCGAATGGTACTTCTGTGTTCTGTTTTGTCTGGAAATTTTTGTTTTACTGATCATTTTTGTGCTTGCTTTGATTTTAATGTTTGTATTTATGGGAATATCTTTGAAGGGTTAATTTTTAGAGAGGGGGAGATGGTGGTGAAGGGGATGGGATGAACTAAGAGGATTTCAGAGGAGAAAATTGTAATCATAAATGTAATGGAAATTTAAACAAGTAAATTATAATCCAGGAAATCAAAAGATGAATATTTCCTTAGGATTTCAGGTGATATGCTTTAAATTCATGCTTTTATTCTGTGAATTTTATTGGATTCATAGTACTCCATGAGTGTGACACCTACTATTCTCTCGGCACACAGCATGCTCTTCCATTACTTTTCAGTGTTTATTTTGCTTTTTTTTTTGTTGATCTGGGTTCAATTGTGAATATGCCTTCTTAAAAATGTTGTGCAGATTTTCTAACATTTAGCACCTTAGCCTGAGGCCTGGCTTGAAAAGATGGTCTTCTAAGAAGTAAGAAAGGCAACATGGATTGCCAATGATGGGCCTCATGTACTATAATTGGCTTCCTTATATTAAAGAGGAGTTTGGTAATAGATACAGAGAAGGTATATATTAACTACTCAGGCAGAGATCAAGATAACATATATATGTGGGGTTTTTTAAGGCTGTTCAGTTTCATGAGGGCCCCATTCATGTTCTTAGAGCCTGAGCCATTGGAGTTCTGTCTAGGAAATCCACACCCCCAACCCCATGCCAATGAATTACAGGCTCTTTCCCACTTTCTCTTCTATTAGATTCAGTATATCTGGTTTTATAGTGATCCATTTGAACTTGAGTTTTGTACAAGGTGGACAAATATGTATCCATTTTCATACAGACTGCCAGTTAGACCAATACCATTTATTGAAGAAACTTTCTGTTTTTCATTGTATATATTTGGGTTTTTTTCAAAGATCAAGTGTCAATAAGTGTGTGGTGTTATTTCTGGGTCTTCAATTCTATTCTGCTGATAAACCTGTCTTTGTAGCAATACTATACAGTTTTCATCACTATTGCTCTGTAGTATAGCTTGAGGTCAGAGATGGTAATTCCCCTAGAAGTTCTTTTATTGTTAAGATTTTTTTTTGACATCCTGGGTTTTTGTTTTTTTCCATGTGAAATTGAGAATTGTTCTTTCCATATATTTGAAGAATGGTGTTGGAATTTTAATGGGTATTGCATTGAATCTGTAGATAGCTTTTGGTAGGATGGCCATTTTTACTATGTTATTCCTACCAATCAATGAGCATGGAAGATCTCTCCACTTTTTGAGGTCTTCTTGATTTCCTTCTTGATAGAGTTGAAGTACTTTTCATACAGATATTTCACTTGTTTGTTTAGAATTATCCCAAAATATTTTATATTATTTGTGACTATTATAAAGAGTGTTGTTTCCATATTTCTTCTCATTTCAGTCATCGTTTGTATAAAAGAAGGCTACTGATTTGTTTGAGTTAATTTTATATCTGGCCAGCTTGCTAAAGTTGTTTATCAGCTGTAGAAGTTTGGTAGAACTTGCTTAAGTATACTATCATATTATCTGCAAAGAGTGATGTCTTGATTCTTCTTTGCCAATTTGTATCCTCTTGATCTCCTTTTGTTGTTTTATTCCTCTAGTTAGAATTTAGAGTACTATATTGAATTGATACAGGGAGAATAGGCATTTTTGTCTTCTCTCTAATTTTAGTAGTACCTCATAAAATTGAAAAGCTTCTTTAAGGTAAAAGATACTGTCAATATTACAAAAAGGCAACCCACAGATTGGGAAAATATCTTAACCAACCCTACATCTAATAGAAGGCTAATATTCAAGCATCCCCCAACCTCCCCACATACACACATTGTTGATGATGCCAAGAAGTGCTTGCTGACAGGAGCCTGCTATTGCTGTCCACTGAGAGTTTCTACCAGTATCTGGACAAATACAAATACAGATCCTCACAGTCAATCATCAAAATGAGCTCAGGTTCCCCAGGTGAAGAGCTAGGGGAATGATTACAACTCCATAAGCAGAGCAACATGAACTAACTGGACGACGTGGAGTTTCCAGGGACTAAACCAACAACCAAAGAGTATACATGGAGGGAGCCAGGACTCCTGATACCTATGTAGCCAAGGTTGGCTTTATCAGACACCAATGGGAGGGAGGAGGCTTGATACTTAGCATTGGGAGATACTAGAGGTGTGAAGCAGGAGAGGGTAAATAGGTGTAGGAGTACCCTCAAAGAGTCAAAGAGGAGGGGGAAGAGGCACATGGGATGGGGAGGGTTGTGTAGGAGAACTGAGAATGGGGATAGCATTTGACAAGTAAATGAATAAAATGATTAATAAAAAATAAATTTAAACTTCTAATAGGCATGATTTCAGAATTCTTAGAACCAGGTACAAGTAATATAGCGTGTTCATATTTTATTGGAGGTGGTACAGTATAGAATTTCAATCCTGAACAATGCCTATATTTTTACAATATTTCCTTTTGTCCTGGAGCTGTGGACAAAAACTCTTGTTTTTGGAACCTAGGAATGTTAGCCTTTCACTTATGAACAAAAGTGGCAAACATTCAACTCACCTCTTTGGCTAATACTTCCTATTTTCAATCTACTTTTGGTCACAAAACAGGAAACACTTTCTCTCTCTCTCTCTCTCTCTCTCTCTCTCTCTCTCTCTCTCTCGATAACTTTATTTTTATTTAAAGCATACACATTTTAGTTGAAAACTAGAGCAGTCTTGTGCCAGCTCTTTTATCTAGGGTTTTCCTCATCAGGGACTTCAGATTCCTCTCTTTGTACAATGAATATCTAAAGGTTCTCATTCCCATATTTCCGTTTCTTTGTATTTAATTGGATATTTTATGTATTTACATTTCAAATGTTATACCCTTTCCCAGTTTACTCTCTGGAACTCCCCCTCGCCCATGAATGCAAGGGCGGTGAGGTGGGCGTGGGTAGGTGGGAAACACTTTTCACAAAGAGGAAATTTCAGATATGTAATGTGATGTCGGTGACTCTCTGAGACTTACAATCTTACTTGGGCATATTCAGATTGAAGATGTAGTTCAGATAGGGTAAATGTGGATGTTGTTATGTTTAGGAAACTTTGGGTGACACCTTACTTCTCTTCAGATTCATTACAGGACATTGAAGAGAATTGCTCTGTCCCATTGTTGGGACATTTTAAGTGTTACTTTAAGTGTGTTTTAAATATATTTTACTGTGTTGATTGAAAAGCAAGGGGGACATATGTGCTGATCCTGTTGTTTTTCTTCCACCATGCCATTTTAAGCCTGGGCACGCTGTGTTCAGGCACCATTGTTATCAGTAGGATTCATGCTTAGGAAATGCATAGTCAAGGTGAAAATTGAAAAGTTAATCTGAAATGCTTAAATAAGTTATAGTTCTGTGTTGATTGTATTCATAGCTGTCCCAGATGGCAATCAACCTGATAACCTTGTATTAAATTGACCCAAAAGGTACATTTTTAGTATTTCATTGATAGAAATCTTTCCCAAATTAAATATTTCTTAGATATTTTAGACCACCTTGTAAAATTCTGTTTCTGTGATATTTTCTCAGCATTTTATTTTAAAAGTATACTTATGCTATCATAAACATGCTCATCTTAGGAGCTTAGTTATGAGTCTATGTGAATATGTATATGAATATAAATATGTTGAAAACCATATTTAGGAAAATCAATTTTTATTTATTTTGAAAATGGTTTATTTTTTGAAATTATAAATAGTGTTGAATGTCTTTGAAGAATCAGTAAACAAAAATCAGACTAAAACTATTGTCAAACCTAGAGAAGAGGTCACACATGTGGAAATTATATTATGATAAACCCTCCCTCTCATTTTCATTCAAACTTCATACAATCCTTTTCTATCACATGCTAATAGCTGTATCATAAAAGATGGATGAATTTCTGACCAGTTATCATTTAAACCCTACACTTTGACTCTCAGCTCTGAAACATTATTATGTTGATGTTGTATACAACAACAGTGCGTGCTAGCAGAACAAAGTTGAGCTCAGCAAAAATATTGGTTGTTGACTCTGGGCCTGCCTTTCATATTCCCTTACAAGTTGTTGTACTGACTTTTAAAACAATTGGATTATAATACGTTTCTCCTAAGCACCCAGTGTAAGTGTGTTTAAGTATAATTATTTAATTGACATAATGTGTAAATTTAGTTTCCAGTAATGCTGACAGATAAGGTCAGAAAAGTATGTTTTGTACTCTTCAAATGAACAGAGTTTAAGGAACATCTTTCTAGTCTTCTCTCACAGGTAAAAGTTTTGTCATCATTTGAGTTCATGGCAAACTCATCAAGGAAGGTTTGCCAGTTTGGTTGGATTGTTATGCATTAGGTTCAAGGACCAGCTTGAAATTACAGGATTCCCACTAAGTTACTTTTGCTATCTTGCCTAAAGGCAAAGTGGAGCAAATTTCCATTCCTGGCTTATGATAAGAGTTAAAAATAAAACTTTGCACTGATTTTTTTCAACAGTTCATTATATTTCAGGCTGAAAACACATGTTAGTGACAGATGACTCATAATTTAGAATTCTGAGGAAAAAAATGGCTAGGGAATTAACTATATAGTTAGTTAACACTAACAAATGGGCACTGAATGTGTTTAATAATAAATAGTAAAATTATGGAAATGATGTAAGAACAATAAAAATTCACTTATGAATTTTAAACCATTACAGATTTTATTGTACAAATGACTAAGCTCTAATATATAGTCCTTGAATTTAACCAAGATAGTTTAGATTTATGGTATTTACTTTTCTTTAAGTCCTTACATAGCAATTAAAACTAAGCAATGACTGGATAGTAAGTATCAAACCATACTTCAAATCCTTTCAGTGCAGTAATGAAAAATTAATGCTGTTTGTAATACAGCAGAGCTGACGCAGAAGAACCAAGGGTTGGCAGGGCACAATATTCTTAGTACTATGCAGGTGTATGTATTCCGGGGGATATGTCACTATGACTGCAAGTACACCACATTGGTCACATCAGGAACAGGTTTTCTTTAATTCCTAAAGACAAGAAATACTTTAAAATCCTACATAATATAATTAAACTTTGTATTTTAAGAAATAATTGGCTTTGAGTATTAGTTTCACAATTGTCATATTTGTGGGAAGGGCTGAAACCTATGAGGGAAAAATGTTTTCATGCAGTAATTATGTAAGTTAATTATACATATTTAAGATTTCAATTTAATCTTCTTTGGAGAAAATATAAAATAAAAGAAGTCAATGAAAAAAATCTCAACTCCCTCCTACTTTTATTAATAATAGTCTATTTTCATCATTTATCCATCTTAGGAAATTGTTAAATTTTAGGTAAGCTATACATTATATCTCAGTTCATTTTAAACTACATTACTGTGAAAGTTTGTAGCACTATCCAACATATGGTTTACCTGCGCTAGTGAGTTTACTTCTACAAACCTGTGATTGTCAAGATGGCGATAAAGTGGAGCAACAAGAATTAATGAACCAAAACCATGTAAAGTGTAGTAGTGTATTTAAAATGTTAGGTTCCTAATATGATTTCTTTCTCACATATTTGTAAAATGACAATACGAAGGTTCACTATGAATAATCAAGAGATATAACTGAAGATGTATTTGTTCAAAATAGGTAGAACTCGGGCACTTTTGAGATTACACGAGGTAGTATACATAAAACTTCTTCTGATTGTACCCCTGAGCATTTCTGGCTTCTCACAGATGAAATCGACAGTTGGGCAGAATTTCTGTTGAATCTTATGAACATTCTGCTCATAATTTGTTTGTTTGTCCCTTTAATATGAATTCATGGAAGGCAGAAGTGGGGTGTCTTGCATTTTTCTACCTGTATTGGCATTTAAAATACAAGTGTATTTTCTAAATTTGAAAGGGATCAAGTTAGGCAATGAAACAGTATAATTAAGTCCTACAAAGAATACAGGTAATCGAAGCATATGGGAAAATGCTCATCTTCTATCTTGGGGTCAGTGTGTACTGCACATTAATGTTTAATGGTTTCTCTTTTTATTTCATTCAATTTTATCACTCATGAACATGAGCAAGTAATTGCAGAAACTGGAGCCAGGCAGGCTTTCCCATACACCTCTGCCAGTGCAGTGACCTGCAACACCCCTGGTATTTCATTCCTTGGCCTCTGCTAAGTGGAGTCTGCCAGTCATTTTAAATTGTGCCAAGCTCCGTAGTGGTTTCATGATTTGAAAAACATCCATTAAGTTCTAGTTTGAGTCTCCATACCACATCACATTACTAGTAAACAAAGCCAAAATACAGCTGCAGCCTTGAGGGCTGAGTATTTAGAGAAATAAACAACAAAAAAGAATAGATGGAGATTTAAAAAAAAATAAAACATGAACAATACACTGGCTTAACAAATAAACCTTTAAAATACTATATTTTTCAGAGTTTCTTAGAATTGCTTTTTAATAACAATGTCCATGGAGTGCCTTTCTTTCAAGCTTCCTGGGAAATTCAGTAGGAAGTGTTTAGGGTGGGGAGGGATGTGTTCCTATACAAAGGCTTTTACATCTTGTTTTCTAACAAGTGAAAATAACATTTCATCATATGGCGATCTGACCGAAGATAATTTGTACTACTCCTAACTCCTGGATCCCCTCCATCTACATTCTGTTATGTTTACTTTAAACAATGAGGATAATAAAGGGAAAAGAGTCAAGACAGCTTTCATCGAGTGGCAACTCATCAGGAATAGATTGACGACAATGCCACAGATTTATCTGTCATACACATTCCTCATGTATAAACACAGGTGTGAATAAACAGGAGAAGCGAGTAATTATTCTGGAAGTAAATTTATGAGCACCCGTAGAGTCATAGGTGAAGATAATATTTCAATTATTATTTTATGGCCTAAAATGTTAAAAATATATGAAACAAACAGACATTTCAGTGTTTATAAGAACTCAAAGGCAACTTATCAACACACGTATATGAGAGGTGGATTTAAAAGATAATTGAGTGATGTGGTTTTCTTATTTTGTCTTCCTCATACAAGATTCAGAAGGATGGAGGTGTTCTTGGCAGGCACATTCTTTTTAACAGACCATAGGAGGGATGGTCCAGCCTCACTGGCTTTTACATTGAGCACTAATTGAAGGCAATTGTATGTATTCATTTAGTCTGCTTAACCGTCCTGAGTTAGTGAGTCTTAGCCTGAAGTAAAGCTCCACCATGTGATCAACATAATTGCCAATAGCCATGCATTGTGTCTTACAACTACCACCCCTCATTTATTAAAGTTTATATAGAGGAATTACTAGTAGTACAGTTACAATGCATAGTAAGTATATGGCTAACCGGAACTTCATATAACAACAAACTGTTCAGCATTCTAGAAAAATATGCCTACATTTATATAATATTATCTATCCTATTTATAACAGGTAACTGCATAAGATTTTTATGGCACTTTGTGTTTTGGATGAGTATAAGAGGGCCAATATTTTAAAGTTTACCACTGTCTTAAAGTCTAAATTCACACCAAAGGAGGAAGCAACTATATTTATTTATTTACTTTAGTAATTTTTCTGTAGGTAAGGCAAGAGGAAGAGAGAGAGAGAGAGAGAGAGAGAGAGAGAGTGTTGGGGTTTAAAAGCTTTCAGAAAATGTCAAAAGTAGGGTTTAAATTCTATAATAAACACTATTAACAAACTGATGTGGCACTGAAAGGAATATCATTACTTACACCATCAGAAGTACATTTAGGACCAGAATGGAGGACAAGGAATATCCCTGAGCTTCTGGAATAGCTTTATACTTAGTAGAGAACACAATGGTTCTTGGGATATGTCAATAGCTGACACCATTCCTTGACTTACTCAAGGATGCCTCCAAGTAGATAAAGGTACCTTGTACTGGTTGAATAACTAGATTGTGATGCTAAGTGTGAGAGATGGTTATAGGTATGATAAAATGGGTTTTTTTTTTCGTTGAGTGTTGATTATCTGGCAAACACTATATTACATATCTAGGAAAATTGCTGATCTCTTCCCCTAGTTGTTGCCCAAAGTATAAACTGGTAAATGAAGGGCTGAATAGTATGCTTAAAAACTGAAGTTAGGTCAAAGACTATAGGAGCTGAAGGCATTTCAACCTCAGAAGAAGAACAGCAATATCAACCAACCAGAACCCCCAATGCTCCCAGGGACTAAACCACCATACAAAGAGTACACAGGGGGTACCCATGGCTCCAGCTGGATATGTAGCAGAGAATGGCCTTATCTGGCATCACTGGGAAGCAAGGCCTTTGGTCCTGTGGAGACTTAATGACCCAGGATGTGGAAGACTAGGAGGCTGGGGCAGAAGTGGGTAGACAGGAGGGTGAGGACCCTCATAGAGGCAGGGGAATAGAGGAGAGTATAGGGGGCTTGTGGACGGGAAACTGGAAACGGGGATAACATTTGAAATGTAAATAAATAAAATAACCAATAAAAACTGAAGAATCATGATTTTAGCACTAGATAGGTATAACTCAGATGAGTTTTAAGTTGAGATCCGAAGAAGAATATTATTAATGTTAACCAACAGTAGAAATAATTTAATGTTTGCTACTCTTTTAGTAGTTTCTTTTTTCTTACTTCCTCTAATTTTACCATAATTACATTGCAAGCAAAAGTAATATGTGTTGTGGAAAAACTGGAATTTTTGGTAGACTTCAGGAATGACCACAGTTAGGACAATCCACTTACCTTTTTAATCTGTGGATTTAAATTTGTTCTTCCATCAAAGGTTTGTTCTCTAATAAGGCAACAGGTATATGTCTATATCTTCAAAATTATTTATTAATCTTATATTCAAGTTAAAAAGAAACAAAAACAACTATCATTCAATAATTAGCTGCAACTGTACTGAAATTTTTATGTTAATGAAAGTAACAGAAATTGAGAGAGCTCATTAAATATATTCTTTGAGGCTATACATTATGATTCAAAATACTAATAAGGAATTTAATTTAAAAGGTTTATATCCTCAGGACATAATTAAAAACATGTTTGTTGTACATTTGAATAGAAAATCATACCTCAAGTATTTTGTTACCTGATTATAAAAGGCAAACAGGACAAAGGAATTCAGAGTATTTATTAGGCATACCCTACTTTGAGAATAATTCACAAAGGGAGAAATGCAAAGTGGAGAATGAGGGTCCCTATCTGGCAAACTTTTAATCAAATATAAAAGCCAACTATATATGAGAGGCCACTGGAAAATAATCACAGAATTCTTTTAGGAGGAAAAGAGTAAGCATACATTTCAAAGGTTGCAAAAATGTGTGCACAATGTTAATTAAAGCATCCTATAACTACTGTAATCTTATAAAAGACTAAAGGAAAGAAAATGTTCAAAATTAATAAAGGGTGTGAAAATAAGCTGATCAATATTTTTCCAAAGAACAGAATCTATCTGGCCCCTATTTCAAGCTTCCCTCCAGAAAACCTGTTTTTTTTTTTTTTTTGTTTTTTGGTTTTTTTTTTTTTTTTGTAACACAGTGCATCTTTCTCACCTCCCTTGTACTGGATACTCATTAGCAAGGACAGGATAATCAGATCATCACATACATCTGAGTACAGTAATTGGGTAGGGAGGCAGTATATTTCAAGGCAAATATCTTACCATATTAATTAAGATCATTATATGAATTAATCCTAATTTGACTTCAGTTACACCTAAACTCAGATGTAATTATTTCTTTCTGACCTTAATGACCACAGTATGGTGTTCTATAGTTAACACCCATGAATTTTTGTTAAAAATGCATTTTGTTAAAAATGCACACCAAAATACAGAATGCTGTACATTGCCATCAAAATATTCTGCCAGTGTGTCCAGTGTGGAGCCTGAGTATCAGCATGCTCTTGTTCCTAAGTCACAGGGAAAATGCTAATCTGTTGAGCATATTAGGAAGAGAGCTCTAGTAGATAATATTATATATAAGAATAACAGAACAGGAAATGCTTATTTTTGTTTAAGGCAAATATATTTTAATTGTAAAGGTATTTCTAAGAGATTAAATAAGAAATCTTAAATATTATAATACAGTATATAGAAATGGCTGCAAATACAAGCTTACTGAACATGTGTTCAATGAGGAAGGAAGCAGAGTTAGCTAAATATTTGAAAAAAAGTTTCAACATGTCATTTAAAGTGAGTGGATAGAAAAAGAGGACGAAGAAAGGCTTGATGGAGAATTCCTTTTAACACTCCTCCATTGTTGGGATTGCAAGTTGGTACAACCACTCTGGAAATCAGCCTGGCTGTTCCTCAGAAAATCAGACATAGTACTACCTGAGGACCCAGCTACACCACTTTTGGGCTATATACCCAAAAGATGCTCCAACATATAACAAGGATGCATAGTCCACTATTTTCACAGCAGCCTTATTTATAATAGCCAGAAGCTGGAAAGAACCCAGATGCCCTTCAACAGAGGAATGAATACAGAAAATGTGGTACATTTACACAATGGAGTACTACTCAGCTATCAAAAACAATGACTTCATGAAATTCATAGGCAAATGGATGGAACTAAAAAGTATCATCCTGAGGGAGATGATCCAATCACAAAATACACACTTGGCATGCACTCACTGATAAGTGGATATTAGCACAAAAGCTCTAATTACCCAAGATACAATCCACAGAAAAGATGAAGCTCAAGAAAAAGGACAACCAAAGAGCAGTTGCTTCTGTCCTCCTTAAAAGGGGGACAGTCCTTCTTTAAAGGAATAAGATTAACAAAATTTTGAATCAGAACTAACATTAACCAATTTTTAAAAATATGTATGAAAACAAGCAGTTCATGGAAAAAAGTGAACTGGAAGTCATTTTTCTTCTAGAAGGAACCTTTCAACTATTTGGGCTTAAACAGTATATCTTTCATATAAAAACTTTCATTCAAAAGATTTTCTTAAATAATTTCTGTGCGCATCTTTTTTGAATATGGTAGCCTCATATTAAAACTCTGTCTAAAGAGTTGTCATTCTCCATAGATTTTAGGTTCTCCAATGTTAGAAAAGAATTGTGTAACTCAGTGTGACACTTTGAAGTCTCTCAACAGAAAATTGAGCTTTCAGCTCTCATTTGAAATAGATTCACTACCATAGCAGTGATACTGATAGAGACGATGGGCTAGGAACCAAAAACATAGCTTTGCCAATTACTGATAAAAATTGGTTTTATCATGAAATATCACATGGTAACATCCATGGCTCATGTAGAAGAATATGTGTTCTGGTCTATCAACTCTTTATCTAACAAGACAGTTGTGTTCTGCTGAGGTCTGATCTCTGAGGTGTGCCCTGGGCTTAAGCAAGCCATGTAAGCAGTGCAGGCAAAGCAATCCGATTTCATTGTAAGCATTGTCTATATTTGTGGGTATGGAAATACATGTTTTATGCTCTGAACTACTCAGATCATGTCCAACATGGCAGTCAGCATACTGACCAGACCAATCAGTGGGAGCAAAATAAACGGAAAAGTTACCATGAGGATGTTTCTGTACCTATGGATGAAAAAGATGGACTTTTTTTTAAATCAAACTAGTTTTGATTTAAAATAGTATGAAGCTCAAGAAGATGGAAGACCAAAATGTGGGTGCATCAATCCTTCTTAGAAGGGGGAAAACACTCAAGGGAAGATAATCAGGAACAAACATTGAAACAGAGACTGCAGAAAAGGTCATCCAGAGACGGCCCTACCTGAAGATTCATCTTATATGCAGCCATCAAACCCAGTTACTATTGCTGATGCCAATAAGTGATTGCCACAGGAGCCTGATATGGATGTCACCCGAGAGGTTCTGCCAGACCCTTACTGATACAGATTAAGATGCTAACAGCTAAATATCAGACTGAACCCAGTGAGCCCTGTGAAGGAGTTAGAGAAAGGACTGAAGGAGCTGAAGGGGTTTGCAACCACATAGGAAGAACAATATCAATCAACCAGAACCCCCACCCCTGAACAATGGTACTAAACCCCCAACCAATGGGTACACATAGAGGGACCCATGACTCTAGACCCATATGTAGCAGAGGATGAAATTGTCTGGCGTCAATAGGAGGAGAAGCCGCTTGTCCTGTGAAGGGGCATTTTTCCAGTGTAGAGGAATGCCAAAGTGTTGAGGCGGAAGTGGGTGGGTGGGAGGTGGAGCCTCCACATAGAAGCAGGAGGAGGGGTAATGGAAGAGGGAGGAACCAGAAAAGGGGCTAACATGTGAAATATAAATACATAAACTATCCAATTTTAAAAAGGTCCATGTTAATGGTTAAAATATAGTTTGTAGAAAAAGAGGTAGTTAGAAAGGGTAATGAGAAGGGGAAAGCAAAAGAGGTTCAAGAAAGCAAGGAGACTGAGTTTGGGAGGAGTCTGAAGCAGCCAACATTTCAGTATTCAGTGCTGTGCAGAACTGCCGCTCCTGGCAATCGATCCAGAGGTATTTCGGATCCAGACGTTATTGTGCCAAAAGCAAATACCTGGAGCTTGTTATGCTTCGTCCCTAGATCTTTCTCCTGAGTTCTGATTCTCAGGACTCATAACTGACACATGGATCTGAGCAATAGCCCAGCACCACTCTATTTACAAGTCATTTTATTGTAAATGAATCGCTAACCTCAGGAAACCACAGTTATATTCCCTTCACTGTTCTGATCCCACAAATCCTTATATTTGATTTTTGAAGTCTAAAACCAACAATTCAGTTTGAAGACAAACACACCTGTGTGAATGTCATGTCTGCCTTCTCGCGGTGTGACAACAGAGGCTATAAAAGAGTAAAAGGGTATCGTGGGACAGATTATAGCATTTGCTTGGATTCATCTGCAAGATGGCAAGTTGCTGACATAATGTTAGATGTCAATTTTCAACTAGAACTGTGCAGTTTCTTAAAGCCCAGACAATCTACTATTTCTCTTTCCATGAAGCTGTTTCTGGGATGCAGAGAGTCAAGTGACTTTATTTCCTCTATTAAATTTCTGCTAAATATCACTGTGGCTTGGTTATTGGCCTTTTATATTCAAGGCTGTAAACATTCTGGCTATGGGGACTTGATAATTCCATCTTATGGGAAGCACGATGCATTCTCTGCCTATTAGCTAAATGTGTTTTCTGAGTCTCTTCTTGTTTTTTAAAAAGATGTTGGCATACTGTAAATTCACTAGATCAGAAACAAATGGCAGTCTTGAAAAGGCTCACAGCTGTAAGTAGATGTAAATTTTGTAATGAAGTAACCCTGTGCTATAAAATATTTAGTTTGTTAAAGGGAGCAAATGAGTAGTTGAAATGGCTTTCTATGCAGAAATTTGAGAACCATCAAGTAGAAGCAAGCAGAAATAAAATAAGATTTGAATTTTTTTGCCTGATTTTTTTTTTCATCTTGTAAGGCTGACTGAAATCCAGCATCCCACATTAAAGCGCCAATCCGCTGCAGAGTGGATGAATTTGTGAAAAATGGTCCCTCGAGCTTTATGAAACATATTCCACATAAAACAAGCCACAATATGTTTCCCCACATTAGTCAGCCCTTGACACCCAAGCTGCAGCAGCCAGTCCAGTGTCGGTACCTGCCATCCCCAAGCTGTAAACAACTCTGGGTTTATTGCAACAAAGCTCATACATCCCTTTCAGGGTGTGCAGCAGTAAAAGGCTGACTGCCTACATAAACTGGAGTGGGCTGCAGTGTTGTTGTTTTGTTTATTGCTCTTTTACTGCAGTGGTCAAATAGTTCCTTTGAGACCAGACACCAGTTTTCTGCCATCTGTACCGTCAGTGTCAGAAAACTTGTGTGAACTGAATCACTGTGAAAAATATTTATAATGAGAAGACTAATTAAGGGGAATTAGAGAAGAAGCACAGATGACTAATCACAGACAAATTGATTCCCTCTTCCTCCTCTTTTTCTTCTTTGTCCTCTTTTCTTTCTCATCCTCTGCGATGATAACATGGGCTAGGGGCTTGATAGGCATCAATTGTGACTGCCTACCTCTCAATGACCTTGTTATGATAAATGTTTACACTTCCACTCATAAAATTCATGTCTAGATACTTAGGAATAATTTAACCCCTTTCTTAGACCGAGGTGTTATAAATACTCAACCATAAAACTTGTATCGAAAGACTTTCATTTTCAAGCATGTTTCTCAATTAACATGTATACAGATAAAATTATATAGCAAAGTTATATTTAAAGAAAGAAAATGATTTTTGAGAAAGTTAATAATGGATGAGGTAATATATCTTCTTTGGGGGAAAATCATTGCATTTTAGTTTTAAAGAAGATTTCTCTGAAGTGGCTATGCTATATCTTAAGGAGTGAATTTGAAAGCAGTGTGCATGAGAACATTTTTGATGTATTTTTAGAACTCTGATATTAAAATTTAAAAGGTACGTAAATACAGGAAATTTTTACCTTGTTTATCCCAGCATAAAGCTGGCATAGCCTTAAATCATTTGTTGATGGTAAATTTCTCCCTTAACACACTGTGCAGTAGAGTGCCTGAGATTAAAGATAATATGTCAAAATTTAACTCAAATGAACTCCACTATATATAAGAAATTAAGATTTACATATATTTCGCATTTTATTAAAAATTAAATTTCATTTAGAAATTTTCAGGGAAAAACTTAAATGAGCAATTCTAATTCCAAAGATCTTATATTGAAAACCATGCCATTTGCTGTAATCATACATGATGAAACAAAACAAAACAAAGCAAAATACTCCATTTTTGTAATAAAAGAGACAGTGAAATCATCCATGGAATTACATTTGAAGTATGGTTTTCAAACCAATATGGGAAGCACTTTATTTAGTATTTATAATGGTTAATGTTACCAACTGTCTTGGAATAAGAAATGCACAAGACATCAGTGAGGTACACCTTTGGGTAGGTCGGTCAGAGATTATGACTGAGAAGTTTCACAAAGGACAGAGGACCCAAGTTGAATGCAGGTTGTGGATAAGCAACACCATCCTATTGCCTGGGATCCTGGGTTGAATAAAAAGAGGGAGGGAAAAGGCCTGATGTACACAGTGCACTGTAGTCACTGTGTTTATCACTTTCTTCAGCTGCAATGAACATTGAATCATTGAATCATGAACTAAAATAACACTTTGCTCCTTATTCTTATCAGGTATTTTCTCATAGCATTAGAAAATTAACTAGAGCCACTTATATCTAAACAAGTCTATTAATTATATTAAAATCATTAGTCACATGGTATTTACATGATTGCTTTTATAGGAGGCATGGAATATATATATATATGTGTGTGTGTGTGTGTGTGTGTGTGTGTGTGTGTGTGTGTGTGTGTGTGTGCTGATTTTAAAAGTCGATGATCATGTGCCATGTATCCTAATTATTGTTTGTATAATCATACAATTAGGAAACTTATGCATGCATTAATTCTAATCAAATCACTGAAAAAATAGAATCATAAAACTTTTCTGTCAAAGTAGACTTACTGAATATAATAAAATTACACCTACAAAATGGGACCCAGAAACAAAACACTTTATAACCTGTTTGTAAATTGTACACATCCAAGTTTTATTCCCTATAACATGTGATATAAGATTAACTTATTCCTTTTAATCTATGTGTGAGGTATATAGTCATGAAGCCACATGTTAATTAAAAATAAAAATGGTATCTATGAAATAGTTTTAGTGAGGGGATAAATTTTGGCCATGATGGTGATATGGCTATCGACAGAACTTGTTATTAGAAAGCAAGTTGTTAATGCAATATTGTAAAATAAATAGATGGCACATATTTAATTCCAGGGATCTTGATATCACAACAGTGGGCTCTGGAAGAGACATTAAACTTTTCTGGCAATATTTGTAGCATTAGATAAGGGTATTTTCAAATTCTATTTTATTTATTTACTTTGCACTAACTCTTTTTTCCCCTCCATCTTTATTAAATTGGGTATTTCTTATTTACATTTCAATTGTTATTACCTTTCCTGGTTTCCAGGCCAACAACCCCCTAGCCTCTCCCTCTCCCCTTCTAAATGGCTGTTCCCCTCCCCATCCTACCCCCATTGCTGCCCTCCCCCCAACAATCACGTTCACTGGGGGTTCAGTCTTGGCAGGACCAAGGGCTTCCCCTTCCACTGGTGCTCTTACTAGGCTATTCATTGCTACCTATGCAGTTGGAGCCTAGGGTCAATCCATGTATAGTCTTTGGGTAGTGGCTTAGTCCCTGGAAGCTCTGGTTGGTTGGTGTTGTTGTTCATATGGGGTCTCAAGCCCCTTCAAGATCTTTCAGTCCTTTGATTCCTTCAACAGGGGTCCCGTTCTCAGTTCAGTGGTTAGCTGCTGGCATTCGCCTATGTATTTGCCATATTCTGGCTGTGTCTCTCAGGAGAGATCTATGTGTCTCAAGCTGGGCCAGTCATTGATTGGTCCTTCCCTCAAATTCTGCTCCATCTTTTACCCTTGCACATCTTTTGAGCAGGACAAATTGTGTCTAAGCTAGTTAAGGCTCCATCTTCCCTGTTACTAGGAGTCTTAGCTAGCATCACACTCAGAGATTCATGGGAGTTTCCACTGTTCTAGGATTCTAACTCATTCTAAGATGCCCCCCATCAATTCAGTTGTTTCTTGCAATACTCCCTCCATCCTCTTCCCAACTCGTCCTTCTGGTTCTCATCCCTACCCCTCCCTCACCCAGTCTCCTCCCTCCAACCACCCAGGATGTCCATTTTCAGTGAGATTCAACTATCTCAACATGGGCCTGCATTGGTACTTAGCTTCTTTACACTGTAGTTTGAAACATGGTTATCCTGTACTTTATAACTAATATACAGTTGTAAGTGAATACATACCATGTTTGTCATTCTGGGTTTGGGTTACCTCAATCCAAATAATTTTTTTTCAAGTTATAGACATTTGCCTGCAAATTTCATTATGTCAGCCTTTTAAATCCCTGAGTAATATTCCATTGTGCACATGTGCCATATTTTCTTTAGCCATTCTTCTGTTGACAGATATTTAATCATTTCTAGATTCTGCCTATTACAGGTAAAGGTGCTATGAATAGAGCTGAGCAGTGTACTTGCTGTGTGGTGGGGCTTCTTTTGGGTGTATGCCCAGGAGTGGTACAGCTGGATCTTCTGGTAGATTTACTCCCCGTTTTATGAGAAACAAACACATTCATTTCCAAATTGTTTGTACAAATTTGCACTTCCTCCAGTAATATGGAACTGTTTCCCTTTCTCCATGTACTGGCTAGCCTAAGCTATTACATTAGCTTTTACCTCAGCCATTCAGACTGGTATAGGGTGGAATCTCAGAGTTTTGGGGTTTTTTTTTCTTATTTTTTTTTGATTTGCATTTCCATGATGACTAAGGATGTTGAATATTTATTTAAGTGCATCTAAGGCATTGAAACTTCCTGTGCTGAGACTTCTCTTTACTCCATTTTTAAATTGTACTGTTTGGTTTGTTGATATCAAGTTTCTGAGTTCCTTATATCTTTTGGATATCAGCTTTTTGTCAGGTGTGGAATTGTTGAAAATCATTTTCCATTCTGCAGGCTGCTATTTTGTCCGTTTGATGGTGTACATTGCCTAACAGAAGATTTAAGTTATTTAAGGTCCCATTCGTTAATGGTTGATTTTACTGCCTTATACATTGCTGTTGTGTTCAAGAGTGCAATTGCATTCAAGCATATTCCGCACTATCTGTCCTTCAGACATAGTATACTTGGTTTTATGTTGAGGTCTTTTGATCCACTTGGACTTGAGTTTTGGACAGAGTGATAGATAAGGATCTGTTTGTATTCTCCATGCAGACAACCAGTGAAAATAGAACCATTTCTTGAAGATGCTGTCTTTTTTCTATTGTGTGGTTTTGATTTCTTTGTCAAAATTAACTGTCCATAGGTGTGAATTTACTTCTTGTTCTTTGCTTAAGTTCTAGTCTTCAACCTGTTTTTTGTTTGTTTGTTTTGTTTTGGGGGGTTATTGTTTTGTTGTTATTGTTGTTGTCTTGTTTATTTTGTTTTTCTTTTTGTATGCCAGTACCTGGAATTTTTATTACTGTTACACTGAAGTACAGCTTGGTACCTGGGATGGTGAAACCTCAGATGTTCTTTTATTATGTAGGGTTATTTTATCTATCCTGTTATTGTTTTGATTTATTTTTCCTTATGACATTAAGTAATGTTCTTTCAAGTTATATAAACTATAATGCTGTAATTTTGATTGGGATTTTGGTGAATCTGTAGATTATATTTGGTAAAATGGACATATTTTTGCTATGTTATATCTACTGATCCATGAACCTCTGGGGTATTTTGTTTTCTCTTATCTTCTTCAATTTTCTTCTTCAAAGATTTGAAGTTTTTTTATCATATATGTCTTTCACTTGCTTGATTAGTATTACACCAAAGTATTTTATATTATTTGCAGATATTATAAAAGGGGGTTATTTTCCTAAACTCCTTTTGTTTGGGTGTTTGTTATTGTTTTGGTGACAAAAGATATTTCAGTATAACCTTGAAAGCTTTGTAATTGAAGCGCGATCCATGTTAATCACAGTAGCTAATAATTTATTATTAACTTGATGTCACAGATTTGTTAAGAGCATTTATGTATCTTGACTCAGTCAATCACCTTAAAGTATAGTTAGACCAACATTTTCTTCTCTGTTCATTCTGTGGCTTCATGATGAATACGAAAGGCAAGAAATATTTCTTCTGTGTCATTTACTATAGGGTTTATGGAGCTATTCTGAACAGGGATACATCCTCAGAGGACTTCCATGCCAAGAAGTGTGCCTGTTGAGTGCGAATTGACTTGTTCTCAAAAGATTGTTGGTAAAGGCATTGAATTAATACAAGTTTCAGGACATAGAGAGTTTCAATTTTTTGGTTTATTATTGCTGCTAATTTTTATGGAGCCTCTGGGTATTGTATATATTTTTAAAAGGCAGACAACTGTAATCAATGCTAATTCACTCAGGAACCACATGATTCTCTCTCAGAAAGCAGCAAGTATTGACTATCGCAATGGTAAATTGAACTGACAGGATGAGTCATATTTTAGAAGTAATCATTGCTCCAGAAACCTGTGCTTCCCTGTTATCGGGACCTTTTATTTTGTATATACATTTAGAAAGCATGTCACTGTGGTTGACATTAATATAATTGTCAATGTGAATCTTATTTTGACTATGTATGTGAATCTTGGGTTGATTTCACTTATAAATCTTTAAATATGATATTATTTTAAAGAAAAACGTTGAAATAACTTGTGGTGTTGTGGTTAGAATCCTTTCTTTCTCTACAATAGTCTATAAACTATTATAGTTATGAATAGTTTGTGATGCCAAAGCCTTTGGGGTTCTATGCAGACCACATGATACTTATTACTTTTGTGGCATTAGGCTTTCCTTTAGCACTCCTAACTCTTGTAGAACTTTTTTGTGCCCCAGTGGTAAATTTCTTTTCTTTTTTGAAAACATGAAATGCATTTAATATTGTATGAAATCTGAAGGCAGGCTTTCTGATTGCAGTTGTATCCTGTTACTTAGTCTCCTGTCTCTTTGCTCTTCTGGAGGTTGGTTTTTATGCTGTCAGTGGTCTCCAGAGTTAAGAATCCTCATGCTCCTGTAGAAGGATGTTTGAGCAGGTTTAAGAACACATTTACCTTTTTTCATAAGAGGAAAAATAACTAACTTGGATTCAATTGAATTTTTTTTTTAGTCCCAGACATGCACAACTCCACCTTGTGATAAATAATCCCCTTTCAAATTATATTTATTTTTCTCTGATGTATTATTCTGATGTCAAATTGTCAAGAGCTATGTTCAGTAAGTAATACTGCTTCTCATCTGAACACTTACGAATAGAGCTTTTCTTGAGGCAGGCTAAGGGGTACACATAACAGTAGTGTAGAGGAAGTAGATAAAATGTAGTATGTGTAGCATAGATTGTCTGGCCCAGATTTCCCAAAGTTTTGCTGACTTGCAAGTCAACATGAATATATAGGTCATGTTGCTTTGCTTAGAACAAAACGTGCTTGCTTCAGTTTTTCCCCATTATCTAAGTGAAAGTCATTAAGGGACTATAAGTAAATAAACTACTTTCTCCTCTACTAGTCCACTGTGTCTGTAAGAATCCTCAACCTTCATTACCTGTAAATGAAAGACAAGGAAATTTATTATATTCAAGTTTGAAAGACTCATTTCTTAGAGTGATGTGAGAGAAGTGAGTTAAGAAGGATTAGGATGACAGTTTCTATGAACTGTTCAGTATCAAGTGTCAATGAACTAACAAAATGTCGAAACTGACTTTCATGTTTCTTCCACTCCATGTTTCTTAGAAGTTTGTTTGAGTATTGTTTAAATTAACATCTTCCTCATTAGATAATATTGGCAGCTGCTGTGATAATCAATAAAATATCTCATGAAATAAACTACAGTTCTCCTTAATTGAATTCATTGATATGTTCAGAACATAGCAGAGGGATATTCCTTAATTTATCTTCAATTATGTCCAGGCCATAACTTACAAACTGTACATAATATTCTTTTGAATTTGTATTTTTGTAATTCTGCATTAATAGTCTATATGAATAAAACAAAATGTTTCAATTTTAAAACACACAGTTATTATTGACACAAAGGTAGCCGTGTGCTTTTATTTTGCCCATGTATATTTGTATATTAGAGTATTTAGAAAATGTTCTTTTTGCCAATGTTAATATTCTACTGTTTATTATCTAATGCAGCAGTAGCTACCAAGCACAAGTATTTGTTCTGCATCTGAAATATGGGCGGTGCTCTAAGGAACTGAATGTTTAACCTCATTTAATTTAAATTATTCCAAACATGAATATCCATGTGTGGTTAAGTGGTTATATATTGGATTGCAACATCTTAGTAGCTTGTTCTCAATTTCTGGTGATTGATAGGTAAGCTTTGCGAAGTTGGATGAGAACAGTTTGAGAGGCAAACATGGAGGGAGAAGAATAATTTGAAAGCCTGGTTTCCTGACTCATTCTTGTCCCTTGCAACCCAAATATTAGCAGAAACACACGTACCCTACAGCTTTTCTTCAGACAAAACTTTTGTAATTTATCTTATATTAATCTTTTCAGGAAAAAAAAAACACGTATTTGGGCAAATGATGTGGATTATTGACTTCATGCTTCCAGTGTCCCATGTACATTGACATGTTTGTGTATATGTTTTCGTGTTATATTTTGAAGAATTTTTCCTTTAAGAAACTTAAGATAGATAATGAAGAACTAAATAAAAAATCTCCAAGCAGAACTAGGTGATTAGAAGGCTTATAGAAAGTATTGGAGATTAGGTCCTGTGACCTATGAAGTTCTTGTTACATTAATTTTACACCACATCATTAGTGCCCGTTGATCAAATGATTTAAGCATGACCAGGCTCTAAACCCAAAAAGACAGACCCCAACTCTCCGAGTTGCTGTGTCACATTGTATTATATTTTATGAATTTATTTTATTATTTGACTTATGATTGACCCTTGGGAAGATAAATACTATGGATGCTGAAAAATTATTTTATATAGTTTTGTGAACCTAGTTCCTAAAATCATAGTAAATTAAATACTACTTTATCTATTTCACAGCATTTGTTCTAGTGGGATGACACAACTGTCAAAAGAGTAGCTCTTCTCTCTGGCAGTATTCCTTGAAAGAAGTATGACTGATGCCCTGATAACAGAAAGTAAAGTATTTGACAGTATGACGGGACTTAGAATATATAACCTAGGTTGTAATCTATACTGCTGCAAGTGTGCTGAGAATATGCCATTGCAATGCCATTTTAAATTGCTCACATGGTGATCTCTCTCTCTCTCTCGATCTCTCTCTCTCTCTCTCTCTCTCTCTCTCTCTCTCCCCCCCACCTCCATAGGGCTAAGATTTAAAATTATTATTCTTCATTCATTCTATATATTCTTTTATATATTATTATTTACATAGACTTTCAATGTAGAAATATAGAACTCAACCACAAATCTGCTATCCCCAGTATCATGTCCAATCCTGGCTCAGTAAGGGTCCTGCTGTTTTCTCCTGTCATTTGCCCCCCTTCCCCATTTCTTGTAATCATGTATGAATGTATTTATCCTTCTCATTCAATGAAGAATACACTGTAGATGGCTAACATTAAACTAAATGGAAGAAACTTGAAGCAATCCCACTAAAATCAGGGACTAGACAAAGGCTGCCCACTCTCTCCCTCTTATTCAATATAGTTCTTGAAGTTCTAGCCAGAGCAATCAGACAACAAAAGGAGGTCGGGGGATACAGATCGGAAAAGAAGAAGTCAAAATATCACTATTTGCAGATGATATGATAGTATATTTAAGTGATCCCAAAGTTCCACTGAGAGAACTACTAAAGCTGATAAACAACTTCAGCAAAGTGGCTGGGTATAAAATTAACTCAAATAAATCAGTAGCCTTCCTCTACACAAAAAGAAAACAAGCCGAGAAAGAAATTGGGAAGCGACACCCTTCATAATAGACCCAAATAATATAAAATACCTCGGTGTGACTTTAACCAAGCAAGTAAAAGATCTGTACAATAAGAACTTCAAGACACTGAAGAAAGAAATTGAAGAAGACCTCAGAAGGTGGAAAGATCTCCCATGCTCATGGATTAGCAGGATTAATATAGTAAAATGGCCATTTTGCCAAAAGCGATCTACAGATTCAATGCAATCCCCATCAAAATACCAATCCAATTCTTCAGAGAGTTAGACAGAACAATTTGCAAATTCATCTGGAATAACAAAAAACCCAAGATAGCTAAAACTATCCTCAACAATAAAAGGACTTCAGGGGGAATCACTATCCCTGAACTCAAGCAGTATTACAGAGCAATAGTGATAAAAAACTGCATGGTATTGGTACAGAGACAGACAGATAGACCAATGGAACAGAATTGAAGACCCAGAAATGAACCCACACACCTATGGGCATGATTTTTGACAAAGGCCCCAAAACCATCCAATGGAAAAAATAGCATTTTCAGCAAATGGTGCTGGTTCAACTGGAGGTCAACATGTAGAAGAATGCAGATCGATCCATGCTTATCACCCTGTACAAAGCTTAAGTCCAAGTGGATAAAGGACCTCCACATCAAACCAGATACACTCAAACTAATAGAAAGAAAAACTAGGGAAGCATTTGGAACACATGGGCACTGGAAAAATTTCTGAACAAAACACCAATAAACTTATGCTCTAAGATCAAGAATCGACAAATGGGATCTCATAAAACTGCAAAGCTTCTGTAAGGCAAAAGGACACTGTGGTTAGGACAAAAGCGGCAACCAACAGATTGGGAAAAGATCTTTACCAATCCTACAACAGATAGGGCTTATATCCAAAATATACAAAAGAACTCAAGAAGTTAGACCGCAAGGGAGACAAAAATAACCCTATTAAAAAATGGGGTTCAGAGCTAAACAAAATTCACAGCTGAGGAATGCCGAATGGCGAGAAACACCTAAAGAAATGTTCAACATCGTTAGTCATAAAGGAAATGCAAATCAAAACAACCCTGAGTTTCACCTCACACCAGTGAGAATGGCTAAGATCAAAAACTCAGGTGACAGCAAATGCTGGCGAGGATGTGGAGAAGGGAACACTCCTCCATTGTTGGTGGGGTTGCAGACTGCTACAACCATTCTGGAAATCAGTCTGGGGTTCCTCAGAAAATTGGACATTGAACTGCCTGAGGATCCAGCTATACCTCTCTGGGCATATACCCAAAAGATGCCCCAACATATAAAAAAAGACCGTGCTCCACTATGTTCATCACCAGCCTTATTTATAATAGCCAGAAGCTGGAAAAGAACCCAGATGCCCTTCAACAGAGGAATGGATACAGAAAATGTGGTACATCTACACAATGGAATATTACTCAGCTATCAAAAACAATGACTTTGTATGAAATTAAATAGGCAAATAGTTGGAACTGGAAAATATCATCCTGGTGAAATAACCCAATCACAGAAAAAGACATACATGGTATGTACTCATTGATAAAGTGGCTATTAGCCCAAATGCTTGAATTACCCTAGATGCCTAGAACAAATGAAACTCAAGGCGGATGATCAAAATGTGAATGCAGATCGCTCCTGAGGAGACACAGCCAGAATACAGCAAATACAGGCGTATGCCAGCAGGAAACCACTGAACTGAGAACAGGACCCTGTTGAAGGCATCAGAAAAAAATTGGAAGAGCTTGAAGGAGCTCGAGACCCCCATATGTACAGCAATGCCAACCAACCAGAGCTTCTGGGGACTAAGCCACTACCCAAAGACTATACATGGACTGACCCTGGACTCTGACCTCATGGGTAACAATGAATATCTAGTAAGAGCACCAGTGGAAGGGGGAAGCCCTGGGTCCTGCTAAGACTGAACCCCAGTGAACTAGACTGTTGGGGGAGAGGGCAGCAATGGGGGGAGGGTTGGGAGGGGAACACCCATAAGGAAGGGGAGGGGGGAGGGGGATGTTTGCCCGGAAACCGGGAAAGGGAATAACACTCGAAATGTATATAAGAAATACTCAAGTTAATTATAATAAAAAATAAAAAAATAAAAAAATAAAAAAATAAAAAAAAGAATACACTGTAGAATTCAACATACTGTAGATAAGATTTTGAAAGTAGTTTATGTTGTTTGTAGTGAAAATGCTTCCCACAATTCTACAAGCATTGCTCTTGTTATCTACTGTTTCTCCTTACCACAAAGAAACTTAAATTGGGTTTGTCTGGACAAGTCGAATCTGTGGATCATATTGTCTTCCACTCAAACTCTAATGGCAAAGGCGTATGCCTCATTGTGGCTTAATTTGGAGAGATGGGGTCAAAGATAGGGGGAAGAGGGAAAGGTAGCGGCAGTCTTCCTAGGCTCCAGAGTGAAAAGACCTGACAATTAGGAGAGGAGCTATTCTATAAGCCAGCATCACCCTTCACCTTTTAATGACCATATGACACATTCAAGTAGGATTTGTGCCTTCTAGGACTGAGAGAAAAACTTTCTTTCATCCCCCTGCCTACAGAATTATTTCATAAAAGTCTAAGTGCTCTGAATTTGTACATTTGAAATTCATTAGTTAACTCCAAAACTTATTGACTCCACAGTATAAGAATTTATTTCCTCATTGATTTACAAAATGGCCAACTGAAAAGATTACGCAAGGGGAGGTTTACTTAGGTTCACAGTGTAGGTTATATCATGACATGTAGGTTCATGTCAGCTGACCTGAAGTGACTGGAATATGCCATGAGCAGTCAATAAGTTTAAATAAATGGAAATTATATGTAACTCTTAAGACCTAAACTTCAGCAACATACTTCATCTCAGGAAAGTTCTTTTGGAGTCAAAATTCCTAACACGATGCTTAAGTTTTGTTTGTCATGCTTAAGTTTTATTTGTCATTAGTAGTTGTATTGTTGAATCAACATATTCACTCTTGACTTATTTTGGGTGTACTGTATTTGAAAATATTGGAGGAACCTTGTGACCTCACCACAATTTTCTTGCTGTTCTAACTGATTTCCCACATTAAAGTGCTAATGCTTCTCTAGACTCAAAAGAACAAACATGTTCATACATAATTAGAAGGAATTTGCAAAGGGGATATAAAAATGACAAGAGGAAACAGAAGGAGACACATGCTGAGCTAGAAGCAGACATATTACTGGGGATAGCTGATTTGTGGTTGATATCTATTATGCCAAGGCAAGCAAGAATATACATGCTTGCTGAAGAACTCAGAAAGGCTATGTGAGTATTGGTGAGATGAATCTCGGATGAAGTCCTGGTCAACAGTAAATCATAACAATTCTTACTTGGTTCTATACATGAGCTTGTCAATCCCTATATGCTGTCTTTCTGTCTAAAATGCTGTAAGATATACTTTTAAAAATCACTACATGCTTCCCAACTGTTATCATTTGCAAGGCCAGCCACTACTCTGATTTGACTTTAGGCTGTGGTTAGAATGTGATGAAACATATTCATTAGCGTTCATTAATTATTCATGCACCAACCACAAAGCAGGTGTTTGGCTGTAAGAGGAGTGTTTAATCAGAAAAACATTGATTCTAAACTGGTATTTTATATTCTACCCTTATTTATGGGCTTCCTCCCAGAACATTAATAAAAATACCATATGAACACCTAGCACCTATGGAGTGGAGAAATGTTTTTTGTTTTTTGTTTTTTGTTTTAATAGACAAGGGTTAAACTATTTGTACCAGAAACTGATTCATATTTATATTTATGTTATTAAATGTTTTAACAACTTTATTTTGACTGTGCTTAAAATAATCAAAATGGAAGGTTGCTATAGAAAATCAAAATTCTAAAGTGTGTAATTCACTAAATAAATAATATCATATATAATAGAAAAAATATTTGGTGATTTTTCAAATCGAGTTTGCTCTTTTTACCAAGTCACGGTTAATACTTTTAGGTTGTTAAATATAAACAAGTTGCAACAAAAAATGGCGTAAGTGTGGAGAAGGGAAGCCATTATTCACTGCTGCTGCAAGTGCAACTGGGGCCGCCACTAAGGAAATCACTGTGGAGTTCCTCAGACAACCAACAATAGAAGACCTCTGTGATACCCTTATGCTCTTTCTGCTCATATTTCTAAGGACCCTACATCCTATGAGACAGACTTTAACATCCTTCTTTATAGGTGTTCTATTCTCAATTGTAAGAAAATGCAAGCAGCCTAGATATCTATCAGTAGATGGATAATGAAAATGTGCTCCACCTACCCAGTGGGTTTTTACTCAGTGGGAAGAAATAAAATAATGAAAATTGTATCAAAATGATAGATGTGGAAAATATTCTATTCCCTTAATGAGATTACATAACACAACAGCTATGTAATATTTGTATGTAAGTGTATATGCTGTTATATAATAAAAAACTATTAGGATACTACCAAAGATAAAGGTATATTCTGAGGTAGGGAGCTTGTAAGAGAACTCATGTGACATGAGGTTCAAAGGGAATTTTGTGGATGGAAGAATATAAGGGTGTGAGGTAGTGATAGAGAAGAGACCACAAGGGTCAGCAGAGACAAATTATTTTTTAAAATGCCATATGTCACCTAATGCACGTGTGCTATTAAAAGATTAATACTAACAAAGAAAAGATTTCCTTCCCTAAAATTCTTCCTGTAAGATTTGGAATCACCTGCATTGCTGCTACCTTTACACAGCACCGATTCCACACACTCTGCCATAGGTAAATAATAAGAATTTATTCTTCCCCAGAAAGTTCAAGTGTTTTCAAATTATACCATATGGTGTGGGATATTTTGAAAATGGCAAACAGCTCTTCTAGCATTCAATATAGAACTTCTCAAAAGCTTCACATAAATTGTGAATTATCGTATATGAGCTCAACCAAACAGGAAGCCTTTGGATGTCCAGAACACAAAGCTGAGGACACTGCAATCAAAATCTTACATCCTACTTTAGAGGAGTCAGTCAGGATATCGGTGTACAAAGGTTGGCTGCTTCAGGGTTCTCTTCATGTTTGCATACCATAATGGCACTGTTCTCTATGATTCCTCAGGGCTCAGAGTTTCAGTGAGAAGAGATGATGTAAGAGTAAGTTACAAAGAGTCCATCTTAGCAAGGTAAAGTCATGTGCTATCATCTTCTGTGAATACCTACTTTCCCTTTGACCTCCAAATATTATGATTGCATACAAGTAGACACATCCCCACTACATATCACACTACCCCTGTCTAATAATATATATATATATATATTACATATATTAAAAAAGTGCAACTATAAAGCCTATGAGTCTCAGTAACATGAACATATTAGTAATGATAGTGACTGAATTTATGACTGTAGCTGTCCATAGCACTTTATTGAATTCTCTATTATATATTTATAATATTAAAAGTTCATATCTTTGTTCTCCTCAGAACAGTGCATATACGTTTAATTGATGTGTAGGGCATGATATCTTTCCCGAAGGGGATTCGTAGATCATTTAGTTTTGTGGACATGAGTTTTCAGTGAAGAAAATGAGATCGGAGTTTCTCTAATAACCTCTTCCACTGAAAAGAATGACCTAGATTTGCTGTATACTGGAAAGACTGTGAGAGGATATTTTTATATTGCCATTTTGTTCTCAAGATTTATCTAACTGTTTTCACCATGTGAAATTCCTTTCAAGTTCCTCTTTAAAAATGTGGGAATGCTGTTGAATTTGTAGTATCACAAAGATGGAAGCAAGAGGTAAGAAGACTTAGTTGAAAATAAGGGATAAGAGTTCATATTTCTTCTTAACCATTTACATCCCAGTAAGTTAGCAAGGTGTTCTCTTCAGCCACGTATCATTGTTGTAGCAGCCAAGGGTCTTTGTTTTAATTATTTTAAAATATATTTTCTTTATATAATTATAAAATTGCTTTATAAATATATTTCCTACGATTTTTTTAGGAAAAGAGTTGTAAATGGTCTCAACAAAAAGTTTAACCTTGATAACTCTGTACATATTTCTTCTTGACTCACTCATATTTTACACAGGATTCTGCTTCACACACAAATTACAATGGAACAACTATCATAAGTGCTACTTAAGTTTTCTATTTTAAATTTTGTCTACTTGGTATCTAATTAGTAAATATAAATGATTTCATCAATCTATGTGAACACATATAAAAACATGTTCCATATTCTTCAAATGGTTTATAATTCTAGTATTTAAAAATATTGAGACTTTGTTATAATTTACAAAATACTTAATATATTATCAATATCCAAACTGAATAATTTATCAAGGACTCAGTACAGATTATTAAATTATTTGCTAGAATATATTCTTTATTAGAATAGAGGGAGGGATATAAATTTAAAGTTACAGCGTTTAAGTTCCTATGTGAGTTTTTTATCTTATCCTAAGTAGTTGTAGAACTCATACACACCTAGACACACACACACACACACACACACACACACACACACACACACACACACACGCTTGCACACAGAGAAAAGATTACATATGAACTTCAAAGTTATCTTCAAAAGCCTCTAATTTTGAACTAAGGAGGAATGCATTTGTTGTACTAGGTTGATTCAACCTATTCATCTTAACAAACCTTTCTGTTACTATTAAAGAAATATTGCAAATTTTGTTTGTATATACATAAAAGGAGAAATATATTCATAAGGAATTCATTATGAAGGCTGCTTTTAGCATTAAAAGATCCAAATTGAAAAATAAAAGTCGCCCCTTCTATCATTCTACTTTATATATTCTCAATTTACTCTGCTACTATCACATGTTAGAGAAGAATGATAAATTAATTTGTATGCATTTGTAGTGATGAATACAGCTATAGATATGCATACAAAAGATATATCTGTACAGTTCCATAAGAATATAGAAGTGATATACTAAAATATACTCAATTTAAGATTAATATGTTCTTGATAATTACTTGTCTTAACATTTTATTCTTAAATATATATTTGAAGTTATTAAGAAACTTAAAGATGAAAGAAATGAATGGCATTATTTAGCGGTAAATACCCTAAAGTTCATGTATATATGCATATGTATATGTGTATAGTCTATATACATATTCACCCACACAATCTTAAACACAACAAACCCACACTTATGCTCTCTTAACACATAAAACATATATACACACATGCATACCAACTTAACCATTAATATGTTAAATGTTGAGATGAAAATTATACTATGAAAACTATACTATTTGCAATCAAATCAAATTTCTATTGAGAAGCAAATTTTAGGTCAAAAACAGAGCTTTCACTATGCAAATTAAATATGTTCAGTGACAGTATTGTTCTGTTCAAACCCTTGTGTTTTCATTCTGAACACACTATAACAATGACATAGATTTAAAAAACATCTACCTTTCCTGGTAACTTACCTCTTCTGAGGTCCACATTTATTTTCCCAAAGACTTTCAGAAAATTTTGTCTACATTTCTTAATCTGTATGATTCCTGACACAAAAATAACCAAAATAATTTCTGTCTATTGTGTGTCCTTTTGTTGTGGAAAAGATGCACCATCCTGCAAACATGAATCTAATTAACCAGCTTCCATATATCATTAAAATCACATGTTTTCAGTTCTCTTTCAATTGATAGGTCTTATTTAGTCCAGAGCTCTGTGTGCTCTACATAGTCTCTCATTATTGTTTCATTTGTAATTTCCAGATCACTTGCTATAGTGCATCTAATCTGTTATTGGGAAGGACAATTCAGGTCTTCCATCTCCTGTACATCTCCTAACGTCCTAGGAGAGACCTGTGACAGCTCTGCACTCTTAGTATGAATTTTACCTCCTTGTCAAAGCACAGAGGCACTTTGTGGATTTTTCCTCTGCGTAGCTCTTCAGCTTCATGTGTTAAATTTTTATCATGAATTCATTGTTCAAGCCACTGAGAAGAACAGTTCATTTGTGAACAATATGTTTTTTTCTCATGATCTTTCTATCATCAGCTGTCCCAGCTTTATTTTCAGTAACCATTTCGCTAATTTCTATTTATAATGGAATGTGCCTTGATATCCCTAATTGACTTAGTTGTCACTCATCTTTGCTCCTCTGATGTCCATTTCCAGGTTGCAAATTATTTGTATCAGTTTACTTATGGCATGACAGGTACATTTTTTTTATGCCTCGCAGATCGTTCATTGTCTAGTGGTAAAGTATAACCATGAGTGGCTGCTAAGCAAACAAATGAGCTACAAAACTTAGATATTTTCTAGTGAAATAATATTGCATTTAAGTATATTACTAAGGTATGAATTTTACAAGGAGATAAAACCTCAACTACTAAACAATATTTTCTGGCATAAATAAGGCATTCTAAAATGACAGGACATATTTATTACTTAGAAAACATGAATGAAATCTATAACATAGGAGTCAGTATAAGAGAGACTAAAGAATTAACTTCTTATCTCTGCAGTAATTGTGCGCATATCACTGTTGATTTCTTCTCAATTCCTTACATTGCCTACACCTACATCAACTGTTAGTGTCCTGACATAACTTTGGCTACCTCACATATGAAGACAGGAACATATAACAACTTTAAAACAGAACTTCCTGTGAAAGCCCATTCACATTCTCTTTAGATCTTAAAAAATAGGTAAGTTATTTTTGATATTCTCCACCTGCAAAGCAAGGAACAGGGAGGCTGAGAGTGCCATAAAGACAAATTGAAGATCTCTTGACTTTGCAATATGTCCATAGAGAGAACATTATATAAAGCACCATACTTTATGGAAGTGAGATCCCTTGTTTATTTTTGTATCTCTAGGGCTTAACAGTGTGCCTCACAGAGCATATGAACTCACTCCTATGTTTTTTGGTAGAAAATAATAAAGCAAAAATTGACAGGTTGCAGCAGTCTGTGTGCAGTACTGACAAAATTTCATCCTTTCAGAATTATCCAGGTCTTTCAAATATTTATGTGAGGTGGGACAGCTGTGGCAAAAAGAGTTTCACTTTTCTCGTTCCAAGGCCTAAACTAAATGCAAAGAAAATACACAATAACTCTAAGTATACCCATTCTGATTTCATGTCTATATAACATCAGATTATCTTCATTTCAAATACCACAAGTTCTAACCTTTCACTTATAATGAAATATTTCATAATAGGAGAATGTATTATATTTGTAATTTCTTCAGGCATCACCCAACCCTGACACTTCATTTCACTGCTGAACCAGGTACATCATCTGTGCTGTGAGCATAGCCGTGTGTGTGGAGGTAGGGGGTGGGGAAGCAAGAACAGAAGTGGATGATATTAGGACATGGACTGAATACATAAATAAATTAATAAAACATATATTTCTTCTGTGAGAATAGAAGAAAGGAAATTTAACATTTTTATATAATCTTTTTTTATTCAAATTTTATGCCACCACCTGTCCACTCTGACTGTTCCACATTCTATACCAAGTCCCCCCATCTCCATGAGGATGTCCCCATCCCCCACTTCCCACTCCACCAGACCTCCCCACTACCTGGGGCCTCCAGTCTCTTGAGGGTTAGGTACATCTTCTATGTTCTAATGAGTCCAACCCAGCAGTCCTTTGCTGTATATGTGTTGGGAGCCTCATATTAGCTGGATTATGCTGCCTTGTTGGTAACTCAGTGTCTGAGAGATCTCAAGGGTCCAGGTTAACAGATAATACTGGTCCTCCTACAGGGTTTCCTCCTCCTCAGCATCTTCCAGCTTTTCCCTAATTCAGCCACAGGGGTCAGCAGCTTCTATCCATTGGTTGAATGCAAATATCTGCTTCTGATTCTTTCAGCTGCTTGTTGGGTCTTTTGGAGGGCAGTCATGGTAGGCCCCTTTTTGTGAGCACACTATAGCCTCAGTAATAGTGTCAGACCTTAGAACTTCCCCTTGACTTAGATCCCAATTTTGCTGGGACCAAAATTTTATGTTGTATTTTGTATGTTGCCGGACCTCCTTTTCCTCAGGCTCCTCTTCATTTTTGTGAAAGAAGATTTTTCAGACAAGAATAATTATGGATCAGAGTTTTTGATTGTATGATGGCAACTCCACCCCTCCACCTTGATGCCCTGTTTTTGGTTTTTTTGGGGGGTTTTTGTTTTGTTTTGTTTGCTGGGTTTGTTTTCTTTCTTTGTTTCCCTTTGTTTCTGTTTTTTTTTTTTAATTGGGTATTTTCTTTATTTATATTTCAAATGTTATCCCCTTTCCCAGTTTCCCCTCTGGAAAACTCCTACCCCTTCCACCCTCCCCCTGCTTCTATGAGGGTGCTCCTCCACCCACTCACACACTCTGCCTCCCTGCCCTGGCATTCCCCTGCACTGGGGCATAGAGCCTTCACAGGGACAAGGACCTCTCCTCCCATTGATGTCTGCCCTCTTTGTCTACTGGAGGTGGGCTCTACCAGTTCCCTCCCCCACTGTAGGTGCCTCCATTTGGTTCCTGAGAGTCTGTTACCTCCTTGGTTTCTGGTACATTCTAGAGGGGCATCCCCACCTACCACCTCCTGAGGTTGCCTGTTTCCATGCTTTCTGCTGTGTCTCAGGAGTTCAGTCCTGTTCCTTCGAACACAAAGCCTTATTGTTTCCCTCATTAAGCAAAATATTTTGTAAACACCCACTTTGTATTACAATTTTTGGAGACAAATTCCTCCCATGCAAACAAATAGTAAAAGTTGAAATTTAGGCACAAATCAAATATTTACATTGTGTTACTTATTCTTAAATATTTTATTACCAAGAAAACAGTACATTTATGGTGGTGAGTGCTAGAAAATGCTCTTCTCATATATGATATCACTTAACTTCACTAGAATCTTCATTTATACCATTATGGAAAAATTTTGAATACAGTGACCATTATATTTTTCTGGTCCCAAAGCATTGTTCACTATCTTTTTCTGCTTATCTATAAATGTTTCAAATAAAAGCAATACATGGGTTTAAATTTAAGGTGTATTATAAACATAATAATATTATTATCATTTTCCTATTACTTTTTATAACTTGAGCACTTTTTTCTAAGCAGTATGTGAATAAAACAGAGAACTGTAATTAAATTTCGTTTAGAACCATTACATTTCAAAATTTTTGTTCAAGGAAAATGCAACTTTATTTACAGAATGCTTACTTCAAATCATGGTATGCCTGCCAAATACGAAAGGGACCATTTTATAGCAATCCAATATTTCCTAACACAATTTATCCTGGCTTTCTGCAGGTATGTCTTTCAGTTCTTTCTTGATTAGCCCCTGGTGGCAAGTCTGAGCTTCCCAGCTGTTTGATTCAGTGGCTGATATGTCTGTTTTTTGAGAACACAATTGGCAACTTGGCTGTCAGCGTTTTCAGATGATCAGTGGAGCTAAGACGGCATCTCTTGCTTAATGCAGCTCTTTCTTGAAGATTTTGATTCTTTTGCCAGCTGAAAAATATTATATGTAACAATCCTTGAGCTTTGAACAAAGGGAGTCTTGTTGCGTCTTTTGCATACTGTTGCAAATAATTGCAGCCGGAATTCTGAATGCACTACATAAACTGAATGAGTTTGAGATGGGACACCTTAATCTTCCTGAGAAATCTGAATGAGAGCATTTATATTCCTCTAGATGACATAGCACTCACTATTCAAACTCATGTGCCTTTTCCTTTGTAAGGGTAGCTCTTCTTGCCCCCTCAGGTAGAGTCATCACATCTCTAGATATGACAGATTTTGTTTATATTGATGCAGGGTCTGAACAATTTACACTCACTCAGTAAATATGCGAAGCAACAATTTCACTACTAATAAGAAAATCCAGATTACAGTCAGTGAGTCAGTGTAGCTGCCCAGTATAAAGGGCCTCTTAATTTTCTGAGTCTTAGTATATTCTTGTGTAAAATGATAATAAAGAAAGTATCATATCACCTTCCCCAAGAGGGAAGAGGTACCATAAAAAAGAAAAAGCTGTAAATACATTTGGTTTTGTTTTGCTTTGATCTGAACTGGCTTGTCTCTGGTTCCAACTTCTGAGGTTTTATCTTGTCAGGTTTTTTTGCCTTTTTACCCCAAATGTTTCTGAATGAATAAATTTTCTGATTAATAGTATCTATTGGTAATCAAATAAAATTGCTCTCATGTATTATCCAAATTAACTTTTTCAGAGATCTGTAAATCTGAATAAGCTTAAATGTTCTCATTTAGTGCTGCTTGAGTGGAGTTTGTTTAGATTTTAAAGGAAATCTCTTAAAGAACAACTTGATATTAAGAACATCACAGGCCATTAGTGACTTTCATTTTACCTCATTTATTTGCTTTAAGAAAGCTACAGAATGGAGTACTACTTAGCTATCAAAAATGAAGACTTCATGAAATTCATAGGCAAATGGATTGAACTAGAAAATATCATCCCGAGTGAGGTAACCCAAACACATAAAAACACACATGGTATGCACTCACTGATAAGTGGATATTAGCCCAAAAGCTTAAATTACTCAAGATACAATCCACAGACCACATGAAGTTCAAGAAGAAGGATGATCAAAGTGCCTTAAGGAGAATGCTTCACTCCTCCTTAATAGGGGGAAGGAACAAAAGTATTCATATGAAGGAATATGGAGACAAAGTTCAGAGCAGAGACTGAAGGAACGGCCATTCAGAGCCTGCCCCACATGTGGCCCATATATATACAGCCACCAAAACTATATAAGATTGATGAAGCTAAGAAATGAAGCCTGATAAAGCTGTCCTCTGAGATACATAGCCATAGCATATCAAATACAGAGGTGAATGCCAGCAGCAAACCATTTAACTAAGAATGGGATCCCCATTGGAGGAATTGGAAAAAGGATTAAAAGAGCAGAAGACTACAATATCAACCAACCACATCTCCCAGGGACTAAACTACTACCCAAAGAGTACACATAGTCAGATCCATAGCTCCAGCTGCATATGTAGCAGAGAATAGCCTTGTTGGGCATAATGGGGGGAGAAGCCCTTCGTCCTGGTAAGGCTGAACCTGGAGTGCAAGGGAATATCAGGGGTGGCAGAAAGGGGAGTGGTTGAGGAGAAGAACACCCTTATAGTAGAAGGGGAGGGGAATGGTATAGGGGGCTTATTTGTTGGAAATTGGGAAAGGGAAATGTTAGTGAAAATATATACAATAAGACAAACAAACAAACAAATAAATAAATAAAAGCCTTTCAATGTTTTTTTATGCTAGGACAATGGTCAGCATATGGCCATACACTCAGCAAATTAGCTTTTGTCTGCACTCTCTCCAAATGTCATTTGTAAGTGACACCCTTCTACCCTAGAGACCATAATGTCTCATCTGCGAAATTATTTTCTTTCTTGACATCTGTAATTATATTTTCTGTGATGTAATCTTTGTGTATGATTTTACAATATCTCTTCTAATTAAAGTGTAAATGACAGTCACTGAATGTTTATTGCCTTTGTTGTTCTTCTGTTCATAATGAACAATTGTACCTAGTCCACTAGCTTCTCAAAAGCATTGTGTAATTGAATGATACATGGCAAAAACACCTTCAAGTATTGGAATGTGATACATATAAGTTCATTAAAATTATATTTATCTTTTCTTTACTCCAGTCATTTCTACCTCCTGACCTAATTCCATCTCACTCTGTACCTTACTATCACCAATTGCTATCCCCCTCCCCCCAATAGCTATATACCTCCCCCAATAGCTATCTCCCTTCCCCAATAGCTATCCCCCTTCTCCAGTAGCTAGCTCCCATTAGTCTGTCACATTATGTATACTGTTACCCTCCTCAAAACCCCCCACCTTCATAGGTAGTGTAGGCATAGGTTATATTCTTTAATTAATATTTTTCCAATGTTTCTCTAACAGTTTTAGAGTACAATTCTTGATAGAAGTCATAAAGTACTTAATTTTCATAACAAGAAGCTATTTTTTATTTTTTCCACTTGATTTTAAGAAATATTTATAAAAGAATATCAATATATGTTATTGAGAATGCAAACCCTTTGAATATTTTTTTACACAAGACATGACTAATAGCTATCAACTTAATTCATTATATTCTCCACACCTTCCAGGAATATAGTTGATATTGATATATATATATATATATATATATATATATTATATATATATATGTATGTATAAACTACTTCTCTCAATGAGCTTTTTCCTCTTCACTCTACAGATCTCTCATCAGGTTTGTTGTTTGTTGATTAGTCCAAAGATGAAATATTGCCTGAAGCTGTTTTCCTGATTACTCAAAAAGAAAATTAATTGTTTAATAAAGTCAGAATAACAATGTCTGAAGGTTTTAAATAATTAATTTAACATCCAAGCTCTGACACTCATCCCATCACAGAGTCCCACTCCCAACCCCTCCACTTCTCTACTAAGAAGGTAGGGTCCTCCTTCAGTACTCCCAACCCGGCTACATTAAGTCTCCACAGGATTAGGTGCATCCTCTCCCACTAAGGCCACACTAGGAAGACCTGTTGGGGAACTGATACCATGGTCAGGCTACAACTTTAGTTGTTGGGGGACCCACATGGAGACAGAGTTACATGTCTGCTACATATGTGCCTAGAACTTCAGTCCAGCCTGTGTATGGTGTATGCTTTTTGGTTGGTTGCTCAGTCTCTGAGACCATAGGGTTCCAGATTATTTGACTCTTTGGTCTTCCTGTGGGGTCTCTATTCCCTTTAGGGAAACTGAAAGAAAATCAAAGTGACTAACAATTAAAAAATAAAAGAATTTTAACAAAATACAGTGAAAAAATCTTATAAGATAGATGTCTATTATTTAAAGGTAAATTCTTCATATGTGTGTTTGGGTGATTCGGTGTACAGATTTCGTCTGTTGTTAATATCTAGAAAGTTTGCTGTCAACCCATTACACTTCCAAGCCTTCCTGGGTAGCAATATTCTTAGCATACAGCTTTTATGTTTCTTGATACTTATTTGATAATAGAGTGAATAAATATAAGAGACAGTTTAATTATTCTGGAAAGCAGAATATATTCTTTGTATGGTACACTTTGAGATGGCAGAATCTTTGTTAATTTCCCATCTTAAAGTATTAAGTCCAAATCATATCATGCTAAATCAAATTTTGCTATCGATTCTGTATAGTGAGATATACTCTGAGGCTTACATTTGAGAATAACTATACTGGTGACAACAAAAATTATTCACTGTTTATTTGTTATTTTCAGGTCCCATCTGTTTGGTGTTCTGTGGGCTTCTTGTATGTTTATGGGCACCATTCTCTTTAGGTTAGGGAAGTTTTCTTCTATAATTTTGTTGAAAATGTTAGCTGACCCTGTGAGTTGGGAATCATTGTGGCTTTATTATTGTATTGGATCTCATCTATGGACATCATGACATCTCCTGAGGAAACTTTAAATCATAGTGATAACAAAAACCTATAATAGATCAATTAAATCATTATCTCTCAGGGAATTATATCCTGTGCCCTCTGGTTAGACAAAAGTGATTTTTCAAAGAATCTTTTTGTTCATTGTTTCTTTGGATGATTCTTAATGGTTCTTTGTTTGACTGAGCTAGAAATGCTTCATCTGTTTACACTCTTTTCAACCAAGCAATTAGAGGATATTCATTTTGTAAGCTGAAGCTGAATGGCAGACAGTACATAAAGCTCTCCATGAGTATACCTGGCATTTTCTTTGTGATTCAGTTTTACATAAATCTCCATATTTTATTGTTTAGATTGAAAAAATACCATATCAAAAATAGCGCACTTTTCTTTTAACTCCTCCCACTTTTTGTTTCTTATTTTTTGCATGAATTCATAACTGTCAGTGCCATTAGCAGGTAGTCTGAACTTTCATATGTATTAAATGTGGTGGTTATGAATGAGTAGGTAAATAAGATTCTTTTAATACAAAGACTCAAAAAATTATAAAGCCATTGAAACCATAAGGTTTGGTGCAGTTTTATATATGTAGGGTATTCTTACTTCTTTTGGACTTGTTATGAGAAGATTATAGATTGAATAGACTAATATTTCACAATCCTGGGAACAAATTAGAATCACCTAGATAGTATATATAAAATTTGATTCTCTCCTTATATCTCTCTCTGTCTCTCTGTCTCTCTCTGTCTCTCTCTGTCTCTCTCTCCCATCTGTTTGGTGTTTTCACACACACACACACACATCATATATATATATATATATATATAGTTAGTGACATCTCCTGAGTTTTCATATGTTTCAATTGTGTATGTTATATACAAAGTGTACATTTTCCTTGGATGATAACTATCACATACATTCGTTTTATAACATGATTAATAGAATACTTTTCTTTTGAAAATCAATTTTATTGTTTAGAAAAAATATATCAAAAAGTAAAATATTTTTGTTATTTTTGCAACAGTTTCTATCTTCTCTGAACTTTCATATGTATTTTTAAAGAACCCATGTTCAATTCAAAGACTCAAAAACTTATAAAGCCACATTGAACCATATCAAGTGGCTCAGGCACACCACTGATTCTGATACTCTCCTTGGGTTAACATGAACACTGCACAGATATATATATATATATATATATATATATATATATTAAATATATGTTTTTTGTGTATGTATATACAAAAGTGTACATTTATCACAACATTAACATGATTGAATACTTTAGATACATCAAGTTAAAAATATATTAAAAATTATATCTAAAAACCCATGTAATGTATTTGGCACACCGCTGATTGATACCCTCCTTGATAATAAAGAATAATAAAATATATATCAAAACTTGTTCATCTGAAGTGGGAAATCAGACAAAGAAACTGAGATAAAAACATGACCTTAATTCATGAGCTGAGGGAATTGATTCAGAGAAATAGGAGCTCAAGTAAGTTTTAATGTGGCTTTAGCACACGTCTCTATTAATAGGTATAGGTTTGGGGAATAAAAAGCATATTATTATTGAAGAACAGTTACATAGTATTTTTCTCATTTTTATGTAATTTAAAAGTTTTGAAATATTTTTCAACGAAGTCTCTAAAATTTCCAAGTTTTAGAAACATTACATAGAGATGTTTTAGTATAACTAATAGTCATGTTGGTGTCAAAATATGATGTTCCATCCAATTTATTCTCAACTTAAATTCAGGTACTTTAAAGTTATCCTTTGTTCCTTTATGACTTTGATGAGCTTTATCCACCTGCTATGTTCTTAGGAAGGAGTCACAACTTGAAAGTATAATGACACAAGTCTCTTAAAAGGTAGCATTAGAGTCCATGGTGGCATGTTAGATACCATGGAAAGTTGTGTCTTGGTACTCATTACAAACTATACTACAGGGAGTTAAGCCAAATCCATAGAAGAGCTGAATGTTAATTGTAATAGTGTTCTGCAGTTCATTTAGCTCAAATGGATTATGAATTATTCATGAAGCAAGCAAAACACTAGTGATATTTCAGCTAACTGAGGCCATGACCTTCTTTGAGCTAAGCTTGGAAAGTAAGGTTAATAATAAAAAGTCCAGTTATTAACTAACAGGCTAGGAAAGTAATCTAGTGCATACTGCATACATTTTGTTTGTTGCATGTTAAATTTTCTAATATTAATATTTGAATACTTAAGAATTTTAATATTTTATAAAATAATTAATATGAATTTGAGGATCAAATTAAAGCATATGTAATATGCATATTTAAACTTTATCATGTATTGTACTAATTAGTAAATTTTACATAGTTCATATATACAAATTTATATCTAATTTTTCTCAAATTACATATTCAGAAATAAATTTGATTAAACTTCTCAAAATAATTATGCAAGTTCATCATTACCCTCATGATAAAAATTAAATTCATTTCTCTGCATGTAAATATTGTAGTATATTTCACATGAGGAATGCACTTTATTCAGACATACTCTATATCAGATAACAAACACACAAAGGCTGAGACTCTAAGACAAAGAAAGAAGTATGGCTGTTAGTTCATGGCACTTTCTTAATGGTCATGTGTGTGTCACATGCTAAGGAAGAAAGGAAATATAAATTCGATACAATGAATTTCTTTTTACAATGTACTTTTGTACAAAGCTAAACAGATGTGATGCATTTCTCAAATGATTAAATTTTTCTGGTTTATTTTGTGGAAGAGTAGTCATAATTTTGTCTGATTTTTCAATGAGAGAACAGATTATTAGTGTGATAGTTATCCATAAAAATTAATCTTTTTAAATGTATTTTAATTGGTTGATAATTTTTAAGAGTAGCTTAAATTGGTTACAGAAAATTTTCAGAGTAAAATGCATTACCTTTTCTAAAACCAATTTTATTCCTTGTATTTAATGAAAATTTTAACTCAATTACATCTATACCTGAACAAAGGAAGAAATGATAAGAATATAAAAATGCATGGAAAATAATAAATGCTATTACACACATATATATATTATGTCATTGCCAGGAAGCATAAGTCTTTATCAAATTCATAAGCAAGTAGTTAGAAGTATCTGGGGATTTATTTTTCTTTTACAATCTAGAATAATTTTTAATAGAAAATAATTTTGTTGGTTTTATCCTTTCTGTGTTTTTAAAAAATTATCTATTGTCTTTTCTTTTTACACTCCAGATTTTGTTCCCCTCCCGATCGATCCTTCCCCAAACCCCTGTTGGATGACCCTATTCAACCCACCCTACCATACTTCTAAACTCCCTGGGGCCTCCAGTCTCTTGAGTATTAGGTGTATCTTCTTTGATGAACCCAGACCCGGGAGTCCTCTACTGTACATGTTTTGGGGTCCTCATCTCAAATGGTGTATGCTGCCTTGTTGGTGATCCATCTAGGCGGTCCAAGTTAATCGAGACTGCTGGTCCTCCTTCAGGGTCTCCATCCTCCTCGGCTTCTTCCTGCATTTTCCTAATTCAACCACAGGGGTCAGCAGCTTCTGTCTATTGGTTGTGTGTAAATATCTTCATCTGTCTCTTTCAGCTGCTTGTTGTATCTTTCAGAGGGCAGACATGATAGGTCACTTTTTGTGAGTTCTCCATAGCATTAGTAATTGTGTCAGTTCTTGGGGTTTCACCCCAAAATGGGATCCAAATTTGGGCCTGTCACTGGGCCTTCTTTTCCTCAGGCTCTTCTCCATTACATCCCTGCATTTCTTTCAGACGAAACAATTATGGGTCCGCGTTTTGACTGTGGAACAGCAACCCCTTCTCTCACTTGATGCCCTGTCTTTCTGCTGGAGATTGGCTCTAAAAGTTCCCTCTCCCCACTGTAGGGCATTTTGTCTAGGATCCTTCCCTTTGAGTCCTGAGTGACTCTCCCAACCCAGGTCTCTGGTACATTCAGAAGTGTTCTTTGAACCTCCTACCTCCCATGTTTGCCTATTTCAGTTCTTTCTGCTGGCCCTCAGGGCTTCAGTCATTTTCTCCAACCTAACACCAGATCATGTTCCCCTCCCCCCGCATTCTCTTTCCCTCTCTCCACAACTGTGGTTGCTGTCTTCTCCCTCCCAAGTGGGACTGAGGTGTCCTTACCTGTGCCTTTAAGCTTGTTGACCTTTTTGAATTCTGCATATTCTTGAATATTTTGTAAATTTTTTTTGTGCTAATATCCACTTATTAGTGAGTACATATCTTGCTTTCCTTTCGGCTCTGAGGTTATCTCACTCAGGGTGATGTTTTCTAGTTCCATCCATTTGCCTGCAAAACTCAGGATGTCATTGTTCTTAATAGTTGAGTAGTACTCCATTTTGTAATGAACCACATTTTCTGTATCCATTCTGTTGTGGGACATCTGGGTTGTTTCTAGCTTCTGGCTATCAAAAGCAAGGCTGCTATGAACATAATGGAACAGGTGCCCCTGTGGCATGGTGGAGCATCTTTTGGGTATATTCCCAAGAGTGGTATAGCTGGGTCTTCATGTTGATATATTTCGAATTTGCTGAGGTTCCTCCAAATTGATTTCCAGAGAGCTTATACCAGTTTGCGATCCCACCAGCAATGGAGGAGTGCTCCTCTTTCCCCACATCCTTGCCAACATGACTAGTCGCATGAGGTTTTTATATTAACCATTCTGATTGGTGAATGGTGGAATCTCAGGGTGGTTTTGATTTGCATTTCTTTGATCACTAAGGACTTCGAACATTTCTTTATGTGCTTCTCAGCTATTCAAGATTCCTCTGTTGTAAATTCTCAGTTTATTTTTTGATTGGGCTGTTTGGTTTTTGGTGGTTAGCTTCTTGATATGACAGTTGTGTTAGAGATTATTTTATTTTATTACATTATTTTTATTTATTTACATTCCAAAATGTTGCCCCCTTTACAGTCCCCTCCTGAATTGTTTACCTGTTTCCTCCTCCCTTGTTTGAGAGTGTGGTATTACCTCTACCAAATATAGCCTACCCCACCAGCATCTCCTTCCTGTGGCATCAAACTACAGGATTAGTACATCCCCTCCCACTGAGGCCAGACAAGGCAGTCCTTTTATAGATACAGGCGGGGCTGAGGACCAGGGGCCATGTATGCTCTTTTGGCTGGTGACTGAGTTCTGAGAGCTCTGAGGAACAGATTAGTTGATATTGTTGTTCTTCCTATGGGGCTGCAATCCTCTTCAGCTCCTTGAATACCTGCCCTAACTCTTCCATGGCACTCCCACTCTCCATCCAATGGTTGGCTGTAACTATCCGCATCTGTTTCAGTCAGCTGCTAGTAGAGCCTTTCACGGGACAGGAATGTTAGGCGAATGTCTGCCAGCGCAGCATGGCATCAGTGATAGTGTTAGTGTTTGTTGACTGCTCATGGGGATAGATCCAAAGTTGGGCCAGTTACTGGATGTCCTTTCCTTCAGTCTCTGTTTAATTTCTATCACTGCATTTCTTTTAGACAGAAACAATTCTGGGTCAAAATTTTGAAGGTAGCTTGTTGACGCCATCCGATCACTCAGTGCCCTGTTTATTTACTAGATGTGGTCTCTTCAGGTTTCATCTCCCCAGTGGTGAGCATTTTGTCTAAGGTCATCTCCAGCGGTTCTGGGATCCTCTCATACCCCAAGTCTCTGGGACTTTTTATAGTTTCCCCCCTCCCCCTCCCTACCCCTATCCCTGACAGCTTCATGTTTCCATTCTTTCTCCCGACCCTCTGGGCTTCTTTCCTGTTTCCTCACAATACTTGTTCCTGCCCTTGTTTTTCCTATCCCCTTCCCCTCTCCCACACAGGTTCCTGTATTCTTCTGACTCCCACGATTATTTTGTTTATTGGGGAACACAATAATTTTGGGAGATTCTTGTTACATGAGAATTTTTCATTTAATCATATATAATTTCTGGTGTTTCTAACTCTACCCCCTAACAGCAGAACAATTGTAAAATCAAACAGAATAGCCCTCATTTGGTTCTAGAGTTTTTCATGTCTTTTTTTTTTCTTTATTAACTTGAGTATTTCTTTATTTACATTTTGATTGTTATTCCTTCCCCTGTTTCCTCGGGCCAACATCCCCTAACCTCTCCCCTCCCCCCTTCTACATGGGTGCTTCCCTCCCATCCTCCCCATTACCCTCCTCCCCAACAATCACGTTCATGGGGGTTCAGTCTTGCAGGACCAAGGGCTTCCCCTACCACTGGTGCCCTTACTAGGCTATTCATTGCTACCTATGAGGTTGGAACCCATGGTCAGTCCATGTTTAGTGTTTGGGTAGTGCCTTAGTCCCTGGAAGCTCTGGTTGGTTGGCATTGTTGTTCATATGGGGTCTCAAGCCCCTTCAAGCTCTTCTAGTCCTTTCTCTGATTCCTTCAACGGGGGTCCCGTTCTAAGTTCAGTGGTTTAATGATGGCATTCGCCTATGTATTTGCTGTATCCTGGCTGTGTCTCTCAGCAGAGATCTACATCCGGTTCCTGTCAGCCTGAACTTCTTTGCTTCATCCATCTTATCTAGTTTGGTGGCTGTTTTGAATCTATGTGACTTGACTACTTAAGTTCCTTAGCACAGGCTGTTAACTCCCAACCATCTGCAGCTTCCCGGTATCTACTCTTCAACAACTCTCCCTTTCTGCCTCTCCTCTGTCTATCATACGGTAAGTAACTAGAATATAGTTAAGAAAGTTCTTTCCTACTTAGGTTACTAGGTTATTATTTCTGCTTGTGATCTGTTCTAGTCCTCAAAAATATGCTAAGCAAAGTAAGTAGAAGGATTTACATTTAGTTACTTTAATAAAAATGACAATAAATAGTAACTGCCTAAGAGTCAAAACAAGATTCATGTTTATAAGGTTCATATACACAGGTTTTATTTGCAATTTATTAATATTTGTAACATCAACATTAATTGTTTTTAAAAAAATTTTAGAAGACTGACCTTATGGATTATAGATATTAATATGGTGAATGAATTCGTACAAAAAGTTATTTTAAGTATGTACTTGATTTTTCATAATATTCTTGCTTTAATTTCAAAGATATTTTTACATGCTAGTATAGAGTATCTGAAACTGCAACATACTTTTGAAAAATCTTTAATATTATATAGTTTTTATTGGCTAGGAAATGCTTAATTTTCAAACTATAATTATAAAATATTTCCAAATTCTACAGTTATTCAAGTTTCAAAGTACATTGCTGTAGCTAAACTAGCTGTAGACTTAGAGAAAGTCTAAGTCTGCCCTCAAAACAGGAACCGGATGCTGAGACGTTAGACAAGTCATCTAACATTTTATACCTCAGTTTCCTTAATTGTTAAATAAGAAAATAACCAACACACTAACCAATGAATCAACAAAAATCATGTAACCATGAATGCAGAAAAATTTAAATGGTTAAGAGCACTGGGTATTCTTTTAGACAACTTGAGTTTAATTCTCAATATCTTCATAGAAGCTGAAAAACATCTGTAACCCCAATTCCAGGGAGTCTAATGTCCGTTTCTGGCTTTGAGTGGCACTGAAAGGGTAAGGTATGCATGCAGACAAAATAACCATAAACACAAAAGAAAACAAAGAAACAAAAACAACAAACAAACAAGCACCAACCCACCACATAAACCTTTTCAAGAAATCAATGCTTTTTAAATAGTGATAAAATAATGACACAAAAGGTATCTGAATATTCTGGAAGTAATTACAATAAATTTAGCTGTCTTAATTAAAAGTATATTTCAGGACAATAAGATGTCTTATTATTTTTTGAAATAAATGTATACAATCAGATAGTTTGATTGTGCCTTTGTGTTAAGAGTTTTAGTTAAAGAAATGGAAGGGGGAAAGAATTAATTTTACCTAAGTACATTTTCTAAGTCACTTTAGCGGGTAGGGCTTATAAAAATGTAAGAATTTATAATTTCCACCTAAACTGAACTGATTATGTAAATATATTGAAAGTGAGTTAGAGGTGTAAATCACAGATGTCAACTGGATGGGAAAATTGTTACCAGCAAAAGCTACTGCTCCCAATTCCCAGTGTGTTAATTACAGAAAAGCATCTGGTATACAAATTTATGCTAAGCTAAAAAAACCTTACAGATTAATGCCAAATACAGCATGACAAAAAAGACCTTTGCTTACTGGAAGCTGTAAGCCACAATTATTGCATTAGTGTATGTGACTGAAACATATCATGGTTATTAGGAACTATTAATATTAAGCAGAAGATAAGTGTGTTGTATGTATACTGCATACTTTGAATTATCATTAAGACTTGAACGTATGAAAGAAGAAAAGACTATTACATATGAATCATTAAACAACAGAATAAACATATTTTACCTTTAGATTATAAAAACTGTGAATGGTAAACCTTAAAAATAATTCAAGTATAGGTATGATTGAAGCCATTCAGTGTTTTCCTTACACAGTTCAACAATTGAAAAAAATTTATAGTAAGCTGCTCTGTGTGCTCATCCTGTTAGAGGCCCACTGTCTAAAACTAAATATAATAGTTATTAGGACTAAATATTGTTATATCTTTGTTAATCATCTATGCAAATATGTTATCCTGACTGGCCTTTATAATTTTAGCTCTTTGAAAGGCTTTTTATAGTAAAGCTGGTCATTTATAGATATGGAATTACTAAGTCCACATTTTTGTGATTTAAAATTTTAATAATAATGCAGTTATAATGTTTAATCTCTTCCCTTTCCTCCTTCCCTCCAACACTTCCATTTATCAATCATTCATAGCCTCTGGATGCCACCCAATTTAGTTAGTATCTTTCAAATTTATGCCCTCTTCTTTTTTACACCCATATGCATGTGTGCAGGTGTGTGTGTGTCTGTGTGTGCTTGTGCGTGCACACACATACAAATATAATCTTCAAAGTTCATATAGTTTTGCTTGTATGAATTGCAATTAAAATCATTTTGTAAAATACAGGTCGTTTATTTTATCCTTTACTAGATATTTAACTCTTAATTGAAATTAAAATGTCAAGTCAATAAAAATGCATAAGAAAATATGTCTGTAATTCATGAATTACTATGCTAATAACGTGTGATTGGACCATAGTTCAGTCCATCTGATTTTAAGTCAAATATACTCAAGCATAGTTCAAAACACCATGGAAAAATTCCAGAAAGAAAATATTTTCTAACTTTACGATATATATTGTACTAGCTGGTTGAGGTCTCAGGAGGTCTCTCCTGTTTAGAGAGTAGTAAAGAACTTTAGTGGCTTAGTGCCTTATTGTTTAGGTGTTGCCAGAGCAGTTACACATATGAACTCACTGTAGTTGGAACAACATGCCCAAGTGCTGCTCAAATTCAAGCAAGACCATGTTGCAGCATGGAGATGGAAGTAGGGCACAAAGACCTACTATAGATGTACAAAGAAGTCCAGGGGAAATGAACCACATCCAAGAGTATGAGAGAAGTACACACTAATCTTGATAGCACAAAACCAAAACAGTTTGTAGTTAGGGATGTAGGAATGGAGGGTGGGTCTACGATGAGTTGGGAGAGGAAAGTAGAAATGATCAAAACACACTGTATGAAAATTTCCATAAAATTTTTGAAAATAATTTTAAAATATTTAGGCACAAAATACCCAATAATTCTAAGCCAGATCGACTTTAGATGGGTAAGAGCAACAATTATAAATATGCAGATTGTTTGATTTAATGGTTAGTGACAATTTGACTATAATATATCATACATTGTATTAAGATGATGACAATACTCCCTTTGGCCAATTCTTTTCCATTTAGTGTGATTTTAGCAAAAGATAAATAAATGCATATCATTAACAAGTTTAAAATTACTATCATTAAATATTAGGTATATTTTAACTTAATGTTTTATAGTTTTACACATCTGAATTTTTATATTAAGGAACCTAGTACTAAAATGTTGTGGGGTGTGGGTGTGTGTGTGTGTGTGTGTGTGTGTGTGTGTGCGCGCGCGCGTGCGCATGTGTGTGTGTGCGTGTGTGTGTATTTATTTTATACAGAATTGAGCATTAAAATTGGGACCCTTTTAGAAGGGTATATTTATTTTATGTGCATGACTATTTTGTTTGCATGTATGTTTATGTACAAAAAGGCTACAGGGTTACAGATTGTTTACATTTCTATATAGGTTCTGGGAATCAAACCTGGGTCCACTGGAAGAGTGAACAGTTCTCAACAGGCTGACCGCTCTTTAGGTTCAACATGCTAGATTTCTAATGAACGTCTAGATCAAAGGCAACTCTTCAAAAAACAAACAAACATTCTGAGATGTCTCGAGATGACCCAGTTCAATAACCTTATATTGATAATCCTGAGGAACTGAAGGAATTATCATGACAGCTGTAAACCTTTTAAATCACATGAAGGAGGAATTTAAAGCACTTTTTAAAATTAAGAGTTATAGTCTGCAGGGCCAGTGAGATGACTCAGCAAGCAGTTGTGCTTGTCTCCATACTTGAAGAAAAAGGTTGGATTCCTCAGAACAGGCACAAAGGAGGAAGGAGATAGATGCTTTCTGTAGTTGTCCTCTTGCTTCCCTCAATATATTTTCTATTTACTAACCTTGGAAAATAATGTGTTTTCCATCCAACATGACATCACATTAATTCCCCATGATTGTTTAATATTGTGACATTTTGATATGTTCTATTTCTATACTTACCAAGTTTTCTGTCTTGTAGTGATGTTGGATGTTGTCATGTGGTTTGTGTCCTTTAGTATATTTATATAGTGGATTATATTTAATGATTCACATATGTTGAGCCATTCTTGCATCTCTGGTGACGTGTTCTGTGTGTTGCTCTGGTGATTCCATAAAATGTCTGGACTTCTCCCACTATAGCTTCATCTAACTGCTGTGAGTGGTGAGTTGGTATTTTTTAACTGGTCTAGTATTTTTAAATATTTATTTTAACTAATATATAATAGCAGAAACTTTTAATGTTATTGAATTCAAGTAATAATTTCTTACATGTATATATTTTATAGTGTTTAAGTACAGGTTACACATTCCTACCTTTAAAAACACTCATCATTTTTCCATGGCAAAATCTCTCAAAATCTTTTTACAATCCTTAAAAATTATAAGGTACATTATTTATAATTTATCTTTCCAAATTATGTTCTTTGTGCATATCATTGTTTGAAATACATGGTACAAATATAAATCTTCAACCGATTAGGTTGCAAATTAAATTTTTTCTATTGCCATTATGTTTTCTTTACTGACTTTTTAGAGTGGCTTATTATAAGCATTTCCCTTTGTCTTGTGTTTTCTCCAGTGTTGATCCTGATATTCAAAAGCCTGAAATTTGAACGCTATACTGTTCTATGCATTCAAGAAACACCATCTTAGGGTTAGCTGTAACAAACTTTTTGGATGATGAGCTGGGACCCACAGGCCAAGTACTCCACAAAAGAAACTTTTTAGCATTCTACAGATACTAAAATGACAAATGTGATATCCATTTATTTATCTTAAACTATTCAAAATTTCCACATGTAAAATAACTTTCAAAAAGTATTTGTTTCTATTTCAGCTGTTAATCTATTGAATATTCTACTTGTAAATTAAGACTGTATTCAAAGTGATTTTTCTATTAAATATAAATAATATATTTAGAAATACATTAGAAAAATGTATCCACTAAATCCCGAATGGCATTTTAGTATCTCATTGGAAATATTCAGGCTTGAAGGCAATAAAATTTGTTTTGAATTTTTCTTTAATTTAAATGAGTTATATGTCTAAAATATATGGAAGCTAGGTGGGCATATTTTGATATGTTGAGTTTAAAACAAAACCCAAAATTTGTGGAATGGAAAGTGTAGTTTTTCTCAAATTTGTAAAATTAATCAAGGAAGTTGAATGACATTTCTAGCTTTGTTAAGTAGGATTTCGGAGTAATGTGATGTTCTGGTCTTGTATTGATAATGGGCACAGTGTGATAAAAATGTCAGTCTTACTGGCAGGAGTCCAGCCACAGTGAAAGTGTGAATGGCTTCCACCAGTAGGAAGGAGAGGTCTACAGAGCTGGCTGTGCAGGTACCGCTTGTATAGTTCTGGTCATTTGATAGTATGCTTAGAATCACATAATAAAAGATAAGATTAGAACTTTTTATTTTATACAACAGAGCTTACACTATACAAGAACCATACATATTAATAACTGTCATTTTACCTATAAGTGTATTCAGTTTTATTGACCTTAATGTAGACTATGAATAAATCATGCATTATGAGTAAAATAATGAATGGTGATAATTAGAACTGTTCTGATGGAAAAATTCTTGCTTTTAATACTTTTATTTCAAAAGGAGTCAAGTAAAAAATATATAAAATACCCTTAACTTGTGAATATTTAGGAAACTTATTAGTTTTATTTCATTATTTTGGCAAAATGGAGCAGTGACCTGTGGTGATCTCTATTTAAAATTTACATTTGGATCAAAATGTACTTCCATTTTTTCCAATTAATTTATTTAATTCTGATTAAAATAGTGTTAAGATGTAATATATAATGAAATCATTGGAACATTAATCAAGATTCTTTTTTTTTGGAGATTCTTAATACTAAAAGCAAACAGATATGATCATTTGCCATTGTGGCTTTTTAAAATATCAATATATATAGGTTTGTGTCACAGCCATTCATGCAAAAATACACATAAAGTCCAATGTACAAGCATGAGCTCAGCATTGTCTTCCTGTTAGGAGGAAGGAACATTAAATTACCTCTTAACGCCTCTCAAGCTCACTTGATACCCTAAACCATTTCAATGAAACCAGGAATCCATTAAAATGCCCAAAACACTTATTTTTCAAAACATAAGTTTGGGGAGCAAAATCTTTGTCTATTCTCTGATGAGAGAATGGCTCCAACTCCACCACAACTTGACTTTCAGAGTGGAACGAGTTCTTTCTTTGTTTCTTTCTCTGTTTCTTTGTTTCTTTCTTTGTTTCTTTGTTTCTTGGTTTCTTTCTTTCTTTTTTAATACTAGTTATCTGTATCCTGCTTTTTCTTTTTTCCTTTATTTGTAAATTTTTATTATACAGGTTGCACAAAGCTGTTTCAACTTAATGTTATCATATGTCTGGTTCATAGAGGATATCAGATTTTTAGGAAGATCACATTGATGTGCTTTTAATGCATTTTGAGAATTTCAATATAATCCTGCCATTTAAATTTGACATGCATACATACAATGAAATACACTTTATGTATTTAATAAACTCTCTCTCTCTCTCTCCACCTCCCTCTGTTCCTGCCTCCCTCTTCACCTCCTTCCCTTCCTTGCTCCCAACCCAGTTTACTTTAGTCATATTGAATTGTTTGAGATTACAATCAAACATTTTCAATGTAGACTTTCTGCTTTTGTTCTCTTTTGAAATTAGTTTAAATAATCTAAGCTTTCATTGTGATTATTGTCTGCTTTAAGTAAAGGGCTTTAGGTTTTTATATCTCAATTTTGTGCTCAGGATTAGTTTTATATGTCACGAAAAATATTTTGCAGTTGTATAGTCACAATGGGAGGAAACACAGAAAATGCAAGAGAGGAAAAAAATAGAGTAAAGAAAAATCAAACAGTAAAAACAAAGCAAATAAAAAATAAAAAATAAAAAATAAGAAAAGCTATTTCTGAGTTTGGGAAACATTCATAAAAAAGGTCATTGGCCTTAGGTCCCAATTCCTTGAGAGTGCTTCTTTGCCATGCTCAGTTTTGTCCACCCAGGATCCAGGAAGCCCAGAGTCAGATGTTTCTGTGATTATGACACACACACACACAGACACACACACACACACAGACACACACACACAGACACACAGACACACACACACACACACACACACACACACACACGCGCGCGCGCGCGCATAGCATCTAACAAAATGGCATACCTTTCTTCAAATATAAATTTGAAACTATAGATAACAGAGTCAAGATTTTTTTCCTTTTTTAGTATAAAATAGAGTTTTTTTCAGGGCATGGGGGAGGGGAGTGATAGGGACAGAGAGGGGGAGAGAGAGAGAGAGAGAGAGAGAGAGAGAGAGAGAGAGAGAGAGAGAGGAAGAGAAGAGAAGAGAAGAGAAGAGAAGAGAAGAGAAGAGAAGAGAAGAGAAGAGAAGAGAAGAGAAGAGAAGAGAAGAGAAGAGAAGAGAAAATAGAAGAGTAGATGCCAGCTATGAGCACCTGGAAAGAAGGGGAAGGGGAATGGGGAGAGAAGGGACAAAGGGGGAAGAGGGGAAGAGCAAGAGCTCAAGGGAGAGAACAGGAGAGAGCAAAGCACAGCCATGCTTTTGGACGCATTTACATGAAGTAAACTGTAAGTATTGGAAGCCAGTGTTCCATCCTCTGTGATGGGAATTTTAGCAGTTGAGGAGCACAGATATTTAATCAGAAGATGTCAGTCTCCTAGATTTTACAGAATAATTAAATTGTAGTGTCAGTGACAACAGACAACAGAGCTGTTGGAAACAGGTCCATTTCATATGCAGTGAAAACCCTGGCACCTCACACTGTCTTTTCTCTAAACTTCCTCTAACGCCTTCTGAGGAAATTTTAAAAGGATAATTCACTAAACTTTGTCTGATTAAAGTTACCTTGTGAATCCTCCACTACTACGTTTAAGTTGAGTTTGCCAAGGGCAACAAGAACTTTCTCATGTATTGCATAAATGAATAAAAGTGATTGTGGTCCACATCAGAACAATTTATTTTGGCATGGAACATAGAGCAGAAGAATTGTGTTGGAAATCCCTCCTTGAACGTATCTTGGATTTGTGTCTTTGGTATCTATTTTCTGTTTTACCTACTAGTTCATTATGAATTTCCCAAATAAATGATTAATTTTTGATAGTAACACACACTTGTGTTTCATGGTAGTACTGTTGTCAACTATGTAGAATATTTGATGAATGGTATTTATTGTAAAAGTATTTCCTGCTCATATCGGAACTTCCATAATGAGTCTATCAACAAATTGACATTGACAGCAGTAGAATAACTTCACATATGAACATTGATTACATGGTATACACTAAAATAACACCATTGTGTAAGTTCATTCACAAGATTTTTGTAAATAGGAGATTTGGGAAGTAAGACAAGAGGACACTGACAAATGATTTAAAATTATGGTATTAAAAGGTCAGATTCTGAAACCGAGCAGCCCTGAAGTACACAGCACAACTACCACTTTAACTAACCAGGGTTCTATCATTGACAGTTGGAATATCGAAAATAACAAGTAAAAAAGAGAAACTATGTTTGACAATCCTCTTCCCAATCTCAGCTGAATAGATATGATTATGTGTATGTACATCCTGTGTCTGTATCTCTCTTCAGATCCTCTTTTTTTTTTTTTTTTCTAATTTTCTTTTTTTTTTTTTTCTCCTGGGGATTGATGCCAAAGAGTTTGTCTACTTCAGTGGTTTTCAATGAGAGATAATTACTCATTCCAGTATGGCACATTTGACAACCTCAGGGACACTGTTAATCATCCCATAATGCACAAGACATTTCCCAAAGCCAACACTCTGGTCAACCTCTATCTTGTCCTCTTTCTTTCTTCTGAGATGTCATCAATCCATGGATTAATGGGCTTCATCTCCCTGTCTGGTTATTATGATTTTGTTGAGCATACAGATTTGAGCATATTTCCGTGTTTACATGTTAAATAATTTTGTCATGCTATATTGATATTGATAACTAAATGGATTTAAGCTATTTTAATGAAAATGTTATTATAATGCTAATATTATATTAATTTGATTTTCTGTTGCTAAATGAAGAATTCTAATAATGTAAAGGAGGCCACACTGTTATTAATATTACACTAACCCAATTAAATCTTCATAGTTTCCTAAATTTAGACTGAAGTTTTCAGGTTTCATAACAATCTCATTGGGATTTAGATAAACTGTAATGTAAATAAAGTTTAATTAATTTACTGCCCTCTGCAACAGTCATTCCAAATGAGGACAGAATTTGTACATTGATCTAATTTCATATTTCTTAATATATTGGTTAGGGAGTCAACCTCATATTTTTTTATTTTTTTAATTTAATTTACTTATTTTACTTATTCACTTTACATCTCATTCACTACCTGCTCCCAGTCACCCTCCCACAATCCTTCCCCAATCCCCCCCCCTTTTTTTCTGAGGTGGCCCACCCTTGGGTATCTCTCCCCAACCCTGGCACTTCAAGTTTCTGCAACAGCCCGTTGTCCCTTAATCTATCCCCACTAATTTTTTTGAATCAATGCTATGTTACTGATAACCTTTTGTAACTGTTATACTGTAAAGGAATTTATATACAGATGGGTAAACTTGATACTTTTTTGGTATTTGCTGAGCATCAGAAATAGATGCTTAAAGTATTTCTATATTAACAACTATATTATTTTAAGTTATTTCTATCTTATCACTATTTTCTTGACTTTAGAGAGAAGAATTATTTTCAGTTGTACATATATATGTATGTATGCATACATACAATAAATATTATAGGACTTCTAAACTATTTTGTTGTGTATACAGATAATGACTTGACTTTTGAAAAATGGATTTCCTAATGTCTATATGCTAGAATATATAATTTTGTCTTCTTCATTATGTTACTATAAGGAATTAAATGTATTTATTTGACAATGGTAAATCATTTTGATTACCTAGAATATTTTGGTAAATCTTAACACTATATATATATATATATATATATATATATGTATATATATATATATATTCATGGACTTTTTCATTGAGGAAAACAATAATTTTGTTGTATTTTAAAAGGTTATTTTCATCTGGCAGTTTTAATATCTGGTTTTTTTTTAAATTTACCCATGTTCTATGAATATGTTCCTAGCTATGAATATTCCCATATCTAAGGTGGCACTAAATGTCTAACTGTCCTCTCCAAACTGTGGTCTTTATCTTGCTTAGGCTTGTGTAGGTTTTCTGCATGTTGTTACACACTCTGTGATTCATATATGGAGATGCTCTGCTATCTTAAAAACACTCTGATTTTTGTAGTAATGCATCATCTCTAGAACTTATTCTTTTTTTGACTCTGTTTTATGTAATAATCCATAAGTCTTTACAAGACTTGGTGTGTGTATATTATATACTTTAAGGGCCGGCTATCTTACAGTCTCTTATTCTATTCACCCTCAGCTTTTCTGAAGAGGGTTGAGAGATAACTTAATCTATTGGTATTATCTATTCTATTGAAATGTCATAAGGAGTTGTCCATTTGGTAGAATAATATTAGAAGTTTATCCTAGGGCCTATTATCTCCCTAGCCAATGGTTCTTGGCTTGATAAGGGTGCCAGGCATGGATTTTATCTTGTAGAATATGTTTTAATGCAATCAGAACATGGTTTCCTAGTCCTATGTTCATACCAGTATTTCATTACAAGCTATGTCTTGCCTGTGTATTCATTATTGTAGTTTGCAAGGTTCTTAAGTAAGACTGAAATTTGCCTTTTCTCCTCTGTCAGATCACATAGCATCTTATGATACAATGAATACTAGCTAGTAGCATGAAATCATACAAGTCAATTGCATATTGATTTTTGAACATACCAGGCCTCAAGTATGTTGTGTTTTCTGAAAGAGAGATTTGCTATCAATTTGTAGAGTACACAAGAATAATGGGAGAAAAAAAGGACTATAATATTTAAGGCCCTTTAGTATCTTGCTTGCCAACAGACTCCAAAAGTAATTGACCCTTGGCCCTGGGATTTTTATTTGTAGGTATATGGGTATATTTTTACCTTGCTATAGGATAACTACATTTATACATTTTATATATGTGTATTGATATATTCTAGAAATTTCTGCATACATATATTTTCATGTGACCTATTTGAGAATTTCTTTAGTGATAGTGTTTCTACCCATTTTCCCCTTATCAACCCTGTTTTTTTCTCCCCCATCACAAATTACACATTCATGTATCATAATTCTCTTTTAACATCATCATTTTCGTGGGGACAATGTGTTACTTACCATTTAGAACTAGCTTGCTTACAATTCAAGGTGTACTCACATATGCAGAAATTTACCATTTTTTGACACTGAGTGCTAAGATTAAAGACATATGCCATCCTACTTTGCTAAATATTTGTTTTGTCATATTGATGTGTATTTATGCATGTTTGTGTGTGTGTGTGTGTGTGTGTGCGTGTGTGTGTGTGTGCATGTGTGTGATATTGAAAGATTCGAATTACATGTCTTATGCCATTTTGGTAATCATTAAGCTTGCCTTGTACATTCTCTTTACAGATTCTATTGCCATAAAGTATGTGCTTTTCTAGTTTCTTTGCCTATTGAGATGTACAGAAGATAATTTTTATTTTAGTGTAAAGGAGGAAAAGGTTTATTTCATCTTGAAATTTCAGTTATTAGGCCATCATTGATGAATGCCAAGATTAGAACATTAGCAGGAAGAAAACAAGAAATCATACTTCACAAGAACTCTTTGATTTTTTCCTTTGTTTTGTTTCTATTTTGAGTCATTGTAATCTATTGTAACATTAGCCTTCAGTGTGCATCTGCATTTGCTTTAAAACTCTATCCGATAATTTCCGTTGAAAATATGTTTTTTTAATTTTTTATAAAACACAATAATTTGCTTGTTCCTTTTCAAGTCAGTAAGGAGATATTTTACATGATTAGAGTGGTGTTACAACCAGGCTTCCTTGACTTCTGTTACTCAGGTTGTAAAGTCGGATGGCTTGTTTATTTATGATGTCCTTGAGACAGGGGTAGAGGTTTTAGTTCACATGAGTTAAGGTGCCCCTTTAGAGAGGGTTGTGTTTCAAACCCAGTCTATACAAGTCTGTACAAAGTTAGTGTCTTATTTTTTGTTATTTGTTGGAAAAGGAGTTTCACCATGTAATTATGACTGGCAAGGACTTTGTAATGTAGATCAAGCTGGCCTCAAACCTGCTAGATTTCTGTATCCAGAATGCTGGAGATGAAGGTATGGATTACCACACCCAGATTTCTTGTTTCCAGGTTGTACTTTCTTTTCCTCACTTGCCTTGGAATACCATCTCATAGATTCCTGGATTTATTTTCTCTAGCAATCGGTCACACATACTTGCAAATTAGATGGCATAAAAATGAAGTCAGTTGAATTAGGGATATGAAGTAATATCTGTGAGTAATTAGGGAAGAGGAGAAGGTGCATTTACTCAAGCTATATTTCATGATTCTTCAATAATTTATAAAATAATAGATATATTTTTAAAATCTTCTATTATCTATCACTTCCTTATTGGGTTGGAACAACCTTGCTAAAGATTTGTCCAGAAACTTTAAAAAAACGGAACTCCACAGAATCCAACTAGAATTTCGCTTTTATTGGATATCACGTAATATTACATAATAGCATGGGAATTAAATAATACAGGTTTCAGAAAGTAATTTAGCAATAGATAAAAGTCAATAGCATCAATAATGGAGACTTGCAAAATTTGATAACTGCATTTTGAAAAATCGCAAATAAGTGCATATTTGTTACTCAGTACAAACTTCGGTACCAAATAAGCCAGGACCTCAACAGAAGGCCTGATACCATGAATTTCATAGGAAGCTAGTAGAGAATAGTTCTGAAATCAACGGCACATGAAACATACTTGAAAATGTACACCAATAGCATACTAACTAGGAAAATAATTAATGAATGAGACCTCAGGTAGTAGAAAAAAATTTTTATTGGCAAAAGACATCATAATATGTGCACACTGACACTCTGCAGAATGGGGAAAATAAGCATTGTACATTTGATAAAGTCATTGTATCTAAAATATATAAAGATCTAAAACCACTGAACAGTAAGGAAGCAAACAAAACATTTTTAATGTGGGGTAGAGGATGAAATTGAGAGGTCTTAAACGGTGGAACACTAGTGGAAATGCTCAACAGTTTTAGCATCAGGAAAATACAAATCAAAACTACTTTGAAATTACATCTTCCAAAAATTAGAGTAACAAAAATGAATAAGACAAATCACAGTTAATGATGGTGGGATGCAAACTTGTATAGCGTCTATGGAAATAAGTGTGGTGGTTCCTCATAAAGTTTGACATAGACCTACCTTAAGTTCTAGCTATACAATTCTTGGGCTTATATGCAAGGGGCTCTACATCTTAGTGTAGAAATATTTAATTATCCATCTTTATTGATACTTTATTGATAGTAATCAGAAATTAGAAACCAGCTAAACATCTATCAACTGTTGAATTGACACATAAAATATAGTGCATTATGCCATACACATATGCAAAATACACAGTTACATCAATATATAATTTTGCTGTTAAAATGAAATTATGAAATTCACAGGTAAATAGATGAAGTTAGAAAAACTGTGCTTGGTTACATGCTCTGTTTTACATGGCTGATTTTGACCGAGACCCAAACCTACATTGTTATAGAAAATGGAATGAGAGTAGTTGATCTCAAATAATTGAGAAAAACCCAGAAAAGACTAAGTGTCTTCTCATCCTGATTCCTTTACTTGCCAATTTATTTATATGCTAGATATCAAGCTTCCTGAACATCCATTTTGCCAACTAATTTGGTAAGAGAGTGTGATAATAGCAGCACCATTCTCCTCTGATTGCAACGGGATTGAAGTTCATATTACAAGGAGAATATATTGCACCACAAAGCAATGGAAGGGTTTACAACCCCCTCAGCAGTTAGCCCTTAAATTAATTAAAGTTCTTTGTTTGGGATTCAATAATAATAGAGTAAGGAGCTCTTTTGACTAAATGTGAAATTGTATTTAACTTATGGACTTATTATTTTAGCATGCTATTTATCAGTGGAAACAATTAAGTAGTCACTTTATCATTTTTGGCCTATATGAGGGCTTTTACATTTGGAATGTGTTAATCCTGTATTTACTAATAATGCAAAATTCATAGAATTTTTCAAATCCATTGTATTTATTCCAACCAGTTACATTTTTTTCTCAAAAACTCAAGGGCAACTTACTAGCAGTTGAAAATATGATGGTTAATTTGAAGAAATTTGTTACTCTCAGGAATATCATGCATGCCTTTAATATTTGTGCCACTTTTCCACGGTTACCACAGGGGATTTATACCAGTTACCTCTCCAGCCACAATCTCTATGCCCCTATACATTATTCTCTTTATCAATGCTACGAATTCCATATATTTATAAATAGATAAAATCTAATTTTCATGCTAACAAACATCATATTAATTATTTAGAAAATAATTATTTTTTCTCTGATCTTGTATAGTCATTAGATTCCATATACAGAAGTATTCTAATTTGCTTATCATTTGGATTTAATCATTCAGCCTCTGAAGAATTAAAGGTTTGTTTGTTTGTTTGTTTGTTTGTTTGCAAAATTTATGGAGGTTCACAATACTGAAACTGTCTTTCACCTTTATTGGCTTTATTAATTTGCATAAAAAGTGATGGGTCACATTTTGGCATTTTCACATAATCTGCCTCTTTTGGGCCTGTTCATCTGCTGGTCCTCATTCTGTCTCCAGGTCTCTGTTCTTCTTTCATTGGCTCAATTTCAGACACGGTAGTTCATTGGGGAATGAATACTGCAGAAAGGCAACAGCTTTAGGGACAGCACCAGCTCCAATTTGGGAGGTCCGCATGGAGTCTGAGCTACACAACTGCTACATGTGTGCCAAGGGCCTGATTCCAGCCTGTGAATGGAAATCTGCCCTGGCAGGGGAGGGGAACATTCCTTCCAGCCAGGCATTTCTCAACTGAGTTTCCTTCCTTTCAGATAACACTAGCTTGTGTCAAGTTGACTTAAAATTACCGAACTGAAATCGTAAGAGTTTTTAGCTGTACATGAGAGAGTAATTTTAATGAGTGGTCAAAAAGAGAAAAGGAACATATCTTCCATACTGATTACAGCAATCACAAGCTATTACTCAGAATACTGCCCGTTTCAAGCATTTCTGAAATGCTAAGTTATACAAATTAAAATCTTTAGACATTTAATATACTAAAATAACTAATGTTTTAACTTTAAAAATTCATCATATAATTCTGTTTATTTGTCACAGAACTTAAAGAATACTCAAGCCTACTGTATCCCACATTCCTTAAAACACATTTTTGTCTGTTATCATTTCTGCTTTTCAGGGTGAGCTTTGTTTTATTTCATAAATACTTTTTGGCTATTGTACATTTTTTATGATTAATTGTTTCCTTCATTAACTTCAGTGGTGATTTGTTCTACTCCTCCAGTAGACACAGTACACTTCAACAATTCTTGTTAATCATAATTTAAAAAAAATGCTTTAACAGAGAACTGATAAAACTAATGTCATCACATACTCTCATCCATGTGAAAGGGGTCTGATGTACCAAATCCCCCAGGCAGTTCTCCACATTTCCTGGTTATATATTATTTTATGTACACCAACTACAGAATGCTTTGAAGGACATAGACTTTTAAGTCAGGCAGACTGACTGCCATGCCTCTTCTAACACATACTGGATACCTGGTGCTTTTTTAATTATTGTATTTATTGAGACCTCTTTCTCAGAATTATTTAAAGAGTGATAATGTATTCTCAAAATTTATTAGAATATTATGCATCCATTTCTGGTATCACTAAAATCATCTGACTAAAAAAATATATATACAAAATTTTCAGCATAAGTTCAGCAGAGAAATGAAAGACTTGCACAGAAGTACATATTGCACAATTTGAAAAAATGCCATACTAATAAATTATGAGGGGATGGAAATTGCTACAACCATTTTAAAACCTCTTGGAAATGTCTACTAAACTTCATATTCTATCCCTGAGTCCTTATGATTTTTTATCCTAGAAAATCTTGTCTCACAGCTTTATTGATACCAATTTTCCCACATGGAAAATAATTTTAGTATCTACCAAGAAGCAAACAGATAAAGTATGTCATACTTTTTCACATAGAATGCTACACACAAGACACATGCAGAAAATATAACTGCTGTGAATAACAACTTAGACTCAAAGAGTATAATTTCTTTCCATTATTGGCCTGGTATTCATAAGCAAGAGAGGTTATACATATGAAAACATATATTTAAGTAATGGCTATGTTAATGGCATGGGTAGTGTCCCACTGTAAGGACACAAAAGGGCAAGGGAGACAGGGAGAAAGACAGACAAGGAGAAAGAGAGAGAGAGAGAGAGAGAGAGAGAGAGAGAGAGAGAGAGAGAGGGAGACAGAGACAGAGACAGAGACAGAGACAGAGACAGAGACAGAGACAGAGACAGATAGAGACAGTGATCGAATCAATCTCTTGACCTTTGTAACCAACTTAGAGGTTTAATTATGTATAGCTGTAATTTCAATTTGAATAAAAACTGTCTGATAATCAACTGATTTTTAAAATGATTTAAGGTAGATTAAAAATATTTTCAGGATAGCTTACAAATTCTAATACTATAAAAAATCATTTTAAAGGCAAATTAATTCTATACCATGTGATGTGTGAGCAACTCTGGTTAATTAAGAAAGGATAGCACAGATTGTAAATTTATTTCTATTACCGTGTTTGCAAGACAGGTGGTAAGACAAGACAGCAAGTGTGGAAGAAATGCGTCTGAGACTTGGGACAAATCTGACAGGCTTTATGCTACATCGAGATACATCCTACCAGTTTGCTAGAATTTATGTTATTTTTGAGAACAAAAACAACTGATAATCACTTGATAACTAAAATAGATGTTAGTAAAGACAGGAAATAAACAAGTGAAAAAAAAAAAAAAACAAGTGAAAATGGCTAGTGCCTTTAATGCAGTGCTGTCTTCTGCATTTCCTGTGTCTGCATGCTTAGAGTTATTTTTGTTCATTGGTCTCCAAAGCAACAAAAAAGAAGCTGAAATTCTTCCACACCTGGTAATGCCATTGTCAACAGAGAGAATGTGGCAGTGCCATGTTCATGACCGGCTTTCATCCCTGGTTTGGTGCAGCTTCAAAAACCACTACCAGAATCTTTAGTAGCAGAAGGTATTAAATATTTCATAAAAGAGGACTTTAAGTTTGTAGCCATTTAACTTGTTCTACCTTATATATTTCAGATTCCTTTATTTCCTGACATTGAAATTACCTAGCTTTTTCAAGCTTCATGAATATAATTTAATTTCAAGAAGTTTATTTAATGGGTTCAATATATCTATATATGTAATATATACCTAAATTGTGTAACATACAAAAACTTCACTATTTCTTTCAACTAGATTTTACTGACACCATAGTATAAGCTTTTTTTTTTTGGTTCTTTTTTTTGGAGCTGGGGACCGAACCCAGGGCCTTGCGCTTCCTAGGCAAGCGCTCTACCACTGAGCTAAATCCCCAACCCCTAGTATAAACTTTTAAAATTATCTTTTAGCAAAGACAGATACACAATAAGATTTACATAAGAAATTGGGAAAGAGTAAATTAGAAATAAACTCTGAATACTTTAGGAGATGGTACATTAAGTATTCTATGTTTTAATAAGAATAAAGTATTATTTTTGTCAGGCTAATATGTAAAAAACTTAACATGGTTTAAATGAGTAATTTTTTTTCTAATGAGTCCTGAAGTATTTCTTCCATGATAATTTTGAAGAACATGATGAACAAAATTTTTTATGTAATAGACAAATATTAAATGCATGGTTTTAGTTTATGTAGTGGGCAGATGAGTTCCTGTGTTTTTCCACTGTATGATGATAATTTCACAATGAGTTTAGAGGTGATGATGGTTCAAGAGTAAAAACAATGTATGGACCCAACTCAGTTGGAGATGAGCAACAGAGTGCCTCAAGACTTGCTTAACAATGGCAGGGAAGAGAGGTAGAGTTTCCTGTCAGCAATATGTAAGGGTTCCAAATGAGACTTAAAAAAAAACAGATTGTAGGAATGTTTTCAGAAATCATTGGTAAATGATTGGATCTCCTGGAATGTGGGAGACAGGAAGCCAATAAGCTGTAAAACATGCACTGGTTGACAGTCAGGGAGAATATATTCTACATAGAGCCTGTTCCTTTACAATCACATGTTCTCTCTGCATTTCATGAAAAAAAATAACTATTCTGTATTCCTCTGTGTGTGTGAATCTCTCTCTCTCTCTCTCTCTCTCTCTCTCTCTCTCTCTCTCTCTGTGTGTGTGTGTGTGTGTGTGTGTGTGTGCATGCACCCACACATGTGTGAATAGACATGGTAAAGAATGTCATGGAGTCTATTCTATTCTTCTATTACATAGGTCCTATAGATTGAGAAGGATGATGACTTTATCCACTGAGTAATTTCGCTGGTCCTTCAGTATATTCATTCTGAGAAATTGACCATCTATATGAGTATGTGGGATATTTGGTCATACTTTTATTCCTCTTTAAATCAATTCAGTGAAATTTCTGTGTGTGTCTGTGTGTGTGCTAAATTTTCCCTTAATTTTTTAAAAAAATTATTAGATATATTTCTTTACTTACATTTCAAACGTTATTCCCCTTCCCGGTTTCCTGTCCAGAAGCCATTTCCTCCCTTCTCCTTCCCCCATATGGGTATTTCCCCATACATTCCCCTTATTGCCCCCAGCATATTCCACCGCACTGGGGTCCAACCTTAGCAGGACCAAGGCTTCCTTTTTGGTGCCCAAACAAGGCTATCCTCTGCTATATGTGCAGTTGGAGCCCTGGGTCAGTCCGTGTATAGTCTTTTGGTAATGGTTTAATCCCTGGAAATTTTGGTTGGTCGGCATTGTTGTTTTTTTTTTTTTTTTTTATTAACTTGAGTATTTCTTATGTATTTGATGTTATTCCCTTTCCGGTTTCGGGCAAACATCCCTTCCTCCCCCTTCCTTATGGGTGTTCCTCCCCACCCTCCCCATTGCCGCCCCTCCCCCACAGTCTAGTTCACTGGGGGGTTCAGTCTTAGCAGGACCCAGGGCTTCCCCTTCCACTGGTGCTCTTACTAGGATATTCATTGCTACCTACGAGGTCAGAGTCCAGGGTCAGTCCATGTATAGTCTTTAGGTAGTGGCTTAGTCCCTGGAAGCTCTGGTTGCTTGGCATTGTTGTACATATGGGGTCTCAAGCCCCTTCAAGCTCTTCCAGTTCTTTCTCTGATTCCTTCAACGGGGGTCCCGTTCTCAGTTCAGTGGTTTGCTGCTGGCATTGTATTTGCTGTATTCTGGCTGTGTCTCTCAGGATCGATCTACATCCGGCTCCTGTCGGTCTGCACTTCTTGGCATTGTTGTTTCTATGGGCTCTGTCTGTGTCTGTCTGTCTGTCTATCTATCTATCTATCTATCTATCTATCTATCTATCTATCTATCTATCATCTATCTATATCTATATATTTTCCTAGTATGATTACCAAAGATTGTAAGACTAATCAAATAATAAAATTATGTAAGATGAAACAAACAAAAGTAACAACATCCTCATTAATAGTAAAAAGAAACATTTAAAAATGTTCATCTGTAAAACACCTGGGAATACTGAGTACATTTAACAAAGATGATAACTTATTTTTACTCTAAAATCTATAATACTTTCACTTAAAAATTGAGAAACATTTTGACTTCTTCCTTTCCAATTTTTATCCTTTTGACCTCCTTTTGATATCTAATTGTTCTGGCTAGAATTAAAGTACTATATTGAATAGGTAGAGAAGGAGTGGGCAGCCTTGTATAGTTCCTGATTTTAATGGGATTGTTTCAAGTTTCTCTCCATTTAGTTTCTAGTTGGCTACTGGTTTGCTATATATTGCTTTTATTATGTTTAGGTATGAGCCATGAATTCCTGATCTTTCGAAGACTTTTATCATGAAAAGTTATTGAATTTTGTCAAATGCTTTCTCAGCACCTAATAAAATAATTGTTTGTTTTTTTTTCCTTTGAGTTTATTTATATAATAGTGTATGTTGATGGATTTCCTTATATTGTAACTTCCCTGCATCCCTGGGATGAAACCTATTTGATCATGATGGATGAACATTTTGATGTGTTTTTGGATTCAGTTTCTGAGATTTTTATTGAGTATTTTTGCATCGATATTCCTCAGGGAAATTTGTCTGAATTTCTCTTTCTGTGTTGGGTTTTTGTGTGGTTTAGTTAAGAGCGTAATTCTGGCTTCATAGAACGAATTGGGTAGTGTTCTTTACATTTCTATTTTGGGGAATAGTTTGAAGAGTATTGGTATTAGGTCTTCCTTGAAGGTCTGATAGAATTCTGCACTAAACCCATCTTGTCCTGGGCTTTTTTGGTTGGGAGATATCAACGACTGCTTCTATTGCTGTAGGGGCTACGGAACTGTTTGGATGCCTTAGCTGCTCCTGCTTTAACTTTGGCACTTCATACTGTATAGAAATTTGTCCATTTTATCAAGACTTTCCAGTTTTGTTGAGTATAGGCTTTTGTAGTAGGATCTGATGATTTTTTGAACTTCTTCAGTTTCTGTTGTTAAATCTCCCATTTCATTTCTGATTCTGTTGATTTGTATACTGACTGTGTTCCCTCTGGTTAGTGTAGCTAAGGGTTTATCTATCTTGTTGATTTTCTCAAAGATTCAGCTCCTGGTTTTGTTGATTCTTTTCGGCATATGTCCAAAAGATGCCCCAACATATAACAGAGACACATGATCCACTTTATTCATACCAGCCTTATTTGTAATAGCCAGAAGCTGGAAAGAACCCAGATGTCCTTCAACTGAGGAATGGATACAGAAAATGTGGTACATATACACAATGGAGTACTGCTCAGCTATTAAAAACAATGACTACATGAAATTCTTAGGTTAATGGATGGAACTAGAAAATATCATTGTGAGTACACACATGGTATGTACTCACTGATAAGTGGATATTAGCCCCAAAGCTCGAATTACCCAAGATAAAATCCACAGACCACATGAAGCTCAAGAAGAAAAATGACCAAAGTGTGGATGCTTCATTTGTCCTTAGAAGAGGGATCAAAATTCTCAAGGGAGGAAATACAGAGACAAAGTGTGGAGCAGAGACTGAAGGAAAGGCCATCTAAAGATTGACTCACCTGGGGATCCATATCATATATAGACACCAAACCCAGACACTGTGGTGTATACCAAGATGTGCTTGCTTGCAGGGGCCTAATGTAGCTGTCTTCTGTTAGTCGCTATCAGAGCCTGACAAGTACATAGGCAAATGCTTGCAGCCAACCATTGGACTTCCCCAATGGAGGAACTAGAGGAAGAACTCATGGAGCTGAAGAAGTACAACAATATTAATTAACCAGACATCCCCAATAGCTCACAGGGACTAAACCACCAAACAAAAGATACACATCAAGGGACCCATGGCTCTGGTCACATATATAGCATAGGTTGGCCTCCAATGGGAGGAATGGCCCTTGGTCCTGTGAAGGTTTCATGCCCCAGTGTATAGGATTGCCAGGGTAGGGAAGAAGAAGGAGGGAAGAGATAGGGGCTTCTGGGGATAAATCTGGAAAGGGGATACCATTTGAAATGTAAATAAAGAAAATATCCCCAAAAATTAAAAAATAAAAAAAAAAACAAGTTAAGTGTAAAAAATTCCTGGCAGCCAATGATTAGAAATTTTTCTAGCTGTTAAAATAACCATACCTCTCTGAGCACTCTGTATACATCATGCACATTTTATTTTTATACCATAAAATTGTAGAAAAATAAAACTCTCCTCAAATTTTTATGTAGTAAGAAAACAACCTTAATACTCAAAACAGTCATCAATAAATTGACCATGTTTTTGGATTTCTAAGTATGTTACAAATCTTCATTACCCCAAATAGAACTCTATCTTCCTTAAAACAGATGTAAAGACAATTAAGATTGAACAGACAGCCCACAAACAAACCCACGTGTCCATTGCAAATTAGCCTTGACAATACACTCAGTAACCATGTTGCAGAAATGACAGTCTTGATAATAAATAGTGTTGCAAGACATGCAAATACACAGGATTAGGAATGAAATGTCATCCTGAATACTAATCAAATTGTATTTATCTAAATGTAAGGCCCGATTTTGCAACACAGTAATAGTATAGCACAAAGAAAAAAAAAAACAAACAAGCAAAAAAACTAAACCACACTAAAACTGCACTGAGTCTTTAAAAATAGAGCTTATGATAGCAATACATATGTGGAACTTCATGAAGAAAAAGCCCAAATGCCCTAAGCTCTCAAACCTCAACTATAGGCATCTGAGTAAATCTGGAAAGAACACAGGGATTAGTTATCCAGTGCTCAGCAATGAGCCATGAAATCACATGTACAAGTAATATTAGGTGAAGTCAGTAGTTAACATTTGGCAGTATAACTTTGAATTGCATAAATGTGAATGAGAATAGAAAGGGAGGATTTGGAGGAAGGAAATAAAATGGAAAAATAGCCTAATTGAAATATAATGTCAAAAGTAAACAGTAACAACAAAATAATGACACTGTCATTGATGCTGGACGTGACACAAAGCACAGAAATGGCAAAATCAAAATAAATCAATGAGAGAGTTCTTCAACTAAACAGCTTCTGGACAGAAATAGATCAACAAAAACAGTTGCCTATGGGAGTATATTGTGCCACATAGAATACAAATCATATCATAACATTTTAATTTTAAAATATGCAAGGAATTTAAACTTCATACAAAATCTGACACAGAATAAAGGAAGAGCAAATGGAGAAAGGGAGGAAGGAAGAGAAAGAAAGCAATGTCCCATAATCTAGTTTTAAGATAGTTAAGGACCTACATAACTTTTTTTTCTTCTAATAGAAACCTACACAACGTTCAGAAAACATATGAAAAATTTTCCAATATCACTAGTCATAAGTGGAAAAGTATAAATACCACAGTGAAATATCATCAAATGACTTTTAAGATATAAAGGTTTAAAAAGACCAGTGTTAAAATTTGTTGCAAAGAACATACAGTCAAAGGAACAATGAATTTACAGCTCTCATAGACTACAAAGTTAGGTCCTGTTAAGAGAAAGGAAGAAGGAAGAAAGAAAGAAAAAAAAAAGAAAAAGAAAAAGAAAAAGAAAAAGGAAGTAAGTAATCCAATAACCTAGGAATCCCAATTTTGCATGTATCCAAAGGACATTATGAAGAATTATATAGATTCCCTGGCCATGTCATTCACTATCACCAAGATAAAGAAACAAAATGACATGAGATCAAAGAATTAGTACATTGAACATTTGACCTTACATGTAATATAATATTATTTATCCACTAAAATGAATGAAAGTTGTCTATTTGTAAGAATATGGAATAAACCCGAAACTTATAAATGAACTAGACACATGAAGACAGACACTTTATGTTACCAATTATGTGGAAGTAGAAAATTGATCCAGTGATAGGCCTTCTTAGAAAAAAATCTACTTCACACCAGTGCTTTAATGACTGTTTACCTAAAGAACCTGCTTTTTGAACCCAATTTACATTTGTTTACCAATAATTTTCTGCTGGTAAATCTGAAGCAATTTAATAAAAAGAAGAAGACAAAGGTCAATACGGGTGTGAATGACAGGGATAACATAGTCATAGGTTGTGATTCATATTTATATAAAAAACAACAAACAGAACAGAAAACAAGGAAGAAAGTAGGTAGATAGAATTTAAAGGATATAATCCTTCAAAAAATAAAAAAGAATAGAAAAATGTGTACTGTAATTTCTTTACAGTAATTATTATATGTATATAATTCCAGTATATAAAATTTTCCTATTATCAATGGTAGAAGATTTTATAGGCATAATATTTAGCATAAAGGTTTCTACATGATGAGTTTTAATTATTGATATAAAATAATTATTATTGATTCATGAAAATCCACAGATAAGTAAATGTGGTCTTTAAAGTGCACTTTTCAAAATGTTTTAAGCTATTTGAGTGTAACTGTCTCTATATAAGTTGTTCTCAAATCTTTTGAAAATGATCTTGAGTTTCTTCTGCTAGTTTTACTGATAGGCTTGCAATTAGAGGCAGGAGGATGGAGGAGGGGATGGGTACTCGTGGAGGGGAAACTGGGTCAGGAAATAACTTTTGAAATGTAAATATATAAAAATAACCAATAAGAATAAAATATAATTTAATTCTCTTAAATATGAGAGTAAAATTTTAGTCAATAAAAATTAAATTACATTTTTATAGAAATATTTAAATGTAGACTCATAACAAGAAATAAATAATTCACAGTTATTAAGGGATATCAGTAAAATAAACTAAAAATAAACTCATGAAAACTTTTATATAGTAGTTGCAGAAAAACCTTTTTCTGCTACTATTTTGTATATTTGCTCATCTTTCACTGAGTGACAGAGTGGCTGAGATAACCATGTAACTGCTATGTTATTCATCATGCTATCACTGGCTTCAGTGTTGCCAATATTGACACAGTGGAATGCTAGTTGTTTAATGGTGGCCTACACAGAAGCATTGGAATGTTGTCAAAGGCTGGAAGGATCATGGTTCATGGCTGAAATATTTTGATGTTCTATAGAGGAGTAGAATTGGATAACAGTGTCTTCATGGTATCCTTGATAAAAAGAGAGTGTTGCAGTAAAAATAAAATGGGGTTTCTTTTATCCCACACTAGCCAGCACTGTAGGACCACATGGCATCTGCAGGGTATTTTCATCTCAGTCAGCAAAGAGTCTCACTCGCTAAGCTCCATCCCATCTCACACTGCCAAGGATCTACTCTTTGAGCCCTGAGGAAAAATCTCTCTACCCATTTAGTTCCCAAGGCAGGTCGCTACCATGCCAGTTTCAGACAGAGATCGCCTAACATTTCCAGCATCCACCCCCTGGTCCCAGTGACAGCTACCCTCTCTTAATTCTCTGCAGCTGCTCTGTTTACATTCCCAATATCTGCCCCCTAATAGTTATGGTATAAACTCCAAACAACCCGTTAAAATCAAGACTCAACAAATGCAAACCAACAATCAGATTTATATGTTAAATTCTCAATCCACAATACATCCATACAATAAACTCACAACCAGTTGATAAGGAAATAAACCGCCCACCAAGATAAGATAAATTTGCCTACAGAAATCCATTCCACTTCCTTCCTCTCTCTCTCTCTCTCTCTCTCTCTCTCTCTCTCTCTCTCTCTCTCTCTCTCTCTCTCTCTCTCTCTCTCTCTCTCTCTCTCCTCTCTTCCTCTCTTCCTCTCTTCCTCTCCTCCTCTCCTGGCTTGACACGATAAAAAACAAAAAAGAAATCCACCCCAACTACCTTGGCAATTCAAGACCACCCGGATCTGGATCATCCTTTTCTGTCTCCATCTTGATTCTCCTTCCTTTTCCTTCTCTCCCACCTTACAAAAGCCTTGCCCCCACCTTTTTTTTTTTTTCTGTCCAATCACGGCCTTCACCTAACTTGGGCCAGTCTTCACCAGCATATAACATCAACAAACATACAAGAGAGAACCAATCTTCACAAGGGAGGGAGGGAGGGAAGGGGAGAGGGAAGGAGGGTAAGGAAGAAAAGGAAAGAAAATGAAAAAAGAAAGGAAGAAAGAAAGAGGGAGAGAAAGAAAGCGAGGGAAAATAAAGGGTAAAGATAGATTTAGGGTCATAGAATTGGCAGGTGGAGAGAGCTAAATATATGCTTAAATGCGAACCCACATTGTAAGCTCCAGTTCACCATCAGAAAGAACTAAAACTTCAATGTCCTGGGACTTATTTTCTATATTTTTTTCTTTTTTCAACCTAGAATAATGGTGTTAGCTGTTAATCACATATCAAAGCAATTTTAATTTATAAGTGAATTCTCTAGTGAACCAGGAATGTACAAAAGGAGAATTAATTAAATGAAGCAGGAATTAACTCTTCTCCCAAGTAACAGAGCACCTGAAATAGTGTTTGCCTCATAACAGACTCTCAGATTGATATTTGCTAAGTTAACACGCATTTTGCTATCTGGGACATTTGAATCAACATAGTGAGTAGAACAGTTTTTTATTAAATGTATGCTATTTATTTTTAAGTCACTTGTTTCAGTGTTTTTCTTGCATGAATATATGTGCAGCATATGCATGTCTGGTGCATGCAGAGGACAGGTAAGAGCACTAGATCTCATGGATCTGAAGATACAGATAATCATAAAGTTATACTCTGGTGGTGGAATCAAACCTTCAAAGTTTGCTAACATAGCAAGTGCACTTCATCACTGAGATATGTTTACAGTCTCAAGATAAGTCTTAAGACTTCTGATAAGCAGTAGATTATTTAGCAAGATGTGTGCTGTACCGATAATGAGTTAAATTTGTGTAGAGAATAATGATTTGCTTGTTTACACATATTTTTAATAAAACATATAATGGTGAAGTTTGAAAATCAAAATGTTTTTAATCAAAATATGCATGATCCATAAATAATAGAATCCAAAATTTGACTGTTATTTTAATGGTAAGATTCCACTAAAATAATAATGATTTTTAATGTATTCAGAAGCAATTGTTTTATCCAAAAGAAGACACATAGAGTGGCTTTAAAAAGTAAATTAAAAAAAAATAAATTCAAGCTGGCCAGGATGCTGACCAAAGAAAAGCACATCAGTCAAACAACATGACAGCAAAATATATGATCAAATTCTATCAGTGTGGTTCCTTCCAAGGGCAATAGCTTGATTTGAACGAGATCAGGATGCTTCTTTCACTTTTTGCATACTTATGGTTTCATAAAGTATATACCACAGATCAGGGACTATAAATTCTGGAAGACATTGAGGAAAGCAGTAAATAATTTTGGTGTGCACTCTTGAAAATCTCTCTGAGTTATTGACAAATAGCTTGACTTCCCAACTAGAAATTGCTTGCAGCTCTCAACAGTAGGTGATATGACAATCAGGTGGAGAATTGGAGTTTATATTTTATCACACATCATCTTGACACACTTTGAAAACAGTGAGTTTCACTTTTAATCTTAATTAGCCGTGAATGAATGCTATTTTCAATAAGTACAAAATTAACCAAGCTAATGAATTATTTGCAATGACTCTAAATGTGGAAAAGCATAAAATGTTAGTAACAGACAATAATTTGTTGCATGGCTCCCAAGAGCAAATTTGCTCGTGATGCCACTGAGTAACATTAGAAGTCATACTGCTGAGAGATCATGCATGCATTTTCCCTACTCTGTGAATTATTGGTCTCGCTACCAGGAAATTAATGAAATAATCTGAGCTCCAGTATTCTCAGACTTGAAAAAAGAATAAAAACAATTCCTGTGGCCATATACAATTGTACAATGGTGTTCAAACTATTTCGTACAGATTCTACAAAGCATAGTGGACTCAGTGTTCACTTATCTTTTCTTCCTAGTACACTCACTGTCAGATTTTAGAAAACACTCACATAAATCATTGATAATAGAGGTTTGGAATATTACTGAAGCTCCTCAAAGTTTCTTTATTTTAAGTAAAGTGAGTTTACCAAACATGAGGATATGCATGACACAGAAAGAAAGTCTACCAATGTTCTTGGCATTTAATGCTAGTTTATATGCAATGCTGTCAGCATATACAGCTAAGAAAGCTCCTGTTGGTTACTCTTCCTGTACATTCATAGGGATCTTATCCTTCTGCTGCCAACATGTCTCACTCCACTTCAGATATCTGGAAGGTGACTGTGCTGACTGGAAGCTGTTTGTAAAACATGTGATGGAGCTATTAATCTTTAGTAATTATGTGAACTCATTCATTCTCCTGCTGTTTTGAGTGCTTAAGTTGACAAAGAACAGATTTGTACTTAACATCTTTGCAATTACAGGAAATATTCGGCAAAATGTCTTTGAAACGGAATGCATAGGTTTGCTATATACACCACGTAGCTGGTAGATATTGTATGTTATTCCGACCATCATGCTATAGTATAGAATGGACTCCAGTGATTCTAAAGCTTTTCCTGAAGTTCTTTTAAAAGAAATCAAACACTTAATCCACTCAGTTTTTTTAAATAAACACATATTACATTGAAGGAATTTTTCTCTTTGATGGGATAAAGACTCATAAGGTTTAGAGGTAACTAGGGCAGTGGGCTTTCTTGCAAGTGAATCAAATACAAGTACATTGGCTTCCTGAAATGAACACAAATCTCACGACCTTATTTCCACACTGTGGCCAGATTTTACTTACTGACGCCCGATTCTCTGATTTAAAAAAAAAAGACACTTTTGAGATTTTTTTAATAAAGTGTAGTGTTATTTATTGATATCTGATTTTCTTAAAGTTATTGGAAAATATAATGGCTCCCACTACAAGAGGAGAATTTCAAAATATTTCACCATTTAACTGTGATAGCTTTCCCAGGAAAAGAATTGCTTTAATAAAGTTTAGCCAGCGCAGCCATAGTTCCTATATTCGTCATTCACTGGCTTCCAAAATGGTTACAGAGAACAAACATTTCAGACCTTTTCTCATTCTTTTAAAAAGTCCATCACTTCCTTGACTTTTTACCATGAACATATTTTAAGCATACAGTATTGCTTCAAAGTAATAAGATTTATTTCTCCTTGGTTTGCTTTCTTCAGACTGTCTCCATCCATATCCTTGTACTCTCATTCATATCCTATCTTAGTCCGGTCAAAAGCAACATTCTTTATCCCATTATTGACTTGAAGACCTCACATTACAGAGTAATTCTGGATTACAAGTTGATACCAACCATTTTTTGAACCCTTGATATCACAAAATGCCATTTAGAATCTTTGACATTGGTGCAAATTGGGTTTATATAACCTGCAAAAAAGAAAAAGAAAAGAGAAACAAAAAACAAACAAACAAACAAACAAAAAAAACAAGTAATGTCGGAATCTACAGCTTCTCAGCTCTTTCCTCTTTTATCTTTTAGCTCCTCTCTTGACAGCATTGTAGATTGTCTTTTCTTTCACACACTTCTTGCACTGAATCTGAGCCCTAAATTCAACTATTTGGCATGGTGTCTTTGATTCTCATAATGATACAGTCTAAATTGTGTTGTATGTTCTCAAGTTCTCTCAGAATCATTTGCCTGATTTTTATCTGCCACAAATGTATAGGATGGCTAGGTTCAGACCTTGCATACTCTTTGGTTGTGGTACAGCCTCTGTGAGCTCCCATAGGCTGAGGTCAGTAGACTCTCTATGTCTTCTAGTGCTGTCCTTTGGCTTCCTGAAATGAACACAAATCTCACAACCTTACTTCCACACACTGTGGCCATATTTTACTTATTGACGCCTGATTCTCTGATTTAAAAAATAAAACACTTTTGAGATTTTTAATAAAGTATAGTATTTTTATTGATATCTGATTTTTTTAAAATTATTGGAAAATATAATGGTCCGATCCTATCCCCCATTCTTCCAAATGATTTCCAATATTTACCTATTTTTGTCTATTGGTTTCCATACCCATATTGTAGAAAAATCTAAATAAAATGGATGATTTTTTGATAGTTTTTACCTACAAAAGTTAAATCAAGATCTGGTAAACAATATAAATAGTCCTATGGCTCCCAAGGAAATAGAAGAAGTCATTGTAATCTCTCAGCCAATAAAAGCCCAGTGTCAGATGGTTTTAGTTTAGAATTAGAGAAGCTAATAATAATATTCCCCAAATTATTCCAAAAAATATAAACAAAAGGGATATTGCCAAACTCATTCTATGATGCCCTAGTCACCCTGATATTAAACCACACAATGAAACAACAAAGAAAGAGAATCTCAGACCAATTTTCCTCATGAATATTGATGCAAAAATGCTCAATGAAATTCTTGCAATCTGAATCCTAGAATGCATCAAAAACGTGATCAAGAAGGCTTCATTGTGGGCATTCAGGGATGGTTCAACAAATAAAAGTACATCAACATAACTTACCACTAAAAAGACTAAAAGGAAATACTACATATGATCATCTCATTAGATGCTGAAGAATTCTTCGATTAAATCCAACACCCCATTCACTTTAAAAGTCTTAGAAAAAGGATATCAGGTTCATAGTACACATAATAAAGGAAATGTACACCAAGCCAATACTCAATATCCAAGTGTTCTAAGCTAAAGTCCCTTTCTGTAATATGTATCAATCTCAAACAAGGGATGGTCTTTCTTTTTACAATTTTGTTCTCTCTCTCTCTCTCTCTCTCTCTCTCTCTCTCTCTCTCTCTCTCTCTCTCTCTCTCTCTCTCTCTCCCCTCCCCTCCTCCTCCCTCAGCTCTATTTCTCCCTCCAGCTTTATTTCTCTCTTACTGTTTCTCTTTTATTCTGAGAAATTGTTTCTATCAGTGTGCTGAAGTGGTCATTACTTTTGGAAATTCTGAATGCCTTTTTAGTCATATCTGATCTTTCCAAATATATTATTATAATTTTCCTACAATAATAATAAGAGCATATTTCTCTTAAGAAAATGTTATTTTTCACCTAGCTACATTTTATAAGAAAAAAGATCATTCTCTAAAATTGACCTTTAACGTATAGAAAAAAACACTGATTTAATAAAACACTGACAATGAAACATGTTTGGGAAAATTGTTTAATCAATCACTTCCATGGATCTAGCTACGGTTATTGACTAAACCATATTAACTTTCTACCCATTGAGGATCTTTATTATTTCAATCCCTATATTTCATTTCTAAATGCTCCTCCTATACCCAATAGACAAATCTTATAGAAAATAAGATATTTCAAAAAGAAAATAAAAGAAAAAAGACAAACGGAATCATAGTACATGGTTAGAGTAGATGATAACAAGAACCCAACATGAACTGGTAAGTTTTGTATTTTCTCACCCTTTCTGTGTTCTAGCATTTAAAGGAAAAATATGTGAGTGTGTTGGTTTAAGTGGATGGTCAGTAAGTTAACATTAACAGTTGACCTCAATTTGCATAATATGTAGTTATCTGACATATGAATTTATAGTAGCTAGAATAAAAAAAATCATCTTCAGTACTCTTTGTAGCCTAGTAACAAAATTATACAAAGCAGCCCACAGCAAATGCCAAGAAAACTGACAAAGACCTGAGTCCAAAATTTCATATAACAAGTTGTAAAAACATCTATTCATGGGTGTTTGTGGTTTTTAAAGTTCTATATAATTTAAACTTTATACTCTTTAATATTTCCATCATCTTACTCCAAGCACTTCATGAAACAGAATTGTATTCATAAACTAATGGACAATGATCAAGAATACCTAAAGGACAAGGAATTTTACCTCATGGAAAAACTGTTTAATAATAATTCTCATTTGAATTGGGATTCTCTTTCTCTGCATTCTGAGCAGAGGAAATATCCTTAAGGCATTTTGTGATATAAATTTAAGGTATAAAGGAATTATATATTGAAGTAATGGAATATATTTGAGAGAGAATTTAAATTACTTTATATAGTAGTTCTTCTCTTGATATTATTGTGAACTTTGTGTGACCTCATATAAAAGAAAAATTTTACACTGAGTTACTAGTATGTCAAATTGAGCTTGATTCACTGGACAGTTGGTGAACACTACATTGACTCTGTCTTGTAGACGATGGGAAGTTAGTTTAGATGATTTACTACCACAGATTGAATCTAGCAGTTCACCATAAACCTAATTTATCACCATCCATTACTTTATCACATAGGTCCGCAAGGTAGAAAAATTATGCTGCAGGTTTCATTAATTTTTTGGCATGTGAGACAAGATTCTCAGAATGTATAGCCCCTCAACATGAATGCTTTCTTTTGGACTGATTTTATTTCCAGCAACTCACATGCACATATAACTGTCTTTTAAAAACAGCAAAAAAGAATATCCTAAAGTCTAGAACATAGATGGCTTACATTAATATGCCGATTTCTATTTCTACATCACTTTTTCTAATGATCTTATGATATAGTAATACACGGCAATGGAAACAATTTTACTTGACCCTTCATATGATGAATAAACAAAAATGGATATTTATGCATTCATTTCTCTTACATATAGCAATAATACATGCATGTAAAGTAAAAATAGATTCCTTGGGGACTTATAAACTTGTTGATAGTTATATTGAAGCATTATGTCTATATCAGAATTCTAATAATTAATTTACTCTTTTCTCAGCGAGCAAACTTTAAAACCATGATACTGATGTTTTTAAATGTTTTGTATCAGCTAATAGTGAATTTTTCTTACAAGATTTATGCTCAGGTTTTATTATTAAAATTTATTAATTTTACAAATTTCATGCATGTGTATAATATACTTTGATCATTTTAAGCCTCTATTACCATATCCAGCTTTCTACTCCTTTTATTTTCCTTATATTATCTCAAAGCCCAACATTTAACTTTCATATATCATCCCTGTTGTTTTCTTTTTTCATTAATCCTTATTTGCATGCATATATACATATATTGTATTATATATATCCATATAATAATATAAATGCAACCTGCTGAAAAAGTCTGATGGGAAAAGTAGGGAAACTATAAATAACAATATAACCTAACATATTTCAGAAAACTGAAGATAACTATTGTGAGTCTTCCATAAATGAAAATGAACAATGCTGTTTGCATGGTAGACATATTTGAGACTTCAATTAGCATCACAATATATATATATATGTAGAGAGAGAAAAAAGTCAAAACATGTTACCCCAACAATATGCTAATTTTTGTTTTAATATTTTAGGTAAAATAACAGTTTAAGAAAACACAAGCAAGTAAAAGAAACTGATTATTTTTATAAAAATCACCCTATTCTAAGAACCCCAGTTATACATAGTTTTGTATTGCAGTGATGAGCACTATGTCCCAAATCAATTTGAAAAGAATGCCTTTATTTGGCTTACACATTCCATAGCACATAAAGGGAAGGTAGTGCACAGCTCAGTTCAGTAACTTGGAGGCAGGAACTGAACCAGAGACCATTGAGGAATGCTTCTTAGTATCCTGCTCTCCAAGGCTTACAGAACCTGTTTTTCCACACTTTCCAGTATCACCTGCCCAAGTCAGGAACTTCCCAAAGTAGGCTGGACTGTCTCACATCAATCGTTGATCCAGAAAATGCCAAAAGAAAATGCATACAAACTGATTTGATAAAGATATTTTCTCAATTTAAGTTCCCTCTTCACAATTGACTCTGGATTGCATCAAGTTCATAAAATAAACTTTTCTCAAACAAACAAACAAACAGAAAACAGAAACAACCAACACATACCCATTGCCCAGACGGTGTACTGTCAAGTATAAATTAACCTGGGTTTAAATATTTTGTGTATTTGGGGGGGAAATGCAAGGATATCAGAAATCCCTTTGTTAGTTTCTCCTGACTTCATAATCTACTCGCTTAGCCTTTATAAGCAACTTCTTAAAAATTAGGGCCAGTCAAAATCTACGCTTTCAGCTCAAATTACCAAGCACAGACTTCTACTCTTGTGTCTCTCCCTTACTGTATCTTCTCAAGGATAATCAGATTGGATTGGCCTGCACAATCTAAAATATCTATAATTAGTGAAAACCCTTCAACTATCTACCGCTTCCTTTCCCCCTTGAGCTTATGTTTTTGTCTTACTACGAAATGACTGGATATTATCATTTTAAAAACAGTTCAATTCTGGTCAAAATCTATATAGTGAAAAACAAAACAAAACAAAATAAAACAACAACCAATAAAAAGCTGATTCCATCACTCTCTAAGCAAAGCTGCAGGCAAGGCCTTGAAGGGGAGGGTACTGAGCACAACCCCACTGGAACTAAGCCCAAGAGGTGGCCATTTTCAAATGTTATCAGAGAATCAGCAGAAACTGCTGATTGTCTAAGGCCTTTAAACATCTATATCAAATATATGAAGACAAAAATAATACATAAGAAATTTTTGTCTTTTTCCATACTTAGTTGTCCTCAAGCATAACTTTTTTTTTTTTTTTATACTTCGCCAACAGATAAATTTACTCTCATTAACTGCCATGATTTGTGTGTGGCTTGAATGTGCTCCCTTGACTCAGTTCGTAGAAATTGTACTCCATTGTTCTTTCTTAGTGGCCAGGAAATCACTAGGCAATGAATCCTGGTACGAGGTAATTAAGCACTGCTCTCAGAAGGGATAAATGTGGTTTTATGGGATGCTGATTAGGTCCCTAGAGGTAAAATTAGTATGAAAGACAGTTTGGCTTCTGAATGTTTCTAGCTTCTTACCTAAAAATGTAATGTCTTCCACATTTATTTGAGAACTTACTGATGTGCGCTCAAGCAGGGTGATAGCGCTACCATTGTTTGACTCTTAGCATCTAACAGTGAGTTAAACAAAGTACCTAACCTGCATATTTTATGATAGTAAAATACATAAGTATGACAATATTCAAATATGACAGTTGAATAATTGATATACCAAATTAAAGGTAATCATATCCCTAGTAAACTAACTAGCCTCACTTATATTTAGAGAATTCTTATGTGACTTGTGTGCTTATTTGCCTCACCAGTTTTTTACTAGTACTGATTCATTAGCTAGCTTGTGTATGCACTAGATGTGGACAGGTGTTGCAATGGGACCTAGAGTATCGCCACGGTCACCCATTGGATTGCACTTAAATGCATATCAAGGGCACATGAACAGATGATTAAAACAATCTGACAAGTACAATAATAAAGATAATAGCATGCCACAATTGTCAAGAAGAGACGATTTTCTCAGAGATGAAAGGTTTTAAAGTGCCTTGTTACATTTAAAAGGAAACTGAGTATACTTAGTACACAGAGAGGAAAGATAAGAGAAGCACTGAAGCTGAAAAGCTAAGTAAAGATATTGGAATTCTTTAAAAACAAATCTAGATTTTGAAGATGGCTGGACTGCTGGGACCATAACTATGCTGAGTGGTGCCCAGCATTGCACAGAGCTATAGAGTAGCAAAACTATAAATGTCTTATTCTCCATTCATCCAAACCATGATTTTATTATGGGAAACAAATGAATGCCTATGATATAAATGATATGGCTAGTTTGCATTTAAGATATATTTTGGAAATGAGGAGATTGTTCAGTATTTAAGAGAATTGGCTGCTCTTGCAGAGAACCCTGATTCCATTCCCAGCACCCACTTGGCAGACCATAGGCATCTGTAACTTCAGTTCTAGGTCTGTTGCCATCTCTAGGCACTGAGGGTACACATACATGTATTCATACAAACACATAAACACATGCACTAAAATAAATAACCTAAAATAATTAGAGTATACACTTCATGATACCAAACTCACTTTAGGTTTCAGAAAGCTAAAGATGTGGGTAGTTTAGTATTTTGAATGGCTCTCACATTTCTCGAATAGTAATGGGAAAAGATGTTTTCAGCAAATAGAGGCATTATATGAGCATAGCAATTCAAGCTTTAATTTTCAACTCTCAAAGCATTTCTCCATCTTACAGAAATCAAATTCTTCCTTTTATACATTAGCAAGGTTGGACCAAATGATCAGGGTGAGGATTAGTGAAAGGGAGGGGAGGAGGTATGGGATGTGGAAGAGTCAAAGGGTGATAGACAGGGAGGGGAATAAAATCAGGAGTGTAAAAATTTTTTAAAAAAAGAAAAGAAATAACCAATCTAGATGGGGTTTGTATAATTCTGCAACCTTTTATGTGATACCTTCAGAAATCATCTTCATGGACTGACCCTGGCTCCAACCTCATAAGGTAGCAATGAATAGCCTAGTAATAGGCACCAGTGGAAGGGAAGCCCTTGGTCCTGCCAAGACTGAACCCCCCAGGAACGGATAGTTGGGGGAGGGTAGTAATGGGGGAGGATGGGGAGGGAACACCCATAGAGGGTGAGGGGAAGGGGTTAGGGATGTTGGCCCGAACCTGGAAGGGAATAACAATCAAAATGTAAATAAGAAATACTAAAGTTAATAAAGATAAAAAAAAAAAGAAGTCATCTTCACCTAGAATTTAGAATTGAGTTTTGAACTGCTGGGGTCTGTTCTATCTGAATTTTCAGCCGTGCAGTATTCTGTAAACCATAACTCTTTTCTATCTCTCCCCATGACCCTAATGTTAGTCACTTACCTAGCTCCCATTTTCATTTTCTGTGTGTCAGTTTCTTCCTCCTTTAGTTTATATTTTCCCTTCAACACTACTGACCTTTCTACTTCATTAGAATGTGAAGTCCCAGCAAGTCCCAGCCACTACTTAAAATCTCTGAAATTTTCACATTCATACTGATATTATTTATCATTTACCATGTATTTATAACAAATTATTTTTAAATATTATGTCCTAATAAAATACACCAGTATTTTTATCAATTCATGTGACACATAATAAATCTGGTAAAAACAATCTAAATGTTTTAACTTACTGAGAACTTAAAGGAATATTTGATACTATGAACCAAAGAGAGTTTTAATTTTCTTTTTTTCCTGGTTTTCATTTTTTATTGGTTATTTTATTTATTTACATTTCAAATGTTATCTCCCTTCCCAGTTTCCTTTTAACACCTCCCCTATCCCCTTCTCCCTCCCCCATGCCTCTTTGAAGATGTTCTCCAAAATGCCCACTCACTCATTCCTCAGTGGTCTAGAGTTCTACTATCCTGGGTCATCAAGCCTCCATAGAACCATGGACTCCCCTCTCAGTGATGCCAGATAAGGAAATCCTCTGATACATATCCAGCCATGAGTAACCCCATATGTACTGTGGGTGGTGATTTAGACCCTGGGAGCTCTGGGGGTGGGGGGTGGATTGGTTGATATTGTTGTTCTTCCTATGGGGTTTCAAAACCCTTCTGCTCCTTCAGTCATTTCTCTAACTGCTCCATTGGGGTCTCCATGTTCAGTCTGATGGTTAGCTGCAAACATCTTAATCTGTATCAGTAAGGCTCTGGCAGAGCCTCTCAGGAGACAACTATATCAGGCTCCTGTCAGCAAGCACTTCTTGGCGTCAACAATAGTGACTGGGTTTGGTGGCTGCGTGTGGGATGGATCCCTGCTGGAGCAGTCTCTGAATGGCCTTTTCTTCAGTCTCTGCTCCACTCATTGTCCCTGTATTTATCCCATGAGTATTTTGTTCCCCCTTAAGTAAGAAGGACTGATAAATCCACAGTTTAGTCTTCTTCTTAAGCTTCATATAGTCTGTGAATTGTATTCACAGCTTTTTTGGGGGGGTATTCCGAGCTTTTGGGCTAATATTCACTTATCGGTGAGTGCATATCATGTGTGTTCTTTTGTGATTGGGTCACCTCACTCAGGAGGATATTTTCTGAGACAAGGATGTTCTATTTATTCCAGCTGCTCTGGAACTCACCATGTAGACCAACTGGTCGTGAGCTCACAGAGATCTCCCTCTCTCTCTCTACTTTCTTAGTGCTGAGATTGAAAGTGTGCACCACCAGCCTGGCCCATTAATTTATTTTCAACACTGTCTAGTATGTTCCTGGCTGGCTTCTTACTCCTAAATTATGTAGCTGCAGATGACCTTGGCATATAGTTTCCCTCAAGCCAAGCATTTACCTTCCTCTTATGCTTTTCCACTCCAGGAGGCTGAGTCCAAGGTGCCTCAGTAAGTGATATATGCCTAGACTTGCATCAGGACACTCAGACAGGGGACAGCTGCACCTCCACTTTCCCAGTCAGGAAAAGCCTAAGAAGATCCAGTGTATATGCTGTTGTGGTGGCTGGTCATCCATGGGCTGTCCCAAAGACCAGGAACAATGACCTTTGGCCTGCTAAGATGATTAACAGAAACATCCATTGAATTCTGGGAATTTTTGGAATCCTGACTGCACTTTAATGAACATAACACTGTTTGTGAAAAGGGCCAGAGATTTCTCAATAATCATGTGAAAATAGAAATAAAATAATTATGATTGAGTCATGTTCCAAACATTAGCCTCCAAAGGTCAGGTGCATACCTAAAGTCCTAGCACGTTGGAGTTGGAAAGGAGAATTTAAGAGACCAAGATCATTTGCAGCTACTTAGCTGAGGAGTAACAGGCCCATCAATAAGACATTAGATTGTGTTAAAAATAAATAAATGGGGAAATCTTGGTGACCCATGCCCCCAATCTCAGCTCTAAGGAGGCAGATCAACCTTTGTTAGTTCAAGGATAGCAGGTCCACATAGTTCCAGGAAAGCCAGAGTACTTAAAATCCTGTCTCAAAAATACATAGTTTACCTAATCTTGATTTAACTCTCATAAGTGGTATCTGATTATGAACAAATCATCCATTTCATTTAGGTATCCAAATGTTGTGGAGTCCATGCCTGTGAAGTAAGAGCTAAGGACTATTTTAAGAAATTTTCTCAGCATCTGTATAACTTGTCATTTCTGATTTTGTTAATTTGAATACTTTTTCTCAGTCTTTTTCTTTGCTTGGCTATGGATTTGCTTATCTTGTTGATTTTCTCAAAGAATTAGCTCTTGGTTTTGTTGGTTCTTTGTATTGTTCTTTCTATTTCTCGCATATTGATTTCAGCCCTAAGTTTCATTCTTTCCTGCAGTCTACTCCTCTCTGGTGAGTTTGATTGTTCTTGTTATAGAGCTTTCAGATGTGCCGTTCAACTGCTAGTATGAGATAGCTCCAGTTTTTATGAAGGCACTTAGTGCCATGAAATCTCCTCTTAGCCTTGCTTTCATTGTGTCCCAAAAGTTTGGATATGTTGCGACTTCATTTTCATTGAGTTCTAGAAAGCTTTTAATTTTTTTTTTAATTTCTTCTTTCACCTAGCAGTCATTGAATAGAGTTCAGTGTACTAGTATATAGTAGTAAAGCTAGAGACAAAAATTTTATCCACTGATGAGCCACATAAAAATTACTCCAGGACAAGTATTTTACAGGTACAAACCATGTTGAGTTAGAACCAAGGCCACTGTCTTAAACAAATTGAGCACTTAGCATGGTGGTTTTAGCCATTAAAGAGTGCAAGCACAAATAGTCAAATAATTTAAACTTCGTGTTTGTGTGACATGTTGCTATGTCACAAATATGTCTTCATGTTTGAAGTCACAAGTACATAGATATGGAGAAATAGGACTTACTGTGGTCATTGCTCTCACGTGTGCAGTATCTCCGTCATGCCATCTGTCGCTTCTTAGGTAGAAGGGATTCACAATGCTCTAAGCCACAAAACAATCATCAAAGCCACTAAAGTGACACTTTGCAGTACTGAGGATGACAACCTATATGCTCAAATATAGGGAAAGAGTTAATAAAATTTGTAGCAGAAAATTCTGAAGTTTTATTTTATCACTTCCAATATTTGTCAGTTACTCTGCTAAAGTATAAGCATAGAGATCTTCTGAGATACATAACTATTAAACATATTATTAAAACTCACAAAGAATAAAGTATATTTATAATTATCATAATAACATGTGAATCTAACCACTTTCAGAAATAAGAATACAAATTTACTGGAGACCTGACTACACATGAGCGTATATTATAACTTTAATTGTCTTAGTTCTTATTATTATTTAGTTGTTAAATCAACTGTAAGTAAATAACAGGCACTAAAAATATAAACTGATTACAAATGAGCTGTCTTTGTTCATTTTTGACCTTGCCACTTGTCGGTGTAACTTTGAATAAACCCTTATTTTCTGAGCCTGATTTCATTTTTTTATTGACCATTATCTTCTTTATGTATATTCTTTGTACAATAAGGTGTTTAGCAAGATACATTTCCCTTTGTCCCTTTTTACAAACATGACTTTATTTTTAATTTTTGTGTATGTGTGTGTCATTGGGTGGGTATACACACATGCATTGGGGGGTGTCCAGGAAACCAGAGGCACTGGACTCCCCGAGCGAGAGTTACAGTTGGTTGTGAACCATGTAAAATAGATGCAGGGAGCCAAACCCAGGTCTCCTAGGTGAGCAGTGAGTCTGTGAGTTGTGGTGCCGTCTTCGATACCTTCCTACTGCTTTCACTTTGTGTTCCTGTCTGTCTGTCTGTCTGTCTGTCTGTCTGTCTGTCTATCTATCTATCCATCTATCTATCATCTATTATCTAATTATGTATATGGCATAGAGCCTTGCTATATATGCCACATGGCCTGGGATTTCCCAAATAGTTCAGGTTTACTAATTCACAATTTTGTCACCTTAATCTTCTCTTTGGTGCTCAGACTTCAAAGATGCAACAAAAGTTTCAATGAAGTGTGAGTTTGAAGGTTAGGAACCATCACTTTTCATAACCCGTACCAGCAGAGTCCTGTGCTGGGGACATACATGGGAGTATGAAGAAAAGCAGAAACAACATTCCATGATATCACCACACCTTTTAAGAACACGGTACAAACTCTGAAGAAAACCAGACACCATTCACATGCAATCTAATATCTTGATGTGACTTCTAATCTCCGGCTTGGTTAATTTTTGAGTTAGACATCCCATGTTGATTTTATGATATGTATTCTGAAAATCAAATTGTAAATTCATTAGTGCTACTCAGATTTAATTGGCAACATCCTAAGCAGTATCTTCAAATTTAGAGAAAAAATGGCTCTAAATTTTGAATATTCTGAATATATTTGTTTGTGCAATCTAATTTATGCAAAAATCTTTAAAGCTGATTTATCTCTAATTTTTGTCTGGATTTCTTTTAATGAGCTTGCTTCTAAAAATGTTCCCTCTTAAAAAAAAGATTGACTATGTGTGAGAGAACTGTGTTTCTAAAGCATATTTAATTTTTTACAAACTCTTATAAGAATCGCTAAAGATGGCAGAAAGCTAATGTGGAGGGTTAGTGGGACTTGTCATTTTGTCAGTCCAGAGGGAGGCACGGGATTGTAAAAGTGGGTCAAGTTCCTGCACACTTAGTTATATCAGCACTTAAGAAACTGCTTCCCAAATGACACCCAGCTGCGCTCAGCCTACGCACCGAGACTTAAGTGACAAGTTGGTACATGGAAGTGGACATCTTGCACCTACATTTGGCTCAGGTTTACCTCACTGAGGACATTATCGCTTCAACTCTGTTTTCAAAGTTCTCAATTCAGCCTCGGGCCACAGTTCTCCACTTCTCCATGGTAGTTGTGTGGGCTGTTTGACAAGTTCATGGACAGAAAAATCTCTACTAAATTACTCAATAAATGATAGAGACTCTGTGGAGAATAAAAATGTAAGTAGTTTACTTTCTCATACTTTTATTTCGGGCAGTGGAAGGGATTGCAGTAAGGGTCTATGCATCAGCAATGGCTTCCACTTCTGTGACAAATGTGTTTTAACAACCCCCATAGAGGACGTGTGAATCCACTGGAAGTGTTGAGTCCTGTGCATGTGCTAATTTTCTTTCCAGTACAATCAGTGAAGTGTAATGTTTAAATTAACAGCCAATATGAAAGAAAATGAGAACAATTAGAACAATATACTGTGTTAAAGTTATATGTTTGTTGCCTGTCCAAATATATCACTGTAGTAAAAACCTTATCAAATACAGCATACAGTGTACGGGAAATCCTTTCTTCTTTATTGCCAAATCATTGAGTTTTCTGCCTAAAGTCACCAGCTACTATGTCTATTTAAGGAATTCGCATGGCAGCGTCGATACTGTTACATATAGCACCATTACAAGCTAAACAATGAATAATTAAGTGGCTGTGAGTAGTGAATTATCCAGGTTCTCTACAGCAGCAGAACCAAATGGGATATATACTTATTGAAGAATTTATTATGTCAGCTTTAAAAGAGTAATAACGGTAGTCTCACACCTAGGAAACAAAAATGCAGTAGGTACTCAGTCCTTGAGGCTGGGTGCCTCAGCACTGAGAGTACCTCCATAATGGCTGTCCCTTGCTAATAGTTGGTGTATGACAGCCACTATTTTCACATTCTGGAAGGCTAGATGGCCCAGCAGTACTGATTTGGTACTGGAAACCCAGAGTCTTGCTAGAAAGCTACTGGAGGGAAAGCTATTATGAAGGATCAAAAGTTCTGATTCTGACATTTGATATCAGCAAGGAAATCAGGGGTAATAGTGACAGTGCAAATTAACTTGGAAACAAGAGGAAAGACCATGACAAACTTTTTTTTTAAAAAAAATCTGGTCTGCTGATAGAAGACATCACCACAATGGGTTGGTCTTCAATACCATTAAAGGACATCAGAACAGATCTTCAGGGGTGAGGCATTCTATGCAGTAGTTTTATATTTGTGGAAAGTTTTCATTAATAGCAACCATAGTAAGTGGATAGGCCAGATGTGTTTTGCAAAGAGAATGATTCATATTCTGGGTTAAATAGAACAAAATGACATGAGAATCCATCAATTCACTTCAAATGACAGGTAACAAAAATGGGCAGACATTTTCATAATGAATTTTACCCAATGTCTTAACCCCATCATGACCCCATATTAGGTTGCCTAACCGAAAGTGTGAAATGAAAATATTTATATTTGTGAGTAAACATTCAAAACCAAAGGCACAGTGAATCTGAGCTGTTTCTAAGATGCTTGTTCACATTGCAAGTGGAGACATCACTGAAGCCTTTCTCTGAATATTCATGTTCACTTTTCATTATAAATGCTGTTGACACATACCACCAGCAAACAGGGCACAAAGTAGCTCACTTCAGTTCCTGTATGATTGCATCTGAGAAATGTGATGCCTTCACTGTACAGAAATGTTTCTCTTTTCACAGAAACATAATGCTTTAAGTGTGGGAAACAAGAATGTTTAGTATTTTCTAATCACCATTACTACATGCAAGCATTAAATTAGCATTTTGAATCATGCTCTTTTAGAACGTTTGATTGTAAACATTACTCTTTGTCTTGTAGACATGAATTTCATGCAATCCTCCAAAACAATTTTAGATTAAACTAGAACAGAGTTTTCAGGAGTGTGTGTGTGTGTGTGTGTGTGTGTGTGTGTGTGTGTGTATGCATTTGTATGAATGAGTGTTTAAATGGGTGTGTATAGATACAAGGGTAAGTGAGCATGTCCATGTATACTGTGTATGTAAAGCCCAGAGGTTGACATCAGAATTTATCAAACACTATTCCCACATTAAGACAGGATTTTTTATTGAAACTGTAGAATACCAACTCGTCTAGGGTGGCTGTCCTGCAGGCTCCTGGGATCGTTTGGTTTTCTCCTCTTCAGCATGAGGATTGCAGGTGCACAATACCATAACAGCACTCTGGGTTCTGTGTATTGGAACCCATTCCTCATGCTTGAGTAATAAACACTTAGCTGGTACAGTTATCTCTCTAACCCCTCCAGTAGATATTTGAAGTGATCTTACATTCTACTACTGCTTTATACTCCATGGGTTTTCAAAAGAGCAAATTTGCACCATTGATAAGTACAAAGCCAAAACACATAACAACTGCAAAGAATGTTGAAAATTCTCTATGTTCTGAAGTATCAAGCACTTAGTCAATGTTTATTTGAAAACAAGAAAATATCCCATTAGGATGCAGATTTACTTTGTCTTCAATAAATTGCAAAATTTTATGTATACAAAATTGTTTCAAAATGAGTTGCTCGTGATTAATTGTCAGTGACTACTTGACTGGTGTTTCTATTTTATATGCTGATATATGTAGGCTCATATGTGTCAGGCAAAAGGAACCTGTGAGTAGATGAAGTTTAAGAAGCCCTGATTTAGTCTGTTTCCAAATGAGATACATTAATTTCCATTCTATCCATTGAGGCCTTTAATATAAAATAAAAATCAAATGAGGCAATATTGGTACACGTGGAGTAAAATTGCTTTACATTTTTATCATTTTCACACCAAGGTGAACACTAAAATCAATGTGTGTATGTGGTTGGAATTTATTTTTATTTCATTCGTTAAGTGATTGAAATTCATATTAATTGTACATTATTTGATATGCATATCTCATCTGTTGGCACACAATAGACAGGTATAGAAATAAACCATCCTTTACAATGATGATAAAACACTATTTCAGGAAAGGACCATTACCAATTTTTTGAGTGTTCACTATCTATTCTGCTTTGTAGTATACTGAATTATTTTCTTTCCAGAAGCTGATTGAAGTGTGACTTATTTCAAGAGATTCTCAGTAAACCATTGATAATGGAAATTCCATTCATCTCATATATCTGTGCACCACCAAATAGTCCTTTCAGAACAATGGACTTTTAAAATATAGAGCATAGTTTATAAATCTTCTTTCCTTCTTCCTATTTTAATTGAAATCTGTGACCATGAGATCACAAGACCATCTTTAAAAATCTAATCAGATCTAATGTCTGATTAGATCCAAGACATTCATATTTCCTGTTGTAAGCTTTTATCATTTTTGGTTGTTTTTTTTTCTTTTTTGGTTTTTGAAATACTTTAGAATGAACAAATACAACAAATAAAAATGACAATAAATATAAGCTAATAAAAATAATGTGAAGGAATTCTCTGTAGCATTTTAATGTAGTGGTAAGCTAACTGAAATGTAAAGAATGGTCAAGGAGGAAGAGAACAGTATTCTGAGGCCCTAATGTAAGACCCAGAGCCAATCATGTCACCTGGATTTCTGCTGAATCCTTTCTCAAAAATAGAAGATACTAAACATCTGTCCAAATGTATGTGAAGACTTTGAGAAGCCTTACATATGAGTTTTGCGAACTCTAGGATGACTTATTCATATTTTAAAAGTATCACTTGTGTTGGAAATAAAGAGAAGCACATTCCAGAAAGACACTAACACCAGCTTCTTCATCCATACAGCTTCATTAGTGGTGGCTGAAAGCCACAGAGCAGGTCTCTGTGGAAGAGTTAGCACCATGTAGATCATAATGGGTACCCAATGGAAGAGCTTCTGATTATTCCTTTTTAAGGAAAGAGTAGAAAAACTTCAGACTACATTTCTGAAGTGCCTAGGAGACTGCAGGCACTGAGGCAGGGACAAGGTAAGAACTTAAACTCATGGTGCAGCTCCAAGAAAAAGAAGCTGTACTTGGTTTTCTTTGCATGTCTCTTTGTTCTATCATGTCTCTATGTTCTTCTCATTCATGGAAGAACATAGAAGAACTCTGGGCCATGGCTGCTCTCATTTTGCACTCTCTCCATCTGTACTGTTTCCACTGGCCCCATCTGAGTGCCTGCTCGGACCCCATTCTACTTCATTCAAAAACCATTGACTTGCAGTGGCTTCTGTGCATCATGGAACAATAGTGTCTCCTCTGCAAGACACACTGAACACGGCTACCCTCATAATAGCCTCCCAAGATCCAATTAATGTTTGAATCAAGAATATAGATTTTTAAATATGGTATCTAGTACTTCCCTTCCCATGAAATTCCTAAAGCTTATTGAATATATAGGGAAGGCAAAGAGTTTATCATTCAACAAGATCTGCGGGCTGAAATATTGAAGTGTTTTAAACAAGGAAGAAGGTCAACATCTAGGATTGTTTACAAGCCCCCAGTTGTCAAGGTGAGAAACTCATAAACATAGAAACAGTCCATGTTTTTAAAACAGAAAAAAATGTTATCATAGAAAATAACGTGAAAACATTCTTTTCTACCTCTCTTGGTATTTGGGGAAAGTTCTAAAAAGTGTTTTTTATTGTTTTGTTGTTTATTTTATTTTTCCTTGGTAAGGACTTGGCTTCTATGGTTTTCCAAAATACATGTGAAGTTATGAGGATGAGTATTGCTGTAAAAATATAAAAATAATATAAGTATTGCTGTCTTTTACCTCGCTAGGTCGGCACCGTGGCTCCCCAAGATATCTGCTAGATATCTTGGCGGAAACACATCCCTACTCTGTGGCAGCACAGTGTCTCCTGCCGCCACACACTTTCCTACTCTCAAACTGTCACATAAAAGAACACACAAAACAATAATCTTAGATCCAATTGATAAGATATAATTGCCCACTTAAACATACAAAGCCTGGTACCATCCATCCCTTAGGAACATTGATAACAACCTGTACATACACAGAGCAGAATCTTAATGTCACTTGCCATATTGTCCTGCCACGGCTGGCTTCTCTCTCTCCCTCTCTCCTGACTCTCCCTTTCTCTCCTAGTCTCCTCCTCTTCCTTCAAACTTCTCTCCCGCCCATCCTGCCTTCTCATTCAATGACAGGCCTCCTTCTATCTTGTGCCTGCCTCACCTGTGACATCATCCTACATTTCATTCTTTTTGTCTAATTAAAATAAACTTTTCTCTCAAATATAAGCTGAACACAACTATTATAATTTTGTAATTAAGAGCATAAAATATATCTAACACCCAGTCCACCACTATATCAGTTAAACAGAACAGATGAGCATTTTGTTTAAAAGTTTAAAATGACTGTGCTTAAGAGAACTATAAAAACAAGAATGCCTCTAATCTGTACACCCCACTTGCCCAAGGAGATAACTTCCTGAAATGCAGGGTAACATTCTTGTAATTGATTGGTCGTACACAATTTTAACAAAACTGTTGTTCACATAATATAAGAAAGCATTCATTTTTTGCTTCTGTAAGAAACTTGCTTGCCCCATTCTGCATGTAGGTGAGATGTGTACCTGATTGTGCAGGAAAGAAGTACAACAGGATGTGTCTTTATCCCTGCCTGCACAAAGGTTGGTAACGCATAACCTTGTGAGTTTTGCCTTTAAAATCACCAAATCACCAAATTAATGACTACATCTTGTGAGTGTTCATGGGTATAGTCCTGGTGCCAGTATCTGAATAAAGTCTCTTCTTTATTAAGATTTACTCATAGTCAGAATGGTGAATCCTTGTATCGGCCCAGACCCATAATAAAGCATACATGGATAATGCTCTCTGTTCTAATTCTAAATATTGTAATAGATACTGCCTACCTGCACTATCTGAGTTATGCAATGCCAAAAGACTATAGTATACTTTTATAGATCTCTTCCACAGTTAAAATAAATTTCCCATATAGGATGACACTGATAAATCAGTGATTATACTTTAAATTGTTTAATTTATACCTATAATCATAAAGTTGATTGTTTAATTTCAACCCTAATAATGATTTTCTCCATACTGTTTGCAGGTAGTAAATTTGCAGGTAGTATATGCATTTATTATATCTATTCTGCTCCTCTAAAGAAACTAAATAATACACTTATCTATTTAATTACATTGAAAAACACATTTCTTTAACATTACATACTAACTCTACAATGCATCTTGAATTATTTCTAGTCCTTCTAGATTTGTATCATAAAGTTTTATGTTCAGTTCATCTTCTACTTCGTTATATTCTAGTGTCTGCCAGTATCACTTGAACTCATGGTTGTCAAGAAGTAGAAGTATCTGGAATTCTAGGCAAGGGAATCTCATTCTCTTGTCCTGTTTCTAATGTGGATTGACAGCACTTCAATTACCATTACTACAGACCTGCCTACATCTGTGTACAGTTCCATATACTCATTGCCATTTCTATCTGGACAAGGGAATCTCTACTCTAAGATGGAGATGGAGTGAACATGCCATGCCCAAAGACAAGGGTCATACTTTGTACAACAAATAAGGCAAAAAACCACTTTAACCATGTTCATACATGTCTCAACCGTTCTTGTTTCCTTACTTCCATAATCTGTATCCTCCTTCAGATGCCAATTGGTGCCTCTTTTATTTCCATGCCATTTCTTCCATTATTTCCCATAAATGTGGGAATATGACATAACATTTTGAGAGGCATATTCTTAAGATTCAGCATTATCTATAGTTCTATTTTATTATAAATGGCATAAATTATATTTGTGATTCCATATAACTCTATTGTATGTGTGTATATAAAAATTTTGTATCTTCTTCAATTCAATTTTAATTACTATCTCTGAGCTTACACCTATGAAAACTCAAGTTCTTCTAAAAGCTCTACTTACAACAAATGGTCTAAAAGGATGAGTGAATGGCTGGAATGGCAGGATTATGGAGAGGTTATATTGCTCTATCTTAGACTATATTACATCCTTAGAAAACAATTCATTACCTATCTATATGTATGATCTAGCTTCTTCATATCTATTAGTTAAATTATTTTGCAATGCTCAAAACATTTCCTTGCCTCTATCACCCTAAGGCTAAGAATGCCATTAGATAGTATCTGAGTCCTATGGCACATGTTTTCTCAATTTGCTGTAACCTATATATATATATGATCTTTCACCAATATATTTGAAATGTTGCTTAATTTATCAATGTTCTTTGCTCTATAAGCTCAACCTCCTGAAACTCTTACCACATTAACATGTGATATTTGACAAAAGCTATGCTCATGATCTCTGGCCATGGTCACTCAGTGTTTGGTCAAAATAAACTTTCTCTCATTTGCTACAAAGGAAGATCTGTTTCTATGTCCTCAGTGGTGTCTTCTGGTCATGGGGAGGTGTCCAATATAATCTGTTCCTAGCATCAGTCTTGGTTCTTACACTGCTTAGAGAGAAAAATACAGAAGGGATCTGATCTATTAAGTCAACAAGAAACAGGAAGCTAAAGAACAGGCTGAAGCCAGCAGCAGTGGCCCCAATCCTTGCAAGTGTGAAGCTTATATCTTTGATCTCCATGTTATCCTCTCCTCAGGATCTCCCTGGGGTAGGTACATTCAGGAAAGGGATTTATATTTCTCAGAAGTACATTTCCCCAGTATTGTGTCTTTTATAAGTATATGCATACGGATTTGTGTAGGTGCTTAATCACCACGAAAATTGAAAAGTTTATTAGGGAAAATTTAAAAGTGCTCTGTCCATATTCTTTTTGTTAATCAGGGTTCTCTAGAGTAATGGAATTAATCAAATGAATAGATATTAACAATAGACCCAATGGATTCACTTACAAGGTATAATCTGGGTAGTCCAAAAATGGCTGTCTTCATACTGTAGGGACTGAGGAGAGAACGATGCACTTCACAAAGCTGGCTGACTCAGCAGCTGCAATTTGGACTGAAAGCTCAGAGTGTTTTTGAAGAGACACTGGTACACATTCTGCACCAGAAAGAATAATCTGGGTTCTGATGTCAACAGATAATTCCAGCAGCAGCAATGAAAGAGATTTGTTCACCAAGAAGAGCCCAAGGAAAGTCAGCGAAAAGCAACAGCATGTTTTCTCATCTCCTTTTAGTTGGCTAATAGCAAACAACCATCCACTTTTGGGAATGATCCTTCCAATTCTGTTACTATTTCTTTTAGGACACGTAGAAAATTTGGATTTCATGCTTTTGTTATAATTACTTTTTCTAGGAACTTTCTCATTAAACCATAGTAAATTTGGTAAGGTTGTTTATTTTTGTTTGGTTTTTGTTTGGTTTTATTGTTTGCTTTTTTGTTTTTTGGGTTTTTTGCTTTTGTTTCTGTTTAACTCTTACAGTTATATTTGCTTTTTAGTATGTGTGTGTGTGTGTGTGTGTGTGTGTGTGTGTGTGTGTGAATACATGTGTTTCACTGCCAACATGTAGAGATCAGAGGATAAATTGAATTTTACCCTACCTTGTGATTCTTGAGGATTAAAATCATATTATCAGGCAGATGTCAGGAGTTATAACTCACTTATCCATTCTACTGGCCACATAGCAAATTTTAAAAGAATTTACCCAATAAAAAGCATCTTCATTGACTCTACATTTTCCTTTATTTATATATTAAATATATCATATACATATATACATTGTTTTAAAAAATTATGAGTTTATATATTAGTTACTAAAACTTTCCCTCACATACCATAAATAGCAAATATTTTCAATTCTTATGGGTGAATTATTGCTTTGTTTTATATATTTATGCATTTTTTAAATTTAAATTTGTTGTGATATACAAGGATGCTTTCAGCTAATGTTATCAGCAATTCAATATAAAACCAGGAGAGACAGTCCATGTCAGCTCAGGTTTTGATCCTTTTCTCAGTGAGTCTTATTTGTATAATGGCCATGTGGCTCTGATGAGTTTTGATGAAATCACAGTTTTCAACCATCCACAGACCATATGTTGTTATGAGAAGTGTTACATTCAATTGGCAATGGCCATCTGGAATACTGCTTGCTAAGCAGTTTGAAGACCACTCAGTTGTACAGGTGAAAGCCAATAGATACTGGTAGAAGGTTTGAAACTTCTATATGAAAAACCTAGGTATGACCTTAGCAATTAAGGATTATGAAAATATGCATAGGATATATGTTATAATCAAATGGAGTAAGACATAGTCAAAATCTTGAAATTTCTGTTTCTGACATCAATTATATTTTATCTGGGATACATAAAAGCTCACCAACAGTCTGACTATATGCCACTTTTTAAAGGTGATTTAAAATTTTTATTTTCTGAAACTGTTTTTTTAATAGACTTCACCAAATTATATATATTTAATAAAGTTATAATCAAATGGAATGTGAAGACATAGTCTCAAAATCTTGGTGGTAAAACATTTCTTTTGATAGGAGTTACCTGTATGGCTGTTGGCTGTTGAGCTCTTGTGTATGGGCATTTAAGGGTTACTGCCTGGTCCTCCTAGTGCTGCTCTCTGCTTCTTCATCCTGCCAGGATGAAGTAAGAACTGACATAAATCTAGGTATCACAGAGACACTAATGAATTAAGCTGAAATTCCTAAGAGTCATGAGCTCACACAATGAAATTTCTGAGTTTTTTTTTATGAGTGACTATATGCCAGGACTTTATAAAGTTTATGCAAGGTAATTCCTCCTAAAATACTGGTTTCCTTTCTGAAACTGTTTTTACTGTATTCTGAATAGCTACCTCAGTTTGACCATGCTGAATTCAAAAGCAATTAATGTTTCAATCTCCTTAATGCTGTGACACTTTGATCCAACCATTCATGTTATGATAAACTCTAACCACAAAATTATTTCCATTGAGTTGCACATAGAACTACAGCACTGGATGCCCAACTTCCTGCCATTGACTCTAGCTCCTTCTTGGCTTGGTCTTATTTTCATCTGATATCTTTTTGCTGTGACCCCTCCCCTCTGTCTCTCATTTGCAATGAAAATATTCACTCTGTACCATTAAATCTTGCAAAGAAAATATAGATGTAGATAATTAGATTTTGATTTTACATGGGCTAATAGAAAATTTGCAATTCAGAAAAGGTTTTAATCATTAAACACTTGAGTACATACAACCTATGGGACTGTGGACCTTGGGCATGATGTAAAACTTTTTATTGAGACTTTGGGGGTGAAAAGTTAGTTTGAATGTGTTTCATACAAGGGCTCCTGTGTTTAAACACCCAATCCTTAGCTGTTGGTCCTATATGGGAGCATTTTGGGCACTTTGTTTATTGAGGATAGCTGGTCAGAAGACACTAAGTTTTGGCATTTAAGGGTTATGCTGTCGTTCTGACAGGACCCCTCTACTTCAAGACCTGCTGCCACTTACACCCACTTTTCTACTCCACTTTTCTTCTATGCATACATTGCTATGAACACTGAAACCCTCTGAAGTCAGATACAGCTCTCCTTCTTTATTCTATTCACTCTTCAATAGTGCAAAGATTAGAAACTGATATAAAAACTGAAGTAAGAACAAGCACACTTCAGTGACTCTATTACAAGCCTGTGCCATTTTCATAGGGAAATTACTAACAATGGAGATTATGTTATTTTTATGTTGTAGGTAAAAATCATGTGTATCTCATAGTAAAACCATACTGAATTGTATATAATAATACTCTTAACAGCACTTGGGCTTTGAGGAACATAAGTGCAAGAAAAGTTAAGGAAAGTAAAACAAGTTTTTGCCTTTATAAACAAAAATCAGACTAACTAGGATCACTGAAGACACTTGATGAAAGGAAAGCGTATTTGTACAAAACCATACAATTTCATTCAGAATTATTTTTCAATAAGATAATTTGGGCATTAAAAGTTGATTTTAGCAATGCCAACAAATAAAAACTGTGAAGTTATTTTTATAATGTGAGTGGAGGTATAAACATGGATCTCCTAAAGTGGATTTAGCATAGAGTTGTATCCACACAAGATAAAGTGGTATGACCTATATTCAAAATGTTCATATTTTGATTACTTTTGTATTTACAATTATATATATACATATATTCTATCCCACATGTATATGTGTGTATGTGCTTGCATATTTTGAATATGCCTCTAAAATAGTATAAGTTTAGATGATGATGAAAACATCAAGTGTAAATAAAAATTGTACATGTATTACGATTGCAATCACATATTCAGCATGTGTTTTAATATATTTTAGAATAATTGAGTCAGCCTGCTATTAGTTTAATTAAATTTTTTACACCTTCTTGATTAGGCTGCTGGTTTAATGACATCTTCCACACTTTGAGCCATGAAGTGTGGCTCATTTTAAAGTTCTGTAATGAGAAGGAAAATGTACATCTGATGAACATCTCTCAGCAGACTAAAAACAATTTTTAGATTTAACTTGTGGGAAAACTGCACAATCCAAAGGTGATTAGAATTTTTGTTTAAAACAAGTTTACTATGTGTCAGATGTAACTGACCATGAAATGAGCAAAACTCTTTAAATAGATAGTATTCTATGTGTTCCCTCCCTGTGATTGTAGAGAAATGTAGCTTTTCACGGATAATAAGAGTCAGGGAAGAACGAGAAGAATGTGAGAGAGTTTTACTAAATCACATGCATAGTTGGGCAAAGATGGAGGAAAGTGTGCTGTGATCACTTTGATGTTGAATACAATACGTGCATATTTCACTTCATATATTAAATCATATGCAAGACATGGGAAAAAGCATGACTACTTTCTTCACTATGAAAGTACTTCAGCAATTTCTCTATGAAGCAAATATTTAATGGGCTGACAGTAAGCTGCCTGCAAGCTCAGCAGCCATTCTTTATTTACTAGAAAATGATCAGTGATCTCGGGAGCTGGTTTTATTATGCATATCCAAAGACTCAAAAACATGCTTCTCTTTATACAGCGGAGAACTGTATGAGCTACTATATAAAACAGTATGCCCTATGTGTAGGTACAACATTATACTACAGCAAATGAATTCACTGTGCTTTTGTATTTAAAGCTGGAATGTGAGATGAACATACCTAAAACCAAAATCCCTTTTATTTTGCCTATGGTGATTTTTCAAAGATCATTCACACAAGAGTAAAAGGGGAAAGCAGTATCTGCATGCTGTACAGAACTAACAAAACAGCAGCATCTCTTTCATTTTAACTTGTTTCAGTGTTTTGTTAAGGGAAAACATACTATTAAATTTTTGGTATATACATCATTCCAATGATTGTTATTTGCACTATGTGTACATTATAAATTCACTGACTATAGATAGCAAACCATTTGTTCCTCTGCATACACCTACGTCATGATGTCCTCCTTCATTTGTTACCCTCTTTTCCTGTGTAAGAAAAACATAGAAAACAGATGAGTGCCAGTGTCCACAGAGACCCTCTTCACTGACTGCTAATGGGCTATTTCTTGTATAAATGTGTTATTCCCTACACCTCATGTTAACATGAATGCTGACAGAAAATTTCTGTGATGAATCATTGCATGGGGACACATTTGTTAGTACCACCTCTGATGTGAAAACAAGGTTTCTAAACACTTGACTAAGAATATAATAACAATCTTATGGTGCCTAGAAGAGAAAACAAGACAGACTTATTATAACATTATTGATTTATCCTATCACATTGTATTTATTGCTTAATTAACTCTCCATGGTAGACTTAGTTTAATAAGTATTATACTTACTACTTTCCTAGAAGTCAAAATATTATCCTTTGTAATTCCCCAAAATATGACAGAGATGTGATCAATTAAAATGATCAGATTTATGTATATGTGTGTATGAGCATGTACATGTATGCCACAGTGCCCATATTGAAATTAGAGAATAAATTGCTGGGCTTGATTCCCTTCTTCCACAATATGGGTCCTATATTTCCCAATGAGGCTGCCATGCAGAGACAATAATCAATTTTGTAAATATATCAGGTTCCCAGGAAGAATGCATAGGATTCCCAGCCTTGATATAGTGAAGGAAGCCAAAGGCAGAAATTTAGACAGAAAAGCAAATATGCATAAATGATATAATGAAGACAACTAAGGAAGGACACATTTTTTTTTCTTTTTTTCGGAGCTGGGGACCGAACCTAGGGCCCTGCGCTTCCTAGCTTCCTAGGCAAGCGCTCTACCACTGAGCTAAATCCCCAACCCCTGGAAGGACACATTTTAATCTGTTAAGATTTCAGGGCAGTGAATTAGTTTTCATCTTTGGCTTTTATCCTAGGAATAAAGTAAGGACACTTTGAGAACAGGCACTCTACAGACCATCATGAGGCCTTTGTTAAATCTCCTGTTAGCTCTACTTCATGAGAATCACTGGTGATGTTCCATATATTAGCAGGTATTGCAATGCTGGCTGGCTTCCTCTATGTAAATCCTGACTCTGCTCATAATAACAGCCACCATCTTCTTTTATTGCTTTTGCAGTGGGAATCACAGCATGTACTCTACTAGACCACTGTGAGGACATGTATATACTACTAATTGCTTAGCACAATTCTTGAAACAAAGCAGTCTTCTGAAACCTTCTGTCTCTGATTGCCTTCATTATTTCTTCATCCTCTTCTGGCTTTTGTTGTTAATTTCAGTAGAGCTTTTCAATTTTCACTAGTAGAATGAGAAAGGTATAAGGTAACGCAAAGATATTGAAAGTAGAACTTTATTATCTGTCTATAATCAAGGAATCACTGTGTAAAATCTATAAACACAGCACTAGATTACAAAACGTTAATATGCCCCTGACTGGCTGAGAATATAACTTTTACAAATAAATAATAATAAATATAGTAGGATTAATATGGAACCTTGTAGTTTTAATAAAATACCCCTCACTGAATGAATAAGTGACTTTCCCTAAAGAAGCATCAGGTTGGATAGAGTGATAATGGTGCCTGAGAACTGTGGAAATGAGGGACAGATAAACATTCAGCCATCCAGTATGGTTCTTCCATCAGTAAATTATGAAATAAAAATCACCCTGTGATCAGTCAAAAATGCATTTTTTAATTATTGAAATAAATTATTAATGGTATGGGCTCATATTCAATATCATTACCAATACATCTTTAGCAAAGGATACACTCCATCCCAGTTTGTTAATGCTAATATAAAGTCATTACAGTTATGTAGGATGAAAGCAAAAGGCTGTTGTATGGTTACCTTAATTGTATTCTATAATGATCTTTTATTATTTTGTATCTGCACATATTTCCTATATTTGTGGTTACACTAATCTATGATTGTACTCATGAAGTCCACAAGTGAACATGATATATTGTCTTCTATTACCCTATGCATATTTATTTGAAAAGCAGGAAAAAAATTTATTGTGGACACATTGGTAAGAACAGAAAAGAACTACAAGCCCAAATCTGAAAAATCCATCTTTGGTATCATGGCATGAGGTTGAAGCCTTTTTGTAATGTACTCAGTAGCATAAGCTAGTTATGCATGATAATATTCTATTGTATTTTTCATACCTGTGTACCTAGGTTTCTATCTGCAATCCTGTCCAAACTGATTGAGTCATACATCAACCTAAAACATACAAGGACAGATGTGAGGATGGCAGAGAAGATGGGTATTATCAGCAGTTAGAAGGGGACTGGGTAATTAATTTGGGAGATATAATCAATTTTCATCTTTGAGACAAGGTCTCTCAAGGAATCTGGAGTTCACTCTTTCAGCTAGACTGGTTGGGAGCAAGCACCCACCACAATACCAAGGTAGAGATGCAGGTCACCCTGTCTGGCCTGCATTCCATTCTGGGTTGAAGCTCAGGTCTTCATGCTTGTACAGCAATCTCTTCTGTGAATCCATCCCTCAAACACTTTTTAATGCTTTTCACTTTTCTTTAAAGAGAGTTTCTCTCTGTGTTACCCACTAGGCTCTAGCTTACATTCATCCTGGCACTTTGTCTCAGCTTTCTCATTGGCTTGGAATACAGACCTGTATTACCTACCTGGGCACTGTTCTAAAGCTTTTTAGTTGAATTGAACTTAATGGGAATTAAAAAAGGGCATGGTAGAAGATTAAACTTTAATAAATGCTACATAATCAGAAGATAGGATGTTAACCCAAAAGCATTAAGTTCAATATCATGAAACCCAAGTAACAAAAGGGCTTGAAGAGAACTGCGGATTGTGAGAATCTCACAGATATTGAGATCTAAAAAAAGGGTATTAGAATTTCAACATGTAAGTCATTTGTGATATATACACTAGTGATTGCTTTATTAATCACATGGTTTACGTCTCATCCACTTAGATGGTAAACTATAGTATTTTTCTTTTCACAATACACAGGTCTAACGTAGAACACATAGCCTACCTTAGTGCCATCCTTGACTTCCCACATAAGTCCACATATAAATCTTCCCAATATAAGGCACTTCTTGATTAATTCATAATGAGGGAAGCCATGTGAGGGTAATAGCATTTAAAGGAGGGATCCAGCCACAGGCATCATTCCCTCTCATATGACAAGACTAAGAGACTCACATCCAGAATTAATGTTTCAGTATTCCTTATGCCACATGCATGTCTTATCTTCACTTATCGGTGATTTTCTTCTTTGCCCTTCACCCTTTCCTTCTGCATTTACCTGAGACTAGTATTAATAGCTCTACCATATGGTGGACATATTTTGGGACCCAGACTTAAGACAAGGGATGGAACAATGTTCCTCTATTATATTCTTTACATCTGGTTTAATGTTGGGGAAAGAACACAGCATTTACCTCCCAAGTAATACAAAATACTTAAAAGTGTGTGTGTGTGTGTGTGTGTGTGTGTGTGTGTGTGTGTGTGTGAGTGTGTGAGATGGTGATGACTACAATGGGAAAACTACAGCAGGGTTCACAAGGAGATTCTAAGAGGTGAAAACACGAGTCACCAAGTTTGCACACTGAGTTGAATCTCTTTACCTCCACACATGTTCACAGACATATCACACTCATTCAACACACATTCAATATACAAATTTAAGGAAAAAGAGACAAGCCTACATCAGAACAAAATGGTAGAGAATGTGTGTGTGTGTGTCTGTGTCTGTGTTCATGTGTGTATGCATGGCACATGAACTTGTACGTTTTGAGTGTGTGTATGTGTTTGTATTTGTGTGGTATATGGTGTGTGCGTGCTGTGTATTTGTGTGTGTTGTGTTTGTGTTTGTGTGTGTGTATGTGTGTGTGTAATATGTATTTTAATTGGTATAAAACAAAAGGCCCTATTCTGTCTAAAATTCACTTGAAGCCTTTATCTACTTATCAATCAAAGGACAGTGGGTCAACTAAAAAAAAAATAGAATAAGATCACAGCATTATTTTCTTAAAATTATTTATATTGTACAATTGTGAAACTATAAATGTTAATGTATTTGTATTTAGGTAGATATGAGCACTCTCTGTGCATTAATGCTTTTAATGTTTTAGCTCCTAAATAACTAAAGATTTATAATTATCCTGTTATTGTGCTTTCTTCATTCACAATGCCTTTTAAAACTATACTGAGCAAAGTATATTTCATCCTGTCTGTAGTTTTAATAGAAAACAATCTACTTAACTTAGTCATTTGTCTTTCTTAGTTTCTTTTTTATTTGTTCTCCTCTCTGCTTTAGGAGATGTCATTAAGCAATCGTTGAAAATCCATAAATAAGAGAAATGATATATTAACAAGTAAATGTTTCTAAAGTTGAAAAAAAACAAAATTATCTAGATTCAGTTAATGTAGTCCTGAAGATACATTAAATTGAAATGTAGCTGGCAGGCTATGTGGGAATGTGAATATATAAACAGTAAACACTACCATCTCTCATTGAGATTCAATGCACAGTGGCTGTACTCTGAACTGTTGTCTTGGGGCCCAGTCACCCCATGTATCTTCCTTGTCTCTATTGTCTTTAAGTTTAAATAAATACCCAGCAACTTTCAATCATGAACAAATATCATGAATTTACCAAGTGCTTCAAGAACTAAATTGATTTTCTTTTATAAGTTTTTGTATGAAGTGTTTTATATCACCACGTTTACTACTAACTGTAAAATGTTGTTTACAGCTGAAATTTGAAAACCATATAACTTGGGAAAATGACATCATCCTATAGTTCTTAGCTGTACTCCAAACCAAAATAAATGCTTATAATAAAGAAAGAACCATGGGTTTTTGTTGTCAGTTCTCAGTAAGGGGCAGATAAGCTAATGAGGAGAAGAGATATAGCATATTGAAACTTCATTAACAGTAAATTCAGCTTTTACTGAGAACAAAGTGTACTGTGATTTTTTTTTTAGAATGGTATGTTTTAAAATGTTTAAAATACTTTTCTTAGTATAGTTTGATTGACTTGGGCTCAATGCTTTTCTTTCAAAATTATGCTTTCTTTCTTTTTTAATTTCACCAATCATTTTTTAATATAATGAGAAATATTTATATTTTTATTGCATATTTTTTATTTCTATTTCAAATGTTATTCCCTTTCCTGGTTTCCCAGACATAAGTCCCCTATCCTGTGCCCATCCCTTTTTTTATAGGGTGTTTCCCACCCCAACCATCCCAACTCTTAAACACACACACACCCTGACATTCCCCTACACTGGTGGTCCAACCTTGATAGGAACAAAGGCTTCTCCTTCCATTGGTGCCCAACAAGGCCATCCTCTGCTACATATGCAGCTAGAGGCATGGATCAGTCCATGTATAGTCTTTGGATAGTGGTTTAGTCCCTGGGAGCTCTGGTTGGTTGGCATTGTTGTTCTTATGGGGTTGCAAGCCCCTTCAGCTCCTTCAATCCTTTCTCTAATTCCTCCATCAGGGACCCCATTCTCAGTTAATGTTTTACCACTAGCATTCTTCACCTCTGTATTTGACATGCTCTGGCTCTGTCTCTCAAGAGACATCAATATCCGGTTCCTGTCAGCATGCACATCTTAGCTTCATCAAACTTATCTAGTTTGGGTGAATATATATATATATTATATGCGCCATAAGTGGGGCAGGCTCTGAATGGTTGTTCCTTCTGTCTCTGCTCCAAACTTTGCCTCATATTCCGTCCTATGAATATTTATGTTGCCCCCTTTTAAGAAGGAGTGAAGCATGTGCACTTTGGTCATCCTTCTTGAGACTCTTGTGATCTGTGAACTGTATCTTGGGTAACACAATGGAGTACTACTCAGCTATCCAATAGAATAACTTCCTGAAATGCGTAGGCAAATAGACTGAACTCGAAAATATCATCCTGAGTGAGGTAACCTAACCACAGAAAAGCACACGTGATATGCACTCAATGATAAGTGGAAATTAGCCCAAATGCTCGAATTACCCAAGATACTATAGAGATTTTAAAAGGTTGTATTTATAAGTTTAGTAAATACACATATACACACATATAACAATAATTAAAGAAAGCAAAACCATGCACTTGAGAGTGAGCAAGGAGGGACTGGTATATGGGAAGAGTTGGAATAATAAGCAAATAAACTCCTTTACACCAGAAAAGAAAAGTAATGAGTTAGAGGGGTCACTGATTACTCTCCATAAGAATAGGAGTCTCTGATTCCACTGGCTTTGTTATAATCTTATTATTCAAGGAAGTACTGACTGGTGAAACACTTAAGACAATTTTAAGGATGTCTTAGGAAGCCCATGTAAAGGATAATCAGGCTTTTCAACTGTCAATGGAATCTAGGAATCATTTTCAAAGCTTTTCAACACTCCTCTCAGAATCCTCTACTTCCCAAGGGAATTAGTTATTCCAACAAGAATGAGACTCACCTGAAACCAGAGTTCAAACCTCAAGAAGCAGCTTGACTGTGCCCTCCCACTGTGACACAGCCAAAGCCTCTGTAAACACAGGGCTGTTTAGTGTAAACTGGCATTTATTATAGAAAGAGCTGTGTGCTGGCAGCTTCTGAGCAAATGAGCCTGACAGGGATGGGCTAAGACAGTTTTGTGCTCTTTAAAGCCTTGCTCTACAGTAAGATCTTTTGGCAATCTTTTTTTTGTTTGTTTGTTTGTTTTTCTGCTTGTTTTTAGACAATGTCTATAGTAGCCAAGGATGGCCATAAACTTCTGACCTGCCTTCCTCAACAATGCAAGGGCTGTGATTACAGTTGTGTATAAGCAGGTGTACAACTGTTCTCATGATTAATCTTAGAAATGTAACTCGGTATAGCTCTTTTGAAACAGAAGTTTATCTTCGAACTACATGGTCCAGAATGCCTCCTGTTTGTTTTTATGCTTCCCACAGATATTACTCTATTGCACCGTGGGTATGCCCATTATTTTCTGTACTTTTTACAATATCTTTCTTATAGTACATTCATAGTCTTTTCTTTTTAGTTAAAAACCTATTTCTTGTTCAATCAATTTGCCTACGAATTTCATGAAGTCATTGTTTTTGATAGCTGAGTAGTACTCCATTGTGTAGATGTACCACATTTTCTGTATCCATTCCTCTGTTGAAGGAAGAATCTGGGTTCTTTCCAGCTTCTGGCTATTATAAATAAACTGCTATGAACATAATGGAGCATGTGTCTTTGTTGTATGTTGGGACATCTTTTGGGTATATGCCCAGAAGAGATATAGCTGGGTCCTCAGGTAGTGCAATGTCTAATTTTCCGAGAAACCTCCGGACTGATTTCCAGAATGGTTGTACCAGTCTGCAACCCCACCAACAATGGAGGAATGTTCTTCTTTCTCTATATCCTCACCCACATCTGTTGTCACCTGAGATTTTCATCTTAGCCATTCTGACTGGAATGAGGTGGAATCTCAGGGTTGTTTTGATTTGCATTTCCTTGATGACTAAGGGTGATGAACATTTCTTTAGTTACTTCTCAGTCATTCGATATCTGTCAGTTGAGAATTCTTTGTTTAGTTCTCTACCCCATTTTTATAGGGTTATTTAGCATATGGATTGATATCATCCTGAATGAGGTAACCCAAACACATAAAAACACACATGGTATGCACTCACTAACAAGTGGATATTAGCCCAAAAGCTCAAATTGCCCAAGATGCAATCCACAGACCACAGGAAGCTCAAGAAGGATTACCAAAGTGTGGATGCTTCACTCCTTCTTAAAAGGGAGAATAAAAGTATTCATAGGAGGGGATATGGAGACTAAGTTTGGAGTAGAGACTGAAGGAATGGCCATTCAGAGCCTGCCCCACATGTGTATACAGCCCATATATATACAGCCACCAAAACTAGAAAATATTGATGAAGCTAAGAAGTGCATGCTGACAGAAGCCTGATATAGTTGTCTCCTGAGAGACACAGCCAGAGCATGACAAATACAGAGGTGAATGGGGGTGGCAAAACATTAACTGAGAATGGGGTCCCTGTTGGAGGAATTATAGAAAGGATTGAATGAGCTGAAGGCTCCATGGCTTCACTATTATTAACTTATTATTTTATGATTTGTTTCAAGTCAAATATCTCTGTGTACTGCTTTGTGGAGAATTACTATGAGTCAAAATTTGTTAAATCATTACATTTGCTATATGAAAGAATAACTTCCAATAAATAAAGATGCAAATAAACACAAAACAACAACAAAACATAAAAAAAACCCTGGACATTGGATTGTCCCTTGTAGAATCTATCTTTTTGTTTCTTGAATTCTTGGAGAAAATATGATATAAAGATTTTGGCTAAAATATTAAAAAATTAACTTATTATTAGTTTGTTTCATTAAATTTTTGTATAACCTTTGTGGAGAATTACTCAGTCAAAATTTGTTTAAGGGTTACATTTATTAAAGAACTTTGTGTAGCAAATAAGTTTACCACATTGAAAAGGGACACTGGATTGTCCTTGTAGAATCCCTTTGACAGTTGATATGTTTTTTTACAGATGCTAGAAAATGACATGTATGTTTTTGTTTTTGTTTTTGTTTTTGTTTTTGTTTTTTTTTGGTTCTTTTTTTCGGAGCTGGGGACCGAACCCAGGGCCTTGCGCTTCCTAGGCCAGCGCTCTACCACTGAGCTAAATCCCCAAATGACATGTATGTTTTAATCATTATTTATTTATTTTAATTAATTTTTAAAGAAATAGAAGAAAAGGGGTGGAGACAGAAGGGAAAGAATAGAGTAGAGAAAGAAATAGATATGCGAGGGAGATGAAAGGAAAATGGAGAAATAGAAGAGATGAAATGAGAGAAGAATAAGAGGAGGAAAGGAATAACATTTTATTCACCATTTTAAACAAATGAAGGGTAGTCATAGAGAAGTCATTTGAGTTTGTCAGATTATCTATACAAATGAGAATTAAGATAATTTTTGTAATTTTGAAAAATAGCATTGTATGTTGCATTTACATGTGTATTTCTGAGTGTGTGTGTGTGTGTGTGTGTGTGTGTGTGTGTGTGTGTGTGTGTGTTCATGTTACAATGTCAGTAAAGGAAAAAAAAATGTGTCCCGTTGGTTCTCTCCATCCATCTGAGAGCAGACTCAAGTTACCAGGCTTGTATGGCAAATACCTTTATCTCCTGAGATATTTTCCTGGTCAGCTAATTCATTTATAATGCCTATTTGATTTGAGTATTTATTTCTGAATCTCTTCTAAGAAATCATGCAGTTTTTCATATATAAGTTTAAAAAAAATCTATCAGTGTGTCTGGAAGTCTATGGACCAGATTGTTTGACACACACAGCAACAACCACCAATTATTAAAATGGTTCTTGTCTCAAACAAGATCAAAGACAATACTATATTTAGGTATGCATGCTCATTAAAACACATGTATGATACATGCACTTCCAACATGTCCTTAACCAGATATTAATTATTAGTCTATGAAAAATATGTGATTCAATTATGCTGCCAAATGTCTAAATACATATTGAATATAGATCAGGGTTATTCATTAACTTAAGTATAATTTATGGAATCTATTCTGAATGGATTGTTTACTTGCATCATAAACATTAAAAATAATTTCACCTGAAACTCATTAATTATGACTCTAAATGATACTTGAAAGATATTTATAGCAGCAATCTAGGCCTAGTTGGTGGCATTGCCACACTTAAAAAGCAGGGCTTCAGGCAGGTGTGGTTCCACACACTCTGAATGATGTGCAGCCCTGTGCCTAATTCCCACACAAAGAAACTGGCCTAGGAAAGCTCATTGCTTGGGAGAAATCACACACTCTTGGCTAGAGACACTTCAATAAGATTTGAACCATTTCCAATCTCCTGTGGATGCCGTCCCTGTGTTTTGCGGTTCTCACTTCAGAAGTTATTAAGGCAAGAAATGCTTGACAATGTAAAGAAATTTGATTCCTACTAAGGACAGGCACGAGGTGATCCAAGGATGAGAAGAAAAGGTAGTCCAGATATATGAGGATATACGAGGAACAAAGAGCGAAACTGACCATCTCTCAGACTATGGCAATGGAGGTGCTGAGCACCCAGCCATCATTCTACCATGTGATTGATATTCATGTGTGACAGAAGTGGATTCCTCTTTTAGCTGTGTACATGAATCTACTACCATAGATGGATAGGGTAGCTCATGATGGGTACTCATGAATCCATGTTGAGCTTTTCTGGTATCCTGCCGATCTTCGTATAGACCCCTATCCAACTGAATGTGTGCAGTCACTCAGTCTTGCTTCAGATACCACCATATCCTCTTTCTGCCCTGTATGTGTGTTGACATAAGCCTAGAATTATTTTGTTTTGGTGTGAAGATTAAGTTTCAGTCTTTCAAATCTAGGTATGCAATGAAGGATATTGTCAAGAATTAACAGCACAAGTAATGGGTTAACTTTAGAATAGAAATTATTCTTACAGTTGAGATTTGCAAGAATTTTTATATTCCTTTCTTTTAAATAAATTATTATAAATAAGCTATTTTAATCTATTTTGTAGTAGGACTTTGTTGTTCCTGGGCTACCAAGCTACAGCAGTTTTGAGATTCTATGAGGTCTGGATTTTGCTCCAGTGAGGGAGAAACTGTTAAACTGAAATCCCTATCAAAACTGAAGTGGGATGGGAGGGAGAGATCTGCTGCTGCTGACAGTCCTCCAACCTTTTGAATCCATCTTCCTTTTAAAGCAGGCCTTTTCACTGCTGTGCTGGATACTACATCGTCTGTCCGTAGGTCAGCAGAGATTTCTTAAGTCTTCTTTGTACCTTGGTTTCATTTGATTTTCATTCTATGATTTTTCTAATGGATTTTCAGAACCTTTGTAGTCTTGTAACTATCCAAGCTCTACTTCCTAAATTTTAAGTACTTCAATGGAAAGTTTAAATTGAAAGTACCAAATGTACACCGAGCCATCATGTCAAATCCTTGAGTATTCTCTAAGAAATGATTCTGGTCTTCACAGCTTCAACATCTCCTGGGTTATGATGCTTGGCTCCCTGTGTTGATCTTGGCTCCCTGGATCTTTCTTTCTCAGTTCCTTTTCACCTTCAGGTGTAGTGTGTAGTGATTTGAATAGAGAATACGTGCTTTTCTTCCCTTCTTTCTGCAATATGTATGTGTTTCCAGTTTTATTATTGCAAAAAAAGTGATTATAATTGATTTTGACAAAAAAATCCAAAAAAGATATTTACCTTTTTCTTTAACTCAGGGCCTCACAAGGCAGGCAAAGACTTTCCCACAGGTTCCATTCATTGCTATAAACATCTGTTGTTGTTGTTGTTGTTTTGTTTGACTCTTCACTTAACATCTAATAATTCTCATATTGTTCACCCAGATGCCACCCAATCTAATGAAATTACCCACGATTCTATTCAACAACGATACAATATACTAAGAAATAAAGAACAGATGTAAAAAAAAAATGAGACTTATTTCTCACCTGGTTGAATACGCAGACACAACCAAGCCACCAGCATGCAACTACTATTCAACTGTTTGCTTGGAACCACATTGACGACTCTGTTGCCTAAACCAGTGCAGTTGTCTAAGCTTCTCTGAACGCCATTCTCCTGAACAGAGATAGCAGAGATTGAGATAAAATCTTTGTTTTAAGAAAATTTCATATTTCAGTACATTTCACTGAAAGTGGGGATGAAAGACAATTCTATTATTGCAATATGGGGCAAGAAATTTTATCCCTAAGTATGAAGACAAATTTATTTGTAAAATGTAGAGCCGATTTTGGATATTAGCTCTCTGACAAGCCATCAACAGATGCCCAGTTTATATTTCTTCTACTGGAATGTAAAGGTCATTTCTGAATAGAAGATTATGATCTACACTCCATAAAAGGAAGGCGAAAATCTGAATGGAGAAACTATCTAACGATGGCTTATTCTTGTTAATACTTGCCCAAAGGGCTACTGTACTCTATAAATAGTACAAATGTGCTAATTCATACAGGGTATTTATCATCATCACAAGATATCTTGGGGTTTAATTACTAAGTAGAGACACCATGAGCATCGTAATTTTTATAAAGGAAAACATTTAATTGAGGTTGGCTTATAGGTTTACAGATTAAGTCCATGATGGTATTGGCAGGAAATATGGCAGCATGCAGGTGGACATAGTGCTAGAGAGGCAATCAAGAGTTCTGCATCTTGGGGTTGGGAATTAGACTCAGTGGTAGAGTGCTTGCCTAGTGCGCAAAGGCCCTGGTTCGGTCCCCAGCTCCAAAAAAAAAAAAAAAAAAAAAAAGAAAAAGGAAAAAAAAGAGTTCTGCATCTTGATTTGAAGGCATCAGCAAGAGACTGTGTGTCACACTGTCACACTTTGCGTAGCTTGAGCATATGAGTCCTCAAAGCTTGTCTCAATGGTAACACACTTCCTCCAACTAGGCCATACCCACTCCAATAGCACCACACTTTCTCATAATCCCACTCCTTACAGCCAAGCATTCAAATACATAAATCTATGGGTGCCATATCTAGGCAAACCACCACATCAGGTTTAGTTTCCTAAGGGTTACTTTATCAAAATATGTATTCACTGCTCTTAGAGGAAATTCAAAGTCTACAAATTATTTTAAGCATGAATTATTAAATTTATGAGAAGATATTTTAGTTAATGTAGCAGACTACTTATACTGTATATGAATTTCAACACTCACCACCGATTACTAGCATGCTGACAATACAGCACAGGCCCCAGGATGATATGGACCCATCAGCGGCAGTTTGCTAGTCCTTGATCTATGTGTTCTTTATTTTAATATTAATATTCAGTATCTAGCTATTCAACAATTATACAGCCAGAAGAGTTTATATATGTTAATGAGGACAAACATAACACTACCTAATATGTTTCGCACACTGAAATTTCCAAGTGCACTGTGATCATTTGACATTTTCTCTCTTCTTCCCAAAATGATGTACACTGTATGAGTTCAGAAGGGAAATTTAAATCAATGAAATAGTGTGTACCCCACCCAGTGTAGGGACCAAATATTAGACCTAAGTTATTTAGCAAGAGATAAGAATAGATTATTATGTAAATAAAATATGTAGCGCTTTTCTTGATATAACATATATTGTGTAAAAAGGAACAAAACTGTGTTACCAGACCAAAGTGTAAAGAAGCACTTCTGAGAACAGTGGTACTCTAGACCTGAAGAACGAACTGCAGTCAGCTCAAAGCACAGCGGTCTATTTTCCTCTGGGTTTCTAGTGAATGAACATGTAAAATCACTGATGTTCACTAACATATCACTACATACATTTCATATGAATTGCATTCCTTATGACGCTTTCATCAATGTCCTTGGTGAACAAAATGAAAAGCCTTATATGTCACATTACTCTCAAAGTCGTAGGTTGAAAATCTAAGGGATGAGCAGAGACTGTGATACATAGAATCCAGCCCACAAACTAAAACTGAGAGACTTGTAAAAACACTAAATTATTTTAGAGATCATAAGCTACTTTGAGGAAATATTTGTTCTTAGAGAAGAAACACATGACAAAGTCACCAGCACAGATAAGACTTTGCCAGTTTGTGAATAGAAAGTAATTTTGTGAAAAAGGGCCATTTTGGGGAATGGCAAAATGGCTCTGGGAAGTCATGTCAGCTACATCTAGATTTTTAGTGAAAAAAATCTGTTTTAAAATATTCAAAGACTTTCCATAACCAAAGATGTTTTTAACATAATTAAATATACTTAACTAATGATTCACCATCAGACTAGAATGCAGTATTGTTCTCTATGTATATGTATATATCTCTGTATATAAACAAACGGGGAATATATTCATATATCATTAGTTCTTATATAGAGAGTATTGAACAAACCTTTTAGAAATGGTCTTCTTCATGGAAAGGTCTTACTCTAAATTGATCATTTATGCCAATTTATATTCCATTAAGATGTAAATGAAGTCTTTGTAAGATGTGTGTTTTTACATTTTTGATAAATATTATTAATTGAAATAACATTACATCGTTTCCACCTTTCCTTCTATCTCCTTCCATCTACCCTCCTTTGAACCACTCATATGCTCACCCACGTTCATGTTAATAGCTTCTTTTTAAATAATTGTTTTTATCTACATGAATAAGTATATATTGCATGGAGGTATATGTATACACAAATATATGTAAATGACACCTACTGATTCTGCTTTGTTATTGCATATATGGTTTCAAGGCTGACCACTCTGCACTAGATAACCTGTATGGGCTCTCTTCCCTAGGAACTTACTGTCATTTTCCCAGCAGTCATAATTTGGCTTTGTTTATTTCCCACCCCTCCCTTTCAGGTAGGATCCTGTGAATTTCCTACTCTTCCCTAAATACTAACATTTTTCTGGTCTTGTTTATGCAGTCACTTCTATGAGAGAGTAGTTAATAATCAAATTCCTGGAGCACAGGCTTACTTGCTCTCTCTGTCTATGTCTCTATCTCTCTCTGTTTCTGTCTCTGTCTCTGTCTCTCTCTGTCTCTCTGTTTCTGTCTCTGTCTCTGTCTCTCTCTGTCTCTCTCTCTCTCCCCCCCTCTGTCATTCTCCCTCTATTTCCTGAGTCATATCTTGAGATAATTGATATTTTTATTTTTTTACATTATCTGTTGATTTCTGCATTATATTCTGTTGTAGCTTTCAGTAATAGAGTGTATGTCAATTCTCTCCTCTCCTCATGGATACATATGAATTACATACGAAAATTTCATTCTTGATTGTTTGAGATTATTCAAAAATTTATAATCAAGAAATAACAATAATTATACCAGTTATATAAGTACATGACTTTATTTCATTAGCTTTACACACTTTGCTATTGTGCCTTTGTTTTCTTCCTTAGCTTGACTTTCTGTTTGCAAAATTTTAATCTGTTTTTATTTTCTCTCTTCCAAATCATGAAAGTTTATCTTTATGGTTAACAGACTATGAGAAAGAGTAAAAGTCTCCAGTGACATTTAGACAAGTGGATGTTCTTCTAATGGTTCTCAGAGGAGAGATACCTTTGAGATATTTTGCAGTGGATATTTGACATTGCCATCGGGTTTGGGGTATAACTTGTAACTATGCATGGTAATATTGGTATATACTCTTACCATGAAAATTCTAGAAGGCAAGGAAAACACAAAGTCTTATTTTACTTCAGTAAGGTACAGAGGCCATTTATAATTCTATATACCATAAACTGGTGTCTCTTCCAGAAATTTGGGTATAAGAGTATAAGAGTGACATGAAATATACAGCCTCTCTCTCTCTCTCTCTCTCTCTCTCTCTCTCTCTCTCTCTCTCTCTCTCTCCTCTCTCCTCTCTCTCTCTCTCTCTCTCCCCCTCTCTCTCTCTCTTCTCTCTCTCTCTCCCTCTCTCTCTCTCTCCCTCTCTCTCTGTGTATATATATATGCCATATATATACATATATATGTATGTATGTATGTATGTATGTATATATATATATGTGTGTGTGTATGTGTGTGTGAGGGAGTATTATTTTTAAGAGTAGATGCTTCATAGAAAAATGTTATTAGCATAGTTTTATAATCTGAATAGTGAAAGGCTATAATACCATATGACTCTGAGAATTCTCTGCTCTGGAACTATTGCTTATTTTTTTCTCATTATTGACTGTTGACATAAGGATAGTTTAAATTTAGAACCGCGTTTATCCTCAAGCATCACTTGAGGACTATCACCATGCCAACTGCTAAATTAGTATAATTGACTGAGCAAATACATAATTTTGAAAGAGTATAAAATGAGATCTTAAATAATCAGAACTAAGAACTCATCTAATAACTTTTAATTAGAACTTTGATAGAGTTTTTATGCCATATATATATATATATATATATACATGTATGAAATTTATTCACACAAAATCTCTGAAGATTTGTTGAATAATGTGTTTGGCATTTACACAAAAAGGCTAAGAAATGGGATCTAAAGTATGATGATGGTCATTTGTAATTATGCTCTTCTTTGAAACCCTGGCTAATAACTTCAGTTCCATTTTTTTCTTTTTCTCTACTGCTCCCCTGTTCTCTACTCTTCTCCACTTTCCTTCCCTTCCCTCTATCCCATCTTGCCTCTTCTCTCTTCTCTCTCCTCTCCTCTCCTCCTCCCATCCTCATTCTTCTTTAATCCCTTTTTTAATTTATGCTTTAAAATGGGCTTTATTTTAAACTAATTTGTGAAGTAGTACAATCACACTCTACATATAAAGAATGTAGGTTTATTCTCCCTTCTTATACAAATGCTGTTGCTATCAATGAAACTCACCACAATGGTTTACATTTTATTATTGATGACCTACTTTAATACATTATTTATACCATGGGTCATTTTGGACATTGTGCCAAAATGTATGTGGGTTCAGAGACATGGGTAATGTGACGTGCCTGTCATATGTTTTAATTGTCTTAATGTCTGCTCTGGTCCTGCTCACTTATCCCTCCTCTGTCTACCATCTTTTCCTATCCACAAGTTTGTCTTTGTAAAAACAGTGAAGATAAAACTGCACTTCGAATGCTTTTCAGGATAGGTTTTACTCAGAAGCATTCACTGAATCTTCCTGTCTTTTGTGGTTTTGTGACTTACCTTTTAGATTTTGAACAACTTTTTTTCTGTCTGTCTGTCTGTCTGTCTGACTATCTATCTATCTATCTATCTATCTATCTATCTATCTATCTATCTATTTTAATAACTAAAGCCACAGGTTACTTTTGCTATTCACCCATTAAAATAATTAGTGTTTCTATTGTCTGGATAATCATGAAGCCATATACACACATTCATACATATACATACACACATATACACATCTTTGGTTATATACTAAATAGCACACTTGTTAGATAATATAGACAGATATAGCTTAGCTTTCTGAGACATTAAGAAATTAACTAACTGTACCATTTTTTTCGTGCCGATAGCTATTAAATGACGCTATGGTTCCTCCAAAGCCACAATCCTGTCCAGCATTTGCTAGTATCAAGGTTCTGTATTTCAATATTCTAATATGTATGAGTTTGCCAACTTAAAGATGATCCTGGATTTAGAGTTTTGCATTATTTTAAATTAAGTACATTTCTAAGTATATCATCAACCTAAATGACTTGGTGTTTCAACTTTGCTACTTAAATACACACTGAACTTTTAAGAACTTAGTCTCGCTGCATATGCCTTTCTGACAATACACAACACACATATAGTAAACAATATGCAAATAGAAGCTATTACAAACAGAAAAAGGACATAACTTACACTTGTGTCATTGTTCTTTTAATTGTCTTTTAGTTTGACAAATTTAAGTGTCTGTTTCTTCATCTAAAAAAATGTGCACTGTTGTGAAAATCATAAAGTAAGATTTGATTTGCAAGGCATTTTTTCCAGTATTTTCTCTGGTTCAGATACCTGGTCTGCTATGTTCAAGTAAGTCATCAGTATTGTAAGTTAAGCATCCCTGTCTGACAAGCATATGGCTCTGTGGTGGTGCACTAAACACTAGCAGACTGCTCCTCATTCACAGAACAATGAAGAAATGCATGACTTTTGAAGAACAGAGAATTACTCAACACATGTTATTCTCTTGAGACATTAGGAAACTCAGTTTCAAAGAAAGGATAGTAGCATATAGTACACAGGAAACTGGGAGAGATGGGAGGAGAAGGAGGATGTGCTTGGCTCACAGGTGCCCGAATTTTTAAATTTAATCTCCTTATGAATATTTAGGTAATAAAATAAATATATTATTGTCAGAATAACAAATTTTACTTCTTTTATGTACTAGCATGTGTGTTGATAAAAATTGTTTACAATAAGCCTTTTTTTCTCTTCGGATACTAAATTCTTCAATTTGTTTTAAATATATTACATTTTATCTTAAAACTTGAAATCATAATCTGATACAAAAGCAATTTGTAACACATATCAATAAGTCCAAGGTGAGATCACAGAATCACAGAGCGAATGAGCCTTTAAAATATATGTTAGGAGTTGTGATGTGATTCCCTTTGGAATCATGGAGAATTCACAGGAGAAGGCTAGTAGTCATAAAGGTGTTTTATCACTTCTGCAATCTCAATATATCTGTGTGTTTCCCATGATGATTTAGTTCCTGAATTTTTCTATTAGGCAAAATGAAGACATTTAAGTTACATATAAGTATTTACTGATTTATTTTTCCTCACAATTCCGACTCTTACCTCCTTACTCTTTAATCTCATCCCTGTGTCTCACCATACCAACTCAACTTTCAGCTAATATAACTTAATATGCATTTAAACATATATGCGTTTGTGTGCATAAATAGACATCACTGTAAATCCAAACTCTACATGTGTAAAAGGAATTTTATGACTCTTTCTGAATCTCACTTTGTCATAATCTTATCAAATCTAACAATTTTATTCTTCTTTACACTGGAATAAATCTCTATTGAGTGCTGGTAACAGATTTTATCTTCTTAGCAATCATTAGCATCTAGATTGTTTTTATATCTTTGCTGTTGTCAGTAGTGCAGCAATACATGTATATATATATACATATGTATATATTCTTAGTAAATAGGTCCATTTTTTATCATTTTCCAATGTAGAATAATTATAAATATCTTGTTTAAGCTCTGCTAATTTTTTATGGGTAGATGGTTTTATATTTTTTATTGGATATTTTATTCTTTACACTTCAAATGTTATCCCATTTCCCAATTTCCCCTGCAGAAATCCCCTATTCTATTCTCCCTTCCCCTGCTTCTATGAGGGTGCTCCCTTACTCACATACCCAGTACTGCCTCCCTGCTCTGGCATTCTCCTACACTAGGGCATCAAGCCTTCCCAGGACCAATGGCTTCTCCTCCCATTTGTGTCTGAGAAGCCCATCCTCTGCTACATATGCAACTGGGGCCATGGATCCCTCCATGTGTACTCTTTGGTTGGTGGTTTAGTCCCTGTGAGCTCTGGAGGGGGGGAGGGGGATTCTGGTTGCTTGATAGTATTTTTCCAATGGTTTGAAAACCCCTTCAGCTCCTTCAGTCTTTTCTCTAAATACTCCATTGCGGTCCCTGTGCTAAGTCCGATGGCTAGCTGCAAGCATCCTCAACTGTATCAGTAAGGCTCTGGCAAAGCCTCTCAGAAGATAGCTGTATCGGGCTCCTGTCCTCCTGTCAGCAAGCACGTCTTCTTTTTTTAAACACCTTATTTTTTTTTAAATTTTTATGAGATATATTTTCTTACTTACATTTCAAATGTTATTCCCATTCCTGGTTTTCTGTCCATAAGCCCCCATCCCCAACCCCTCCCCCATACGGGTAGTCCCCCTATCCACCCTCCTTACCACCCCCTGACATTCTCCTGCACTGGAGGGTCCAACCTTGGCAAGACCAAGGACTTCCCCTTCCACTGATGCCCCAATAAGACTATTCTCTACTTCATATGCAGTTGGAGCTCTAGGTCAGTCCATGTATAGTCTTTCGGTAGTGGTTTAGTTCCTGGAAGCTCTGGTTGATTGGCATTGTTGTTCTTATGGGGTTTCAAGCCCCTTCGACTCTTTAATACTTCCTCTAATTCCCCCAAGGGGATCCTGTTCTCAGTTCAGTGATTTGTTGCTAGCATTGACCTCTGTATTAGACATGCTCTGGATGTGTCTCTCAAGAGAGATCTATAGAATATAATTATTGTTTAATAATTTCGAATGTGTATGAAATGTTTTAGATAAAGCCCCCATACTTATCCCACTTAACACTTAATATCTTAGTTAGAGTCTTATTGCAGTGATCAGACACCATGGCCAATGTGAGTTTTATAAAGGACAACATTTAATTGGGGCTGGCTTAGAGGTCCATTATCATCAAGGCAGGAACATGCCAGCATCCAGACAGGCATGGTACAGGAGGAGCTGTGTTCTACATCTTCACCTGAAGGAAGCCAGAAACAGATTCAGCATCGTTGAGGAGCTAGGAAGAGATCCAAGCCCATCCCAAAGTGACACACTTCCTCTAACAAGGACATACCTTCTAATAGTGCCAATCCCTGGGCAAAGCATTTGCAAACCATTACAACTTCCAAGTGTATATGTGTGTGTATGTATATATATCCATATATGTGTATGTATATATATATATGGAGGAAATAATCTGCAAAGTATTATTTTTACAATTCAATATATTAGGGTAAAATTGAACTCAAAGTTATGGTATAGTGAAATTGAGATTGGTCTAAATTTTCATATTCCTATATGTATGAAGGACACATTTAATTAGAATGATGGTGACATTATAATCATAGAGAAGGAAAAAGGGAAATCTTTCTCAGACTTTATCTAGAGCTGATTTTTCTCAGTATTTTTTTCAATTATCACTCAATAAAGAGATGTTTGTATTCCCTTGTCCAATTAATGGTATAATATTGCAAATGTACTATGTATCTTTGTTTATATATGAAAATCTATCGAAAAAAGAGTATAGAATGTGCATAAGCAGTAGAAAAAAAAGACATGGATAGATCAGAGTAGCAAATTCATGAATAATATGTAATTAGTGGGTAGTTTTTAATTTAAAATATAAATTAAGTATCTTGACTAAACAAAACAAGCAACATTAATTTTCCTTAAGTTTTGAACTGCCAAGAAATTGCATAAAGCATAACTAAATCAACCGACTTTGCATAGATCTATGTTATAAAAATTAAAGACAGAAATTAGAAGAAGATAATCTGTAATGAAGTAAACATATGAAATTATAAACAATTATAATTTGGTTAGCTTTTAGGACATGTTTAGCTGGGATGAATATTCACGCATACATACATAAGTGGGAAAAAGAAGGTGGATTTCTAATTACTACAGGAAGCATAAACTCCCAATTAATTTAATTTAAAGATTAAAAGGAAAAGTTAGTTGAGGTATGTTTGACTAATCTTTTCAACCACTGTTAATTACTTATCAATATTCCCCTCGTTATTTCTTAGTTAAGGAGGAAAGCAAATCTGAAGCTGATTTTTGTAGATTTTTCATCTTTTATTTTGATTTCCTATAAGGATACTATAAATTACATTATTGCTTGTGGTGTCATGTTTGACTTGCCAATTACTAACTTGTAAAAGCAAATAAATATATTGTTAGAAAATAAATCAACAAACTGCATAAAGAATTATAATTTAACAAACATATATTGGCTAGAGGAAAGTATACTGTGTGATAACTATATTAATAATAAATATTTATCCACTATTTTTCTAAATATTTAATGTGTGATATCAATAAATCCTAAAGGAACAGTTGAGAACATAATCCTTTAAGAAGTGAGAATACAAAATTGGGAAATTTTGAATTGGCCTTGTAGGACATAGCACCCAAGAGGAGGAGCAAAGGAGGTAGGCGGTTGAACCCATGCAGTCTTCTGAGTAACACACAGTTAAGCATTGTGCCAAATTCTGTTGTCTTTAATATGAATAGCTTTTTCACTAAATGTAAGTTTAGTAGAATAATATTTTTAAATAATCTAATGGCGTTCTTACACTTGTAATGATTTCATTTCTTAAATATTCTTTATATGTTAAGGGCTTTGAAGTTTTAACTACAAAACATTTTACATTTCCCACTCAAATGTATAATGTAAACTAAGTGCTTTGTATTTCATTATTTCTATCAGCTATTTTCTCACTGATTTGGCAAAATACTCCAATTTTAAGTTTTACTTATTAAAAAAAAGAGAGGAAAGAAGGTTGGGAGGACGAGAAGACTGATAAAGAATTTATTATGTCTCCCTGTTTGAAGATGCATCTACTGTGGCAGGAAGCCAAGACATCAGGAGTAAACAATTGATCCGAAGGTGGTCAAAGTATGGAAACAAGTGGCATTAAATGCTGGTGTCCCACTCACTTCCTCTAGTTTACTCAATTCAGGGTCTCAGTGACTCTAACCACAGTGAAATGGGGCACACAGATAGTAAGTCTCCTGGGACCTACTGGGGATCATCCTAGTTCTGGGACAATGAAACATGTTTTTCTAAAGAATGTAGACAGAGAGTAATAAATGGGAATAGAAATTGCTTTCCTCTGACTCAAGGATCTACACACACACAAACACACACACACACACACACACACGTACATGCACACGCACACACAAACACAGACACACACACATACACTCATGCACACACAATTAATTCACTAAATCACAAACCATGCCTAGGTTGTATTTTCCTTTCTCACAACATCAACAACAAACTAGAAGATAATGGCATACTGTCAAATACATTTTATCTCAAAGGATGTTAGAATAGTGTAAAGTGTTTCCTCGTTCCTTGTGTAAATATCTTACCTGCTGTTAACTGATACTTATATATAGTTTTAAAGCTGAGTATATTATTTATGGTTATACATACTTAAAATTTTAATATTTCCATATTCCCCTTCCTCTTAGTTCCTTTTCCCAAAGCAGAAGATCTGAGGTCAGAATTATGATAAATTAACAACAACAACAACCACAACAAAGGCACTTTATAGCAAAAACAGACCTCTCCTGCTCTGGAAACTACTGGGAATACTTGTAACTTGTAAGACTTGAACAACAAATATGTGTTGGATATGCTTGTATCCTGTCCATCACTCAACTAAAAAAAAATGACTTGCCTTAAGGGAGAAATGAAATTGTAATAAGTCATACAGGTAACTGATGTGTAGTTCAAATCTAAAACACTTTTTAAAATGTATTTTATTTGTCATTGTTGTTTCTGTAAGTAGCTAGCTGTAATTTTCTATTTTAAAAGGTGAAAGTTTTCTGGACCACAGTCATTTAATGTGGTGTTTGGCATAAGGAGTAATTAGTTTCAAGCTACTTTACAAATGATACTGTGCCTGGCTGTAGTTCCTTTTGACACTAGATGTGTGAGTTGCAAAAAAATGAGAGAGATCGGCTATATGTATCAGAGCTTGATTTCCAGGGCCTCAAGTGTGGGGTATGTCCCTGAGCCTTAGCTATGTAATTTAGTTCTCAGTTCCCTTCAATCTATGCCTGCCTCCCCACTGGGCCAATTTATACTGCAGTGTAAAGTAATGAACAGTTACAGTGTCCCTGGGGAAAATCAGCAGGTTTTACTCACTATTGCATTACAGACAATTGTTATGTATACTTGCCTATTAGTCAGGTTGAGCAGACATAAGTGAAATCCACAGTTATTTCCCAAATCTCATTAAGACATCATTTCTCCCTTATTTCCACAAAATCTTACTACGTAGAAAAGACATAGCTAGATAGATCGATTACAGTTTCAGTGCCTTTGTAATTCTTTTCCCAGAATCTGGAAAATAGATTAATAGGTTAGAGATGAATTTGAAAAAGTTGGCAGCAGAACAGTTCTGGGAGGGGAAAAAAGGATCAGTAATAATTTAGATAATTAAATCCTAAACAATCAACATGTTTTACCACCAGGCCCAATAATTTGATTCTAAAGACCATAGATCCTGAAGAATTGCATGGTCTGTTGCCTTGCCCTATTATGCGGACTAACCTCGTATTTTATTTCTCAAACTCTACCTCCTCTCTCTATCTTTACTGTGCCACAAAGTTTTACCTTGAATTTTAAGAATCCTGTGATAAATATAGTATTTCATTTTCACTTTAAATGTTTAAAAATATCATAGATGGATATAATGTGTTTTGATTACACCGACCTTTTACTTCCCCACTCCCAACTTTTCTCACCATTTCCCTCCCAGTTTTATAATTTCATTTTTAAACCTACGGGGATAACTTTGTGCTACCAGTAAATGCATGGGAGGAGGACCATCCACTTGAATGTAAGTAGCCTAGTAAGGAGTTATAATCTTGAAGAAAACTCTATCTTAGAAGTACCTTGATTAAAAAAATCTCAGATAAAGTGTTTATAAAAGTCACCCCTTATTCATGTTGGAAACTTTGGGTTTGTTTTTCAATTTTAAATAGATCTTATATAACCTGAAGTCAGGGTTCTGTGAGTTCATGTGGGCATAATATATGTATCTAAGTATTTAAAGCTAGAATCTTCATAGAAAAGAAAATGTGTACACATTTCTACGCTACTTCATTAAGCATAATTATTCATAGCTCTAGAAATTGCTTTTAAATTTAATATTTCTTTTGTCTTTGTAGCTGAATATGTACTTTGTTTTCATTTTCCATTTGTTAGTGGACATCTATATGGCTCTTGTTTCCTGGCTCTAGAGCATCAAAGACCATAAATGGGAATTATCTACATTCAGAATATGCGCAGGTCAAGTAGAGCTAGGCCATAGTAGATCTACTTGTAGCTCATTGATGATTCCCCACACTAATTTCTATGGTGAATGTATGAGTTTACAATCTCACCAATAGTGCATGTATCCATTTTCCTCACATAACTCAGCACTTATTGTTATTTGAATCCTTCATGAGGCTAAGTTGAAAATTCAAACTGTTTCAATTTATATTTGACAATATTGTTCCATACTTTAAAAGAATTCTCTTTGCCCTTTTTATTTTTTGTTTGGGGTACTCTCTGTTTAGTCCAATGTCTCATTATTAATCGGGCTATTTGTTTCCTTATGTTCTGCTGAGTTCTTGTGTATTATAAACACTAATATTTTTTCAGATGTATAGTTGATAAACATTTGTTTCTATCAATCTATAAGCGGCTTCTTAACTTGTAGTTATATCCGTGAGGATACAGAAGCTTTTTACATTCATGTGCTCCCACTTACCAATTGTCTTCTTAATAACTGTACAAGCAGAATCAAGTTTAGAAAGTGCTTCCATGGGCTCATATGAGGAAATTCAATCCCACTTTTTTATTATAGCAGTTTCAGGATATCTGATCTTATGTTTAAATTCTTGATTTTTATGTGTGGGATTAAGTTTCGATCAGGGTGAGAGATAAGTTTCTAGTTTCATCCTACTATAATTACCTCTCCAGTTTTTCCAGCATCATTTGTAAGATACTGGATATTTTCTGATTTATAGTTTGTTCTTATTATAGAAACCCAGTGTTTTGTCCTGACCAGATTGTTCACTATGCATCATTAATCCATTCCATGCCCTGCTCAAAGAAGCCTCCTGTAACTGCCCTTTCATCTATTGATTGGATGGGTCACAGACATTGAAGACATTAGGTCCTATCTGAAGATTGGTCTTTGTCACAGGTAGTTTATTGATGGGGCTTAGGAAATACTGATCAGTTGGTTAGGGAGGAACATTAAGATATGCCTAGCAATCAGGTAAGAGACATTATAAAGTACATATCAATGGAATGCACTTCATACTGCTCTTCCCAAGACATAATACTTTCAGGAATCCCTGTTAGAATCCCCACCCCCAAATGACTGACCAATCTTAACAGAACCTTCAGGAAATAACAGTCAATCCAACTGTAATTCACATTTAATACCTTCACAGTCCACATCACCTGGAGATTCCTAAAGGACCTTTCATCTGCATCATGAACAACACTTATCAGAAATATATTTCCAGAGAGAACCATTGTTAAATATCTGGAGAGTTGCCAAGCTTCAGTCATGAAAACAGCTTTCATACATATTAGCACAAAAATATAACCTCCTTACAAATGAAAGCAGATGAGAAAAATTCTAAATTCCAACGCAACTTGGAAAATTAGTTTCTTGTCAGTGACCCAGACCAAAACATTCCCACAAAAATATACGTTTGAAATGGGTATAGAAATATCATTGTGTCTTAAGGTGGCACTTGGCATTCCACATCAACCCAGTTCTCATCATTGTCTCTGTGGCTTCAGACTTTATATAAAATAATTCTACAATAACAGTCCTATATCTCTGAGAGAGAAGGACCCTTACAACTTTAAGAAAATCATCTTGAATCATCACATCTTATGCAAAACTGTAATTTTAGGTTACAAAATTTATAGTACTCTTAATTTCTCTGTTTTAAAGAGAGGACACCATCAACATGAAGCTCATAACCTCACTCTTTCCTATTGCCTTCCATATCAGGTGACCACCGTGTGAGAACAGCCTGACAATTCATGGATATGTGCAATACTTACTGTGTGTGGTATGGATGCTGGCAGCCCAAAGAGACAATAGTCAAAGGGAAAAGGCAATAAGACAAAGTTTCTGGTCAAGTGTCATTTCAGAGTATGATGGAAGACAGGTGAGGAAACAGTATAGATCTATAGACCACATCCTAGGTGATGACCTAAGAGGGAAGTGTCCAGGTTTGGTCAAAAATCTTTCTAGCAATGTCATTTTGTCACTTTTCTAAGAAACCTCCAGTTGGGCAGATTTCTATAAAAAAATTTTGGAGCAAAAATAGTGCCATTCCAGCATTATGGTGGAAGAAGAATTGGTTTAATTCTTCTTAGCTACTTGACTTCTGAGACATAAAGCTATCACCAAAGCCAACTGGTTTTATTTTGACTGTAAGAGTCTAGTTGTTTTGCCCAATCCCTATATATTGGAGGTTGTTATTCTTAGGACTCCTGCTGAAAAAGACTGATATAAATGCCATGTGAGTAATAAGGAAAAGAGCAGGCGTGAAGGAAGGCTCTCCCAGCAATTAGGACCCAAGGATATTGTGGAAGAAAATCCCTCTTGATGAAGATTAAAGCAAGTGCATGCCTTGCACAATGGTTGAACCTGTCTGAGAAGCAGCCATCAATGAGATAATAGTAAAGATTTTGGATCCTGGCCGAAAGGTGATGGGAAACTATCATAATGCGTGCATGGGAGAGCTGAATTATCTGATTATTATTGGAAGAGACTGTGCTATCTGTCGGGTAGTCACAACACTGAGGGGATGGGAAAATTACTAGAAGCAGAAATCCATAGAGTCAATAATGTTGAAGATGAGTATCGTATCTATGAACATTTGAGAAGTGACCATGTTCGGAACATATTTTAATGGGACTGTTATAGGGATTTTCTATTAAGCACAGAGGCAAGTACAGCTTCATTGCTGTTAGAATAGGTAGTGGGTTGTTGCAGATGAGGATAGATGAGTATTTAAAAATACTCTCATATAATACTCTCCGAATTAGGTGTGGTGTCCTCATATGGAACATATGCCCTGTGATAGAAGATCAGGATCACTTGGACCACTACTGTATAACTATGATGGCTCAGGATAAAACACAATAAAACCAAACTACCCTAAGTCCTTTCTAACAATCTTTTCCTGGAATGCATTACATTAACAAAGAAGAACGTTGTTTTGTAGCAGTTTCCTGGAAGAATGAAACATTCCATCCCATAGGAAAGCTCCATACCACAGGAAGTAAACAACTCAAATTACCTTCAGGAATCCCCTAAAACTGATCAAATTCACAAGGGGCCTCACTCTTCCAGAGTATATAAGCAGTAAAGATTGCTGAGAGCCACATTTAAACAAGCAGGGCTGCCAACAAGCCTCGGATAAGCCCAGTTTTCTGAAAAGGGCAGCAACCAGTGTTTTTATTTTAACTGCAGAAATAATAATTTTGCTATAAAATATATACAATAATAACATTTGCTATTCATTAACACGGTGCATGTATTTATAGAACAATTACTTGTGTGAGAAAATGGAACAAATAAAGGGAATATCAAACTGCTGTGTGTGCATGAGTCAAGTGCAAGTGAGTGGCTTCAATAGGCTGCATGGTAATCATAATAGGTCCTGAAAAAACAAGCTTATTACACTATATTTAAATAACAATTTTATAAAAGACTATGTAATTTCTCAAATAGCAGATATATTAGTAGGCTAAAAATTCTCACACTGAGAGACTCATGTATCAATAATACTTTAAAGGAGCCACTAATATTTATAATACACTCATTCTCACACAAAATAATATGTGAAAACAACATGATTATATGGTTATCACTCACTTTTACAGGGTTTATAGCCTATGTGAATATCGAGCAGATGCTGGAGCAAGCCCTCAATTAATTTCATATAACAGGAGCAATTCTACACAATTATTTGAAAATCTCTGGCCACATTTCATTTCTCTGACATAAACATATGGGGCAAAAATTACAGGAAATGATTACTCCAGTGGGATCACTTATAATAACAATTTTATTGAAGTTGCGTTTTTCGAGATTATAGATACCAGCTATTCTTCAATCTTATTTACTATATAAAGCTGTTTCATGCATATTAGTAATTATTATGAGTTAACATTGACAGAGGACTTGCTGAATTCTAGATTTTCTAGTACATACCTTAGAAGGATAAACTCTCTTTCTCATCACAAAAAGATTGTACTTTAGCCTGTAGCAAACACACTTAAAAAGATCAAGTAACCTGTCCAAGGTCACAGTGACCAACAGGCAAGACTCAGACCCTGCTGCCTAGAGTATAATGCAAACTTCTAAGCACAAAGTCTTGTTTTTCTTTCTTGCTCTTCACAACACTAGTCAAGCAAATTCAATACAAGACATTTTATCCCAGGCTATAATTATAAATTATTTCAAAATGCATCTGTTTATTGGTGGCTGTAATTAGCATGATCGTTTCGGCACAATCAGCTATTTTTTTTTTGCTAATTATCCATTTAGAGATTCAGTCCACAAGTATTCATTAAGCATCTACTACAGTCAAGCCTCTGCTTGAGTCTACATATTTTGCCATTCCTCCTGCCAAGAAATGCAGACTTGCATTCCCTAGTCAGGAAGCTTACTTCTTTGTAATCATTTTAGCTCAGGATGCACTTCCTTCCCACTTAAGAAGTGAATAATTATAGTGGAGTCCAGATTCTATATATAGCTAACAACCGAAAGCATTTGGATCACACTTTTCTGTTTCCATTTTCCCTTTCCTTACAAATGCCACGTTATGGCATCCATAACATTACATTGTGGTTTATATTCACTCTAACTCCCTTTTAATTCATGAAGTCTTTGAGAAAATAAATAGTATCTATCATGTCTTCAGTATATAGATTAGAGTCATGTGTTTGATTAACTGTGTTGCCTGAATGAGCAACCAGATAACTGTATGAATGATTCATACAGCACTCTAGAGGTTTTAGCCTTAATAACTGATGAAGATCTTCCTCGTTAATTTTTGTTTTGCCGAATTCATGGGATATTAAGAAGTAGCTCAGATGAAACGATATAAATAGCCTCAAATATGCTTAAATAACATTCTAGGTGAGACCTGAGTCTCCAGAATTATTAATTACAGAATAGTTCTTCAGCAGAAAAGATGATACAGATACCTAGATTCTCAGACCATCAAAGTGATTTTTCCTTCTACAGAGTATTACAGTTCCCTCACTCACAGTATTTTATGTTTTTTTTCCTTCTAGTTCCTTTTTCGAATTTTTATTATTTTATTTATATACAGTCCCATCATAGGCAACCTCTCACCCCCACCACATATCCTGATCCCATTCCTCTTCCCTCTCCCCTCCGAGTTCTCCCCCTCAACCAGGCCTCCCCATTTCCCCGGGGCCTCAAGACTCTCTAGGATTAAGCGCATCATCTACAACCAAGGCCTCATCAGAAGGCCAAACTCTTCTGTATTTGTGCAAGGGACCTCTGACTGGCCATTGTCCTTCAGTCTCTTTCTCCATGCTAAGGTTGGTGTTTTGGTCCTCTGGGAGTCTACATCTACTGAAGGTGGAGTCTGGGTTATTATTGTATTGGTGGGCTGTAAAACTGAAGTCATCTCATCTTTAGCCCCAAGTTGTATTTCTAACCCCCAAACCAAGCTCTGATGATGGAGAGGGGATCTCAAATGATTCTTATATAGTAGTTAATTCAAACAGTAATGGAAACAAGAGACTAATATAGTTCTTTGGGCCAGTGAGAGAAAATTCCTGTTTCTACAAAACAAACTGTCTATTTTGCTAAACAACATTTTTTTGAAAAGAAAAAATTAGTTATTTTTACACTGCAGATTTTATTCCCCTTCTGGTCCACCCTCCGACTCTTCCACATCTCATACTTCCCCCCACCCCCGACTGCGTCTCCACGAAAATGTCCCCACTCAACCCACCCCACCAGACCTTTAAACTTGCTGGGGTCTCCAGTCTCTTGAGGGTGTATCTTCTCTGACTCAACCGAGACCTGGGAGTCCTCTCCTGTATATGTTCTGGGAGGTGGGGGGCTTATCTCAGCTGCTGTATGTTGCCTTGTTGGTGATCCAGAATCTGAGAGATCTCAGGGGTCCAGTTTATTGAGGCTGCTGCTCTTTCTTTCTTTCTTTCTTTCTTTCTTTCTCTTTCTTTCTTTCTTTCTTTCTTTCTTTTTTTTATTAACTTGAGTATTTCTTATATACATTTCGAGTGTTATTCACTTTCCTGGTTTCCGGGCAAACATCTCCCTCCCCCCTTCCCTTCTCTATGGGTGTTCCCCTCCCGACCCCCCCCCCATTGCCGCCCTCCCCCAACGATCTAGTTCCCCTGGGGTTCAGTCTTAGCAGGACCCAGGGCTTCCCCTTCCACTGGTGCTCTTACTAGGATATTCATTGCTACCTATGAGGTCAGAGTGCTGCTGTTCTTTCTAAGGGTTGCCCTCCCCCTCAGCTTCCTCCTGCTTTTTCCTAATTCAACCAGAGGGGCCAGCAGCTTCTGTTTACCAGTTGGGTGCACATATTTGCATCTGACTCTTTTAGTTGCTTGTTGTGTCTTTGGAGGGCAGGCATGATAGGTCCCTTTCTCAAAAAGGTCATAAACAATATTTTGTCATACATCTGTTTATCAGAAGCACAAAGAAGACACTTAAATTCAGTCCAAAATTGAGTCTGAGTGTGTATCATCAAAATCTTTCATATCTAAGACATTCTACAAAACAGAAAGACCAGGTAGTACATTATATCTTAGAATGTCCAAATTAGAGCCCATTTTTTAAAAAAATAACAAAAAATGGAAGTCAAGTAAAGTAATATGCTAACCCTGATACAGAGCCAGATATTTGTATAGAACACACTACTATCAAAAGCCAAACTTTGATCTCCTTATGAGGACATTAATACTATAGAGCTATTTTTTATTTTAACATTACTAGTGTTGACACAAGATTTAATTTAAAAAGAAAAGTACTGTTCAGTTTACTGTACACCTATAAGTATACCTCATGATGTATATTTTTTTGTTTTAGTAATTAGCATCAACATGTAAGGCATGAGGCAGAAATCCTCTGTACTTGGAATTTACCCTTCACAGTAAATGATAAGTAAGTTGTTATCTATATTTTATAAGTAAATGAGCTGAAGCTGAGAGAGGTTAATTTGCCAAAATTTAAGGAAAAGTCAGATTTCTCTGAAAATAGCTCTTTCTGTTCTGTAATAATAGAATGCCTTTGTATTAGGAAAATACATTGGAGCCAAACATAAAGCTTATATTCTTTGACTTTATTTGCATTAGTTTGAAAATAAATATACCACTTCTTCTTGGTCTTTCTGCATTTATACTAAATAAATGAATGATATATTCCATATTTTCATGATTCACCTGTTTAAGCATCCTGTCGTGAGGACATGCTAAAGACTACAGAAAGAAGTTAACTATTAGATGTTAATTCTTCCTACAGAGCTTAACAATTATTAGAAGAAATAAGATGCATCTTCACATGCATACCAAGGAAAACTAGGATAGGACCCCATGTCTGATTCCCTCCCAGTGATAAACACAATGATGAAATGATGATGAACCATTTCTGAATGTGTTGGAAAGCAATTTTTTGAAAAGGTGTATTGGTGGCATGATTTTTTTCTGAACATCATTTATTTTTATATATTCAACTCAAAGAAATAGAAAATAAGCTATCATATGTTTGAAATGAGTCTCTGCTATATGGAATAGTGAGTAATACAGGTTGAGAGAAAAAGAAAGTGCACCAAGTGTACCTGACATAAGCAGAGTGACCAAGGGGTTAGGGTTGAAGATTGGTGTTAGAATTCCAGTAGAAGCAATATTTGAAACTTAGAATTAGAGCTCCAGTTATGCCTAAAAGCAATAAAAATAAAAACTTTCTATTGAAAATAAGGTAATCTGCAGGTATTTTTAAAATTTAAATTGATAGAAAACAACCTTTCTATCTGGAGGAAATCAGAGACTGTGAATTTACTTTTTGAGTTTACATATTTGCATTATGTACTGTTAAGGCATTTTGCTTTTGAGTATAACTCCATTTCCAACATGACATCAAACTGGACATATCTGCAGTGGCAAAGGTACCACACTTTCTCTTCACTGAGACACTATTTGAGTCCTCAAACACTATTACTATGTGTTAAATAAATACACATTTCCAAGAAGAAAACATGGAAAGTTTAATAAATTTTCTTCACTATAAAGTCATTGGCTGTATTTATTTTCTTTCAGTTTTAGTTTATAAATATTTTGGAGATTTTTATTGATTTTCTTAACAGAGCATCTTAATCTTTACTGGCCTGGCTTTGGGCTCCAGAGGATTTTTCTTCCTCTGCCTCTGGCTCCTGAGTGCTGCTATAGCATCATAAAGCACTGTATATTCTGAGAGGATAGTGGTGGAATGCAGTGCTCTCTACATTCTCTAGTGAGAAGAAGTAATAGAATATATATATTCATACATAATATAACATATACATGCAGAGAAAGTATACACATTCATATATGCTTATATCTATACATCCCTCACATCCAATCCCCACACATACATCTAGTTATCATTTTCAGATATTAAAGTGATAGGATAGTGAAGTGCTTGGTTTTATACATTTGGATTTTATTAGAGTGACTTAAAACAAGTAGCCTGAATAGTCATCAATGGCTCTCTCCTGACAGAAGAACCAAGAAACTGGTATTTGTTCTGTCAGAGAATGGATGTCTCTGCAGCATGTGATTGATGGAGTCCCAAGGAATTCCTTGAGAGCTGTCCATCCTCCATTTACATTATAATCCCAAACAAGTTCTAACACCAGGAATAGAATATATGAACTTGCCAGAGATAGGCAAGCAGGCAAAAAGCAAAACTTTTGCCTTCTATGGCCTTTTATATGGGTTTGCACTCAATGGTTTGCTGTAGATTAAAGGTGGATATTCTCACCTCAAATGAACCAATTAAAAATTCCTTCATGGGGAATCAGAGAATGAACTGGAAGAGCTTGAAGGGGCTTGAGACCCCATATGTACAACAATGCCAAGCAACCAGAGCTTCCAGGGACTAAGCCACTACCTAAAGACTATACATGGACTGACCCTGGACTCTGACCTCGTAGGTAGCAATGAATATCCTAGTAAGATCACCAGTGGAAGGGGAAGCCCTGGGTCCTGCTAAGACTGAACCCCCCAGTGAACTAGACTGTCGGGGAGGGCGGCAATGGGGGAGGGTGGGGAGGGGAACACCCATAAGGAAGGGGGAGGAAGGGATGTTTGCCTGAAACCGGAAAGGAATAACACTCAAATGTACATAAGAAATACTCAAGTTAATAAAAAAATAAATAAATAAAAAAAAAATAAAAAAAAAATTCCTTCATGGGTGCACCCAGCTCCTTGTGTTTTAGTGGCTTGCAAATGCAGTCAAATGACAGCCATGTTTAGCCACTACAGCCAACATGCCTGACTAATGGTCTATATTTTCCCCTTTCAATTATGAAGTTCTTTATTGCCTTGGATATAACTATTCTCAGATTTTTTGGAAATATGGGATGGTAAAATAGTTTCTAATTTTAAAATTGTTCTCATGTATTTGAAAGATTATTTTATTCAAAATATGTGTTCTTTATCTGTTTCCTTTTTTTATACTATCACAAAGAATAAAATATCATGGGTTCTTAGAATTCCAGTCTAATATTAATGAATGTCATCTACATTAATTAGTGCTGCTAGTGAAATGCTTTAAGGCTTCCTTGCTCAGCTAAGTACATCACTAATTTTCTGAAGATGAACAAAGCTTCTGCTGTGCTATGCTACAGTTACTATGGTCAGGTTTTCACATTTTCTGGATGATAATAGCTGAGGTAGAGTCTTCTGCCTTCCTCCCCATCATACCATCATGCCAACTTGAGTCTAGCCATACATTTCAATGCCCAATACATTTCTAGCCATACATTTGAAGCCTATTTAAGGACCATGTTACTAAATCCAATTACTAAAGGTTTTTATCTTACCATTGGTGATGAATTGTGAGTCACAAAGTATGGAGATGAAACACAGGCCAAATTGCAATCCTGCCAATACTGTGTCTTTAAAATCTGATGAGGCATCTTCTGTCCTCAAATGTTAACAAGAAAATTAAGTTAAAATAGGAAGAGCTCACTTTATCCACCTACTATGTTCCAAAACCTTAGTCTATCCCACATGATAAGCCTTGTGGAAAAGGTATTTTCTGGCATTTATTGGTGCAAGCAATTATAGAGGTATAGTATACAAGGCAAGACACAGTGGCCTCTCTAGACATAGCTATCACCAAGAAAGAAAATAAGGGTACAGCATCTTTGCACACTGAATAATGAAAGTAGACATAATAAACAAGACACTTTGTCACCTGAAATCACATGGTTATTAAAGAATATATGTATTCCTTGATTATTAACTACTATTTTAAAAATAAATGTAGCTGGCATTTTGTTTCATAAATAATAAGTGACCTGTTCAAATATATCTATGTATTGGACTTACTAGGCTTGTCCTACAATATGACCAGTGGGTTGAGGCCTACTGTATAACTGATACAAAAGAGGTTATTTTAATACCAGTTATCCAAATACATTTCCTATTTCTTGTCTAATCTCATTAAACATGTGAGCATTTCTGGGGAACTAGAAACGTTATGTGGTTTTATACGCCATACCTCATCTTCATTTCCAGCACTTGAAGATGGATCTGAACCCCAGTGAACTAGACTGTTGGGGGAGGGCGGCAATGGGGGAGGGGTGGGAGGAACACCCATAAGGAAGGGGAGGGAGGGGATGTTTGCCCGAAACCGGGAAAGGAATAACACTCAAATGTATATAAGAAATACTCAAGTTAATAATAAAAAAAAAAAAAAAAAAAAGACGTTCTTTAAAGCTATGATTGAAAAGTAACTCCAATATTTATGCTTGCCATTCTGTGCAAAGAGCATAATGCTTGATAAATATCAGTCATTTCTTAAGGAAAATGAAAGCTAGCTTATCCTATCTACTGTCCCAGGTTTTTGTCAGTTTTCATCCTTTTCTCAATTAGAATTATTTGTCTGTTATATTCAGAGAAGACTATTTATAACACATTCTTTGCTAAGGACAAAAGTGTTCAATGTGAGTTACGTGGATTACTACAGATTGATACATAATGATGAGGTTACTATGATTCCAATTTTAGTGTCCTTTACTGCAGAATATTAGAAATAGTAAATTAGGAGTATATTTGAAGGCTTTTCCATAGCCAACATGATTTATTTTATGGAATCAACAATGAGTAACACGGCTGAAGAGATGGCTCAGCGCTTAGTAGTACTTGCAGCCCTCACTGAAGATCTGAATTTGGTTCCCAGCAAACACATGGAACCTGTCTGTGACTCCCACTCCTGAGGGTTTGAGATGTTCCTTTGACCACACACATGCAGGTACTCAAAAATACTCATAAGATGGACTTGGAGAGGAGAGTGTAAAAAATTAAAAAAGAAAGACAGACATTTAAATCTTAAGAACTAATAGCTAGTGAATTCTAGAACTTGCCAATACCAACAGAAAAGTTTCAGACAAAGCCAGTTCACTGAAGTCCCTTCTCAGCATGGAGAGGCAGCTGTAGGTGGCTTAGTGTGGATATAGTTCAAGGTGTATTTCTCTGTCTATAAAATAAAGAACATATGTAGAATTTTGGAGTAAAGTGATGGCTTTTTGAAAAAAAGTGGGCTTCAATGGACATGTGAAGATTTCTGTAGAATGCCATATTTGTGAGAGAATAAAATTGAAGGTATTAAACACTCCTGGCAACACTGGTGATAACTGAATCAGCCCATGTAAATGACTATTTAGAAACAGTGATGGCCAATTTGGGAGATTATATGATTTACTGGATTTGAAGGGAAAAGAGATGGATGACACAGAGTTTTAAGTTGCTTGCCTGTCATCCAGGAAGAAAATAAAGTCCCTTGTGATGATAAATATAGAGTGAATCATTTTATATAATTTAAATATAAAACAGCAACCTGCGGATTCATGTATGTGGTTAAAATTCTTTCAATGAAACAGAGGTAAAGTTATCTTTTAATAATATCACCAGTAAAGTGTCTAACTTCTATAAATAAAGCACTATGTATTATATAAATTTTGCTTTTTTCCACACTCACCCTGTAGAAACATAGGACATAAAGATTGCACAAGATGAAGGATTATACCTTATATGGAATAAACAGCAAGATACTTCCCTGGATTAGAAAAGTGATAGACTAGAGAATTGTGCCTTGCCAGGGTAAATGTGGCCTGGTTCTGTGGCAGGATTGAATGAACATAACTGAGAAATAAACCTTGTCTCACAATCTTGAGGTCTAGATCACACTGAAAGATCTCTGTGCTGAAGTACTTTGGGAATATATTTGCCCCATTTGACAATAATGGAAGTGTTATAGGGTCATGAACTCATTGGCTACAGTTGAGTGCTCTGTTGAAAACTTTTGTAATATTGAACTGGTGATTCTGATCTCACAATGGTAATCTGGTATTAAATTCTTAATATTATATCAAAGCCATTATGTTTTCTAAGCTACAAAACTCTTAAAATCGTTGTAGTTTCAGCAGAAGAACAGCTTTACTATTAAAGTATAAAGTAATATATGGTTCGAAAATACCATAAAAATAAATGAATACAAATTATCTATGATGTAAAATTTAGCACTTAAAGTATACAATTCAACTGTGTTCAATATTTGTAACTAAATCTTCATATTTACTTGATTAAATATTCTGTTTTTAAGTGATTTAATTGAATCACAGACTAATTTCTTGCTATTTTAAGCAGTGTGTGAATTTTTAAAGCAGTGCCATATGCCAACTCCCTTGGAGTAGCTCTCTAAGTGTGAAGTCTACCTGTGAAACTCTATTTATAAAGTGTGAAGTGCATTTTTCAGACTGGTGAAGATGATAAAATTATTCAGTACTATCACAATTGAAATTTAATAAACTTGATGCATATTACGTGGAAATAGAATTGGGGAAAATTGAAGCTTGTTACATTTTATTCGAACTAGAAAAAGGGTTCTAGAAATAGATTGAATAAATCTATATTCATATTTCAATTTTCAAATATTTTACTAGACATTACTAGTGAATATTTTTGCATAGAATTTTCCATCAATGCCCCAGTTTTTGAAGTACCACATTTCATTGTGTCACACACTTAATTTCCTTCTACCAGATGTTAGTTTAGAAAAGATTCAGTGACTGCTTAAAAACTGTCTCAAATGCTGTTTTCAGGCCCTGCTGAATACTTCTCACACAACTCTTCAGACAAAATAGTTTTAGAAATGCAGTTAACACCATCTCCAAAATTGTTTTTCTCCCAATTTTTAATTGGAAATATTTTTAATACAATATACTCTGATTATGGTCCCCCCCAACTTTTTCCAGATCCTCCCCACCTCTTCACTCACCCAAATTCACATTGTTTCTTGCTCTCTCATGATAAACAAACAGGCAAAAATAACAGAAAAAGAAGAATAACAGTGAAATAAGAAGAGATAAGATACAATAGCAAATCTGAATAGGACACAAAAATGAACAGAAAAACAATGGGCTAAAGCAAAAGCAGGAGAAACACACACAGATGCAGAGACATACGTTGGCAAACACAGAAATCCCTCACTAACACAAAATCAGAAACCATAATACATAAGCAAATGACTTACAGCATAGGGAAAGCTACCCAGACAAAGCAGTGAGACAGTAAAGTTCAAAGTATCATTGAGCTTATTTTTAGTGGGCATTTATTGCTTGGCACGGGCCCTGGACTTCAGAGTGGTTTGTATACACACTTGATATATTTTCACTTTGAGAAAACTAGTTTTTCCTTAGTGAGCTGTCATCAGTTGGAGATAGTGTCTGGGTTAGGGATAGGGGCATGTGTCCACTGCCACTCTCAGCAGCGAGTGAAAACTGTGAGCGAGTACGTACATAGTTCCTACTACTGTGTTTAGAAGGCCTTGGTTACTTGCTGAACTCCATCCCGTGAGCCCTTACAATCTTTTGGCCTCATTTGCCACATGGCTTTCTGAGCCCTCAGTGGAGGAAATTCATGGAGACCTCCCATGTAGGAAAGAGTGTTCCAAGGTTTCTTACTCTCTGCACTTTTTCCTATGTTTAGTTCTTTTGTTACACAAAAGTAGACAGAGCATGTATAGTTCGCTCTCATGGATCACTGATTCCCAACGCATCTATGAGATCCCAAGTTTGCATGGCAAAATTTTCTTCATTAAACAGTGCTTTTTCTTATTACAACCATGATTTCAAAAACATAGTACTTCATTTTTTTCTTATTCTATTTAAATATTATTAGACATCATTTTGATAAATAACTTCAATAAAAGGAGGGAAAGGATATAGAAAATTATAGAAAAAGGGAGGAGACAGAAGGGAGGCCATTTTTCTCTTTAAAGGTTTTTTTTTTCCTTTGAAAATTTCATACACATGTAAAGTATATTGATTAAATCTAACCCCTATTACTAATAGTTTGTATACATGAAAGTATTCTTATAATGAATTAAATATAAAGTGTTATAAAAATTGAGATTTCTAGATATCTTATGAGAAATTTATTATATAGCTCAAATGACATATTTTTTGTAATGTGCAGGATTATAAAACATGAATAAATAAAAATTTAATATCTTTAGGACAATATGATGATTTAGACATCAAATGTATTTTTTTAATATTGCTTGCTATAGGTATACAGGGTTTCTCAAAACAAAGGAACAGACAAAAAGTTGAAAGTCTTTATATTGTGGATCCAAATGGGATCCACATAGGAACTAGTATTTTTTGGGGGTTTTGAACTTTTACTGAAATGGTTTAAAACCTCCTGTGTTTTTTTTTCCAGCAAGCAAGCAAAACACCAGAATAATGTATTTGGAGCCTTGCTACGGTTTCTTACATCCCATTATGTGACTTAATATTTCTTTATTCTAATTCCGTATCTTTGTATATCTGTGCCCAAATCAACCACAGTATTCAGAAGTGGTTACACTAACCAGACTCATGACAAGCAGGAAAAATAAGAAAAAAACTAGTAGGGATTAACAAACAATGAAGTTACCTATCATGTGAGTCACATATTAAGCGTAATGCTATAACCTCTGTCTTACTGCAAGGTGGTAAGGAAGACAAGGGCAAGCACTACTCTAGTATCAGGAAAGCATTTGTAATTAAAACCTGGTGTGGATAAGTGTGCAGGACAAAGACAGAGATAATGTGGAGAAATCCTACAGATGTGAAAGGAAGCTCATTAGCATGCAGCAGTTTGAAACAAATGAAAGAATAAAATGCAAAGTTAAAAGGGAGTGTGATAAGCTAATCTCAATATTTAGAAAGATTTGACAAGCCAATGACCCACATTATGAATATTACCTGCTAATATTCTGAAGTGAATGCCCCAGAAGCTCAGAAGTACTTTGTTAGAGGTCTCAAAGGTTTCTGGTCTATCACTGGGTATCAGGCTTTAGGCACTCTGCCATGGAAGGCTAAGTCATAGCAGAATTATTCATTGGGGTGCTGGGTGATAAAATATTCACAGTACCCGTTAAAGAAGTAATGCACCAGTTTTTAAATTACTGAGCTATTCTGTTTGTCATTTCCAACAGAATCTTATTATCAGGGATAGAGCACATTCACATAGCCTTGCCATGAGAGGCACCCCATATGTGATTAGAAAGTATTTAAATACATTTCAGAAATCTTCTCTTCACTTGTTATAAACAGGTTGAAATGACAATTAGGTATTTTCAGGGTTATTAAATTCAGAGGATCTGAAGGAACATTGTAACTGTGAAATTGTACCAGTAATGTGCATAATAATGTAGACAGTAAAAAGAAATAAAGGGATCAGAGTTATACTTTTAGAATGGATCTAACTATTTATGCATAGGATCATCCTTCAAAGCTTTCTGAACGAACACATACACACACACACACACACACACACACACACACACACACACACAGTGGGGAGGAGGAGAGAGAGTAGAGGGGTGAGAGAGACATAGTTCAGCAACATGGCATTCCGATCACTGTAAGCTCAAACTTAGTCACCTGAAAACCACACCGAAGAGAGCTTTGAAGATTTCTGTTGCTAACTAGAAAAATGAGTAACCTATTTTTTCATAGGTTCAATAACTTTTATAGACTTAGGCAACATAAATGAAGGATACAGTCTAAGAAAAGCAAACTTTTCTATAAATCTGTAGTCAAAGGTGCCAGTGATATAATTTAGTGAGTAAGTGGGCTTGGCACTAGACCTCATGGTTTGATTTCAAATCCTCAGGAACCACAGGATAGAAGGATAAATTCAACTTTCACAGCTTGTTCTCTAACATCAACATGGATCTATTGCTTGCTCTCTCTCTCTCTCTCTCTCTCTCTCTCTCTCTCCCTATCTTTTGCACATACATATAAATTACTGTAGAACAATATTAATGTTACCAAAATTGTTCATTGAATTTGATATATTTCTTCAGCCTAATGTAAATACAATCAATAAATTTCTAATTTTTAACCAATATTTCAGCATGGTTTTAAGCTTTTGAATATATAATGAATTTCAGATTTAATTTTTCTACAGCATTTTGTAAGAAATCAAAATGATGATGTCAGTGACATTTTCAAAGAATCATGTGTGTGTGTATGTATGTTTGTGTGTGTGTGTGTGAAGATTATTGTTTAGTTATGCCTTCGATGTTAATTTGTTTAATTAAATGGGTCATTTCTAATCATTGAGAATGGGACCAGCAGATGTCTCATGCAAAAACCACACACTTCACATCCCTATCTGTCACCCTGAAAGAAAGAAGAGGACCTTTGACTTGAGACAAATAAGTACTCCCCAAGCCAAGTACCAATCTGAAAGTGCAATGGGTCCTCTCTGATCTGACCCTTCACCTTCCCATGGGCCAGGTCCTTAAGGCAAAGTGGCATCTGCATTAATGAATTCATGTCATAGATCAGGCCTTGTATGCAGCCAGCTGGTCTTCTGATGCTGTTCATTAAAAACAGCCAAGTATTTCCAAAGAAGAATAAAGTCCAAATACTACAATCAACCATAATACAGATTCTCTTATTGCATTTGCCTGCAACTTCCAATTATGCACTTTAACTCAATTCTATCATTTTAATAATTTCAGCTTTTGACACAATGTTTAAGAGTCTTTCTGATAAACAGAAAGGGACAGTTGCTTGTAAGTAGGCATATGCTTTGAAAACATAGAACTCTCAAGAGCTTTGTCACATAGCTATGTATTTATAAATGTTTTCAATACATCACAGCTAAAGAACAAAGAAGATGTTTGAACTAAATAAGACCTGCAATTGCTTATTTAAACCTAGACCAAAAATCTAGTTCATACATGCTGCCACTGATATCAACCCATTCTTTTTTTTTTCTTTTTCTTTTTTTTTTATTAACTTGAATATTTCTTATATACATTTCGAGTGTTATTCCCTTTCCCGGTTTCCGGGCAAACATCCCCCTCCCCCCTCCCCTTCCTTATGGGTGTTCCCCCCCCACCCTCCCCCATTGCCGCCCTCCCCCAACAGTCTAGTTCACTGGGGGTTCAGTCTTAGCAGGACCCAGGGCTTCCCTTCCACTGGTGCTCTTACTAGGATATTCATTGCTACCTATGAGGTCAGAGTCCAGGGTCAGTCCATGTATAGTCTTTAGGTAGTGGCTTAGTCCCTGGAAGCTCTGGTTGCTTGGCATTGTTGTACATATGGGGTCTCGAGCCTTCAAGTTCTTCCAGTTCTTTCTCTGATTCCTTCAACGGGGGTCCTATTCTCAGTTCAGTGGTTTGCTGCTGGCATTCGCCTCTGTATTTGCTGTATTCTGGCTGTGTCTCTCAGGAGCGATCTACACTTCTGCACTTCTTTGCTTCATCCATCTTGTCTAATTGGGTGGCTGTATATATATGGGCCACATGTGGGGCAGGCTCTGAATGGGTGTCCCTTCAGTCTCTGTTTTAATCTTTGCCTCTCTCTTCCCTGCCAAGGGTATTCTTGTTCCCCTTTTAAAGAAGGAGTGAAGCATTCACATTTTGATCATCCGTCTTGAGTTTCATTTGTTCTAGGCATCTAGGGTAATTCAGGCATTTGTGCTAATAGCCACTTATCAATGAGTGCATACCATGTATGTCTTTCTGTGATTGGGTTAGCTCACTCAGGATGATATTTTCCAGTTCCAACCATTTGCCTACTTAATTTCATAAAGTCGTTGTTTTTGATAGCTGAGTAATATTCCATTGTGTAGATGTACCACATTTTCTGTATCCATTCCTCTGTTGAAGGGCATCTGGGTTCTTTCCAGCTTCTGGCTATTATAAATAAGGCTGCGATGAACATAGTGGAGCACGTGTCTTTTTTATATGTTGGGGCATCTTTTGGGTATATGCCCAAGAGAGGTATAGCTGGATCCTCAGGCAGTTCAATGTCCAATTTTCTGAGGAACCTCCAGACTGATTTCCAGAATGGTTGTACCAGTCTGCAACCCCACCAACAATGGAGGAGTGTTCCTCTTTCTCCACATCCTCGCCAGCATTTGCTGTCACCTGAGTTTTGATCTTAGCCATTCTCACTGGTGTGAGGTGAAATCTCAGGGTTGTTTTGATTTGCATTTCCCTGATGACTAAAGATGTTGAATATTTCTTTAGGTGTTTCTCAGCCATTCGGCATTCCTCAGCTGTGAATTCTTTGTTTAGCTCTGAACCCCATTTTTTAATAGGGTTATTTGTCTCCCTGCGGTCTACTTTTTGAGTTCTTTGTATATTTTGGATATAAGCCCTTTATCTGTTGTAGGATTGGTAAAGATCTTTTCCCAATCTGTTGGTTGCCGTTTTGTCCTAACCACAGTGTCCTTTGCCTTACAGAAGCTTTTCAGTTTTATGAGATCCCATTTGTCGATTCTTGATCTTAGAGAATAAGCCATTGGTGTTTTGTTCAGGAAATTTTTTCCAGTGCCCATGTCTTCCAGATGCTTCCCTAATTTTTCTTCTATTAGTTTGAGTGTATCAACCCATTCTTAAAGAGATCATGATGTTAACACAAAAAAATGAAGTAGATTAGAAATGCATTGTGATATGATAGAGTCTACCTGCTCCTCGCAGGATTCATTACAAATAGGACGGCACTTTCCAAGGTAATGTTGTTAACAGAAGGGTGTTGTAAGTTATCAATTAAAAATCAAGACAATATGCAAAGACATGTTCACAGGCCAGGCTAATCTGGGCAATCCTTCAATTGAGATTTCCTTGCCAGATAACTCTAGGCTGTGTCAGGTTGACAATTAAGGCTGCCAGAGACATACAACCAGACCATTAAAATGAATGTGCCTATTTCTCAATATAGACACTGAATAAAAAACTGGTTAAGGGGAAATTTAAAAAGGGAAAAAGGAAAACAAAATCTACCAAGGTATATATGTATGTGAGGGAACAAGTTTTTGCAAACCATAGGGAAAGAGGAATTTGATCACTTTAGTGTATGTGCAATGGTGAGAGGACTTAATCTTAGGTGTCAAGTGTTATGAGTTTTAAACATCCATCTTTCACCATGGTTCAGTGAATGCCAGATAGTTTTATTATATAAGTAAAGTAAATATGAAGGAAGATGCAAATAGTTTGTACTCAACAAGGTAGATGCCAGGAAATGTGCAAAGACAATGCCAAATAATGGAAAACATAAAAGAAATTTGATGTGTAGAATTAATCTAAATCAATTTATGGGAATGAATTTTTCATGTTGGAATATTCAGTGCAGTGTTTGGTTACTCGGAGTCTAATGACTCCTGAAATTTTGACTCACTGGCCATATATTTCCTTATGATTTTAATTGTTGCAATTTAAAATATAAATTAATTTTACATATCCGTATAAATACACATATATGTTCATTATTTTTGACAATGGGATATTTATTAATGTGAATGAATGTTATTAAAACACAAGGTTACTGAAAACTAATGAGTAGACTGAGGCATAGCTAATCCAATTTGTAGCATTGCAACTGTGGGCAAAAAGAGGTTGTTCTTCCGTACATGGGAAGTTCAAGAATAGGAAGACAGATCATAATGTGAAGGGCATAGAAACACACCAATGAATTGTTGCAATGAACATTTGCAAAAGGATATACTGTGTTATAGATTCTGGCATATCATAACACCCAATCATAATTTTTAAATTTTTATTTATTTATTTTGTTGTTGATGTTTTTATTTTTAAATTTTATGCTCTTTTGGTAAGGAGGTTGCAAGAGACAATGGAGGGTAAGTATGAAGGGATGAGTGATTGGGTTGCATGATGTTATATTTGCAAAGAACAAAGATTTTTTAAAAGATAAAGAAAAATGCATATCTCTAAAACTGCTGGTAGGTATTAAAATAATGGACTAAGCATGGAACCCTATGTATTGATAGGTCCCATGGCTTTTACAGGGAGAGAGAACCTGTAGAGACCATATCCAGTGGTTAGGCATGGTCCCCAATTGAGGTATGAGGTCACCCATCCATCTCCAAAATTTTAACCCAGAATTACTCTTGTCTAAAGGAAATACAGAAACAAAGATTGGAGCAGAAACTGGAGAAAAGGCCATCCAGAGACTGCCCCCTCCCCAGAGGATGCATCACCTAGACAGCTATCAAATCCAGACACTATTGATGATTTCAAGAAGTGGTTGCTTACAGGAGCCTTGTATGGATGTTTCCTGAGAGGCGCTTGCAGCCAACCATCACACTGAGCACAAGGACCCCAGTGGAGGAGTTAGGACAATGACTGTTGGAGCTAAAGGGTTTTGCAATCCTATAGGAAGAACAACAATATCAACCAACCAGACTCCCCAAAACTCCCAGGAACTAAACCACCAACCAAAGAGTAAACATGCAGGGACCCATGGCTCCACCTGCTCATGTAGCAGAGGATGGCCTCAGCTAGCATCAATGGAAGGGAAGGCCCTTGGACCTGTGGAGGCTCAAGGCCTCAGTGTAGGAGAATGCCAGGGAGGTGAACTGGGAGTGGGTAGGTGAGAGAGCAACCCCATAGAAGTATGGGGAGAGGGATGGGATAGGGGATTTGCAGAGGGAATACTGGACAGGGGGATAATATTTGGATTGTAAACAAATAAAATATACAGTTAAAAAATTTAAAGAGCTACAACCATACATGTGTTTTCTTCATTGAAGTCATACACAGAGTACCACATCAAAATGTTCTAAAAACAACAAAAGAAGTTCTGTAAACTGGATGTCATATGCCAATTTCTTCCATTCTCGACAGCCGTCTAATACTGTCAAAAACAAAGGGGATAAAGACAATGAGAAGAATAAATCAGTACCTTATTAAATATTAACATTTAGACTATATGGGAATCTAAGTCAGTGAAGACTATTTTAATAAATCTGTGTTGGATATCTTTTAAAGTGGAAACACCTGTACTAATATTAGTGTTAAATTCTCCAGCAATTCCTTTCTTCGCTGTGTTAAAATCTACTTCTCCACCACTGCTTCTTCACAGTACCCGATGTTGATTTTCTGTGGACTTCACTCGGCTCTATCGCTCTGGCTTCACTGCTCTTTTTGCCCACATATATTCTCTACGATTGTGGCTGATAAAGTGGTGCAAGCTATTAGAGTCACATCATCTAACCAACGAGTTCTGGCATCGTGATAAGCCAAGATGAAGTAGATTAGAAAACAGGACAAGGTATCAAAGTGAAGTCTGTTCTTCACACACAGCCAAAGCTAGATGGTAGTGGGTCTCTGTTTTGGAGATATACGTGTAGGTGTAGGTGTAGGTATAGGTGTAGGTGTAGGTGTAGTTGTATGTGTAGGTGTAGGTACAGTTGTATGTGTATGTGTATGTGTAGGTGTCGGTGTGGGTGTAGTTGTATGTGTAGGTACAGGTACAATTGTAGGTGTAGGTGTAGGTGTAGTTGTATGTGTATGTGTATGTGCAGGTGCAAGTGTAGATGTAGTTGTATGTGTATGTGTAGGTGCAGGTGCAATTGTTGGTGTAGGTGTAGGTGTAGTTGTAGGTGTATGTATATGTGTAGGTACAGGTGTAGGTGTAGGTGTATGTGTATGTGTAGGTGTAGGTGTAGTTGTATGTGTAGGTTCAGGTGCAATTGTAGGTGTAGGTGTGGGTGTAGTTGTAGGTGTAGTTGTATGTGTAGGTGCAGGTGCAATTGTAGGTGTAGGTGTAGGTGTATGTGTAGGTGTAATTGTATGTGTAGGTGTAGCTGTAGCTGTAGCTGTAGCTGTAGCTGTAGGCATAAGTATTGAAACAGATAGAGATACATAGAGATAGATATAGATGTAAAATACTAAAATATCTCCAATAGCACCCCCCAAATGTTTGCCATACTTAAATTGTATTCTCCACCATCTGCCTTGTCACATAAAATGACCAATTGTGTCTCTCTCGGGTTGTTATTCTGAGATGTACTACATCAAAACAGAATTGTAAACTCAGAAACAAGGAGAAGTGGACTTTAAGGTCAGGCTATTCGTGACAAAAGAGAGAAAAATATTTCAAAATGAAGACCACAGCAAGTTCAAGCAAAATCAGTTCATCTGGAGAAATAAGCCTGGAGAAAGATAAAACACTACAACGTGATTTATCCAGGGAGGAAAAACTATCACGGTGTAAATAGCATCAGGAAAACTTGAACTGAAACACTTTGAAAGTAAGATATAAAAATAAAGCAAAAGAATAGGGAAAGGGTTTTTACCAAAAGACACAATCCTACTATATTTCGAAGTTAGATATAGCTGACCAAATTAATTTAGAATTACATGATATGGTTGTAAAAGAGGGTAGGGATTATTTGAAAAAATATGAGATATCTAAATATTAATATATTATATTAAATATCCAATAAATAAGAACTTGACCTTGTGTAGGCTTGATGCTTGAGCGTAGGGGGATGCAATAGAAATAAGCTGAGAAAAGTAGGTGATGAAAGACAATAAACAGAAGTTGATTACCATAAAGTTCCAGTGAGGAGTAATAAACTTAAGTTTCTCCTTAGTTACTTTCAGCTGACACATGACACAACCCAGAGTTACCTGAGGCATCTCAATTAGAAGATTGTCATAAACTTATTGGGGTGTGTGTCTGTGTGTGTGTGTGTGTGTGTGTGTGTGTGTGTGTGGTGTGTGTGTGTGTGCTGTATTGAGGGGGCATTGTTTTGATTGATAATTAATGTGAGAGGGCTTGGCCAAATATTATGGGACAAGTGTTCCAGAGTTACAAATAAACATTTGCTGTTAGCTGAAGTCTATAAAACCTTTGCACAGAAATCTTTTATGATGTCTGCTTCAACTCTTGCCTTGAATATCTGCCTGGACATAGTTTAATAATGTCCTATATCTTATAAGTAAAATAAACTCTTTTCCTTCTGAAGTTGCTTTTACTGCATATTTTATTACAATAACAGAAAGCAAATTAGAACAATGACTAGCCTAAAATTGACCAACATATGTGCAAAGTTATCCCACCAATCAAGAGTTAGGGACAGGATATTTACTTAGGAACATTTCTTTCTCCCACTGGTTAGGGTATTCAACTGTGTTAGGAGACATGTCTAACATTCATGTCTCAACTTTCTAATCTGGGCATCAGTTTCAGTTACCTATCTATATATTTCTTTCTGTCAAGTAGGAAGCCATTTCTCATAGTTCTTGGGAACTTAAGGTTTATTTGACCCCTACTGAAAGTGGAATATCTTTTTCTAACTAGGTATAGGTGTCTCACTTGTGTTAGGGTCCATCCCAGGGGCAGCTTATAAAGGCAAATACCATAAAAGTTAATACATAAGTTCATGATTGCTCCTGGGAATGCATTTATTATAACTAACTATACAAATCAGTTCTAACTGATTTCTATTGTGATTGGCTCCCAAGAATACAGAACATAACAGAATATGTATTCAACTTGGGCATGAGAAAGTTTCCTAGTAACAGTAGAAACAATATATGAAAAAAGCTTCCTTATAATATTAGTAACAATGCAAAATGTCAGGCTGGACAGGTAGCAGCTAGCTACATAGGCCTTAACATTACCTATACCTTAACAACTGTCATGCATCATATACATATGTTACAATATTATATGTATCCCATGAGTGTAAGATTCTAAATAAAAAAGTTGTAAACTTTCTCATTAATGGAATTTATGTTTATTGCACGTTCAAATGATAATTTGGATAGACCCCCTAGGCAAAACATATTAATTGATTAAAATTATCTTTCTTTAAATATAATTAAGGTAGAACAGCAATGTGGAGATATATACAAATTGATATCATTTCAACATTGTTCAGGCTAATCTCCAAAAAATACTGCAGCTAGGTAAAATATATTTTATACATATGTGATCATAGTAGCTTAATATTAAATATTATTTATGCAGATATTGTGCAATAATTTTAAAGGGTACTCTTTAGCCTGCAGTCATCATGGCACCTTCCTTCTAGGTGGTCAGACTCATGCATGACTGATCTGAATAGTCATACTTCAGCTTATTTGAACATTGTGTATACATGCTTATCCATGCCAAACATCAGAAGATATATATATATATATATATATATATATTCATATATATATTCTATATACATATAAACATATATATAGAACTTAAATTTTATTTGACCCTTACTTGTTGTACTTAAACTTTATTTGACCACTATTCAAAACATTGAACACCTGTAATCATATTAGGCAATAAGAATTATATCATATCGAGATATCTTACAATAATATCCCAGGAAAAAATTAGTTATTTCCCAGCTAGTGCTGTCCATTGAAATTTAAGTTACTGTATCTACTTCCCCTTAGGTTAGCTTAGTCAGGTGGTTTGCTTACAAAGATGTGGTCTTAAACATTCCCCTCCTGATTACTGCAATTATTTTTTTAATAAGAAGAAAAACAAGTCAGAGGTTACAGAACATACCAGAAAACAATAAGAAAAAAAATATTCTGAACTACAGGAACTAACAAAACTGCCATAAGTAGTGTGCTGAGGAAGTGTGCTTTGTGTAGGTAGGTTCAGGAGGCACCAGCCGGCACCTCAGTAGTTCAGTACCTGTTCTCTGAGTTTCTCTGATTCACTATTAAGCTGTGTCAATGGGAGTGATCACAATCACATTTGCAGCAGTCAGACAATGCTGAGCATACCCTTAGACACCAGCTCACTAGTAGCTTTCACTATTATTATGTGTCTGGAAACCCTGCTGTTATGGAGGTCTAAGTCTGACATTATCGGACAGCACTGAACTGAGTGCAAAATGGTAGACTCTCTTTGTTAGTAGGGTTTCCACTTCAATAGGGATTCTGTAACCCTACACCTGAGGAAAAGGAATGGCACATAGATACTTGGAATGCTTCCCCATGCTAAAGATACATCTCAGTACCTTATGCCTTCAGTACATTTGCCCAACATGGATATTCTCATCCCCTTTCCCAAAATTATATAACCCTTGGTTTACCCCTAACAACATCTATGCATAAAAGCACACCCTGAATAGAGCAATATGCACAAGCTAGCATCATCTCTGAGAGCTGTTTCATTGAAGATCATTGAAGAATGCCCTCATCTAATCAAGTTGTAACACTAACACTAAGATCCTCAGAGAAGCCCTTCTCTGCCTCCCATGGATTTCCTCTCAGTCTAACTGGGTTCCTGCCCATTCTACTCCTTGCTTTATCCTTTCAACCCAGTGTGCAGCAGTATCTGGACACTCTGTGAAAAGCAGAGGTTGTGGAACCAAAACGTTGTACCCTATGATTCCTTTGACAATGTCATACTCTGTATATATTATTCTAGTTTAGTCCTGAGATATATGTCTATTTTTTCATTTTGAGTTAATATTTTCATAATATTAGTTTTATAGTGGTAGAGGGAGAGTAACTGGGGATTGCATCTAGGTGTTCCTTGATGTGGCCCAAGTACTGTAACACATTGAAGCATCAAGAACCAATACTAAAGAAACAAAAACCACATAATCTGAAGCAATAAGTACTATGTGTATTCCAATATTTGACATTTAGCCCTTCATTCCAGCACAGCACTTAGTTAATAAAGAAGGTGACTTGGGATGGGTGGACAGCATCTAGTGATTACCATACAGTCAAACAAGTCAGCAGTGTTTTGCTACTAGCCATGCTTCTGCATGCTGGGATGTCATGAGTATTTCAAGTAGTCATTATGGCATGTTATTCCTTAAAATTGTGTTTAACTCTCTCTTTCCTCTCTTCACACCCCAATATGACACTGCCATGATGAGGACACTACATTACTATCTGGTATTTGCTCTTCCAGAAAAGCAGGTATAATATGAGAATTGAGCAGAATAGAAAAGGTTAGTTGAATTTTAGGTGCTAGACTTCCTAAGAGTTTCAACAACTCTTACTTCACTTTCTTGTTTTATGACAAATCAAATCAATTCTATAAAGCTAAGTGCCTTGTGTAAGTTGTCCCATCGAAGATGTGAACTATTTGGTGTCTACTTTGATGATCAAATTTGTCTTTGTCCAAATTCACACCTTTGTTAGAACAGTTTATATCATAACAATTATTTAATTGATGCAGAATAACTGACCAAAATTAGGCATATTTTTTGCAAAAAGTAAAAATGAAACCAACAAAATGGTTAGGTTGTCCTGTCTTGTTTCTAGGACTTAATCATTATATCTTGCTCCTTAGTCCTTATGTGCTCAGGGAAATCTTAGACTTCGTTATAATAACTTGTGTTGATGAAATTGGCCTCTGGATATCACTAATTTCTATATCACAGTGTGCCATGTGTCCTTACAGCATCTTTCCATGAAGGGACTACATTATCCTAGGTTTTTATCTTCCCTTCTAATATATAAATGTAATAATCTGTCTAAGAAGAGACCTGGCTAAGATGATTTCATGCATCTTAGTTCTTTCTCCTGGACGAAACTACAGTCCAGTGGTGGTAATCTATAATTCCTTCACACTTCCTTACCAGGACATGTGCTTGTCACCAAGAACTCTTCTGTTTTGAATGAAAACTCTATTATTTTGATCAAACTGATTCTAGATAGGCTTCTCTAATGGATGAGTTTACATAAAGTCCATTGGCTTCAATGAATTTCTTATTTATAACCACTATTTTAATTTATGAGCTCAGTTATTGCAAGGTCCATGCTGGATTGCTGTAAAAACTAAATTGAGAGTAAAAACAGAAGGAACATCCATCTTGTATCCAGCTAACATCCAGCTAACTCCATGAATTTCTAGCTCCACCATAGTGTATTTGAGAAACTCTCTATTTCTAGTTTAAACTAATACTTTGTGTGATATGTGTACCTTCCTTTCTTCATAGAAAACTATAAAATTATCACTAGTCACATCTAATTACAAGTATAATACGGAGGAGAAAACTGATGGTGTTATATTTTGTTTCCCTATGTGTCAGAACTGCCCATACAACCTGCTAGCTACTCTCTGTGCACTCAACTGTATTTGTCCATCAAAAATCCAAAGGTCTATTAGCATCGCTATCACGTTGGCTTGTCACATATACACTCATAATATTAGAAAACAAGAACTGAGTGCAATAATACCATTACAGTGATTACCAACAACATAAACTATTTTTCTATCATCAAAGATGAACCTTGTAGAACAGGTAAACTCAGACTCTTTGTTATATAAATCAGCAAACACAAAGAGAATAAACTCTCTGAAATTCTAACTGAGCTGTGTCTCAATCCTAAGCAGGTCCCCTTTATCATCATAAAGGTGCTACATATTTCTTGGAAGGTAATAGTCTCATACTTCTCTAGGGAGTTAGCGGAAAGAGAATCTGGAGAGGAGCACCGAAGAGTCTGGTAGAAGTAAGAATAGTTTCTTCTTTAGTGAGCCTTTCATGTCTTCTCTCCTTCCTAAGGATTTAGCTGTTTGTTTCCTCACTTACATCTGTAGCTCCAGGCTAGCCTGGAACTCACAGCCTCGGTTTACTTTCATGTTCACGAACTTATTGCTTATTTTCACGGTGTGTGTCCAGCAGATTTGTAATCTTCACGGCTTTTCAATTATCTGCCCTTGATGTAGTGGCTGGATACAAGGGCATCTCCAGAGAACAAAATAAATTTATGGTGGGATGTATGAGTAAGCCCCTTAACAACTTTTCTCCCATTAGAATAAAGAACAAGAAGGTGATCAGAGCTTGGCTAAGGCTTCTAAGTTAAACTCCAAATACACTCAAAGGAAAGGCTTTGGTGCAGTTGTGTTTCTGCTTTAATTTCACTATAAACTGTACAAGTGAGATCCTCTCTGTGACTCCTGCTACCAACCAAGGGGGGCTAAGACATCCTCTAGGCTGTTTCTGTTACAGGGTCAGAATATATGAAGCCACATTCTCTGATTGCCTTTCCCCTCTTTTATAAATATTCATATATAAAAGCACAGATTTTAATAATCCATAACCAAATGGATAGCAACTACTATATTGAGCACCTAGGTCAAGAGACCTCCAGTGATGGGGCTACCTCCTTTGTTCTTACAGATACCTTCTGCCAAGGACTCCCTTTGCAGGTTATATGATACCATGAGCCTCAGTTTCAAAAGTTATTGACTACTATGTTTTTAACCAATTCAATTTTGTTAAGAACAATTATTATTTAGGACATTTATTTGCATATTGTCAACATATATGAAGAGGACAGGTTACATGTAAATGACCCTATACACCATTATGAGCCCATGTATGCTCATTGCATTGCTAACTGTTCTATTGTATTTTCTTTTTACAATTTCCATTACTATACCTGCAAAAACTAAGAAAATATAAAGCACAAGAACTTTATATAGTGAGCACTATTTAGTGTAAAAACCACAGGCATCTGGTACTGTCAACACAGCTCTCTAATTTCATTGTTTCTAGATGCTTAAATAAAACTACTGTGGTTTTTATTTTGTTTTGTTTTGTTTTGTTTTCTTTAGTCAGTGCTCCTTGTACTGTTTCTATCTTTACTGGGGACAATGACATGGGATTCCCAACTTCATCTTGTGCCAATGTCACACTGGTGCATCAGCCCCACCTAGAGGTTAAAATTATAACTCTCACCTCTGCACTACCAAAGAAGAATGTGTGAGAGTGTTGTGAAAATAATCTGCTTCCTATTGTTTTACTTCTAATTTGTTTCCATAAAGGTATCATAGCATAATGCAGGAACCACCTGTATTTACACGTAGCACAGCAAGCATAATTGCAGTGTCTTGCATGATCATCACCCCAGTGATCATCAGCCAAAGAAATGCCTCTCACATATAAGACGACTTCCTCCCAACCAGTAGAACAGCATCTTTCTTTCTTTCTTTTTTCTTTCTTTTTTCATTCTTTCTTTCTTTCTTTCTTTCTTTCTTTTACTTTCTTTCTTCTTTCTTACTTTCTTTCTTTCTTTCTTTTACTTTCTTTCTTCTTTCTTACTTTCTTTCTTTCTTTCTTCTTTCTTTCTTTCTTTCTTTCTTTCTTTCTTCCTTTCTTCCATCTTTCCTTCCTTCCTTCCTTTCTGTGTTCTTTCTTTATTCTTTCTCACTTCCTTCACAGTTCTCATAACAAAGTCTAAAGTGAACATTACATGAATGGTTGTTCCTTTTCCTGACATTCAACAGCATATTCCATTCCTCACCTTTACCTTCTCAGATCTCTGGGCATCCCATGGGCCATGGAAATAAAGTAAAGTATATGTGTGAATTTTGCCAAAAAATTACCACATATTACTTTTACTGTTATCTTGCTACACATAGCAAAATTTTCCACCCAGAATTAGGAAATCATTCAATCAGTACTGGAATAAATTATTGTAATTATTTTAAATATTATTACCCATATGTTTAACTGCTCTTTAAGTATTTAATAGATTGTTTTCAGGACAAGATTTTTATGCTGCAACCCAGAATGATTCCAATCTCCTTAACTTTCTGCCTTCATCTCCTCAATAATGAAAGGACAAGAAGTCCCTATTCCAAGATTCTGATGACTATTTACATAAAGTATTGTTTATGACATATTATTTTCTCATTTATTTATATACTGGATTCTTCTTATGTGTCCAAACTATGAGATGATTCCTCACTTGCTAGAATGTAAGCAAAGACTGTCCTACGAAAAGGTCTTTGAAGAATAATCAGTTTATCAGGGTGATAAACTCCATTTAGTATGGGAACATAGAAAGTGTTAGTTTTATAGGAAAGTACCTTGAAGTATGAATAAAATCTGTCAAACTAAAAAATGTGGACAAGGTTATTCAGGGAAGAACAAAAATGTGTACACAATTTTGTTATTGAAAAGAGTTAGTTGAGTCGATGATTATAAATATTGTCTAGTTAAATTGAAAATTGTTCTGTTTATTTCATTAACAACTGGGCTTAAATCTGGAAGCACAAGTAGATATTTAAGAAGTATTTTTAATTAATAAGTTGCATGATTTTGCATGTTTTATTAAAACAAGTTTAATGATGATATAAAAGGTAATGTGGAAAATGAACGGCCATAATTTAGGTGGCTAATTCGGGAAAGTGATAAAAACATTGAACTGATGCTTACTAATCTAGATACCCTCAGTGCATAGTACGTATTGGTGAACAGGCAGCTTGATGTACTGTGGAAAGAAATAAAGAAATGTTGAAATATCTGTGATGTTCCTAATGAGATTTATGAGAAGAGGAAAATATCACCCAACACAACACTGCAAAGGGGAGAACATTTGCGGGGATTTTTATATGCTTCCCTAACTATTTCACACAAGTGGATGATGATGCTTAATAAATATTAGGAAATCCTAATAAATATTAGGCAATTTTGTGGACACTAGAGTATAATGAATATTGATGATAAAAGACTCAGTTTATCTTATTGTTCTGTTGTGTGCTCATTGGAAACTAGTGTAACCTAGGGTACTGTCCTAGAGATAGAAGACCATGCCTCATTTTGGCAGCATTGGCTGGCCAGATATTACTTCTTTTTTAAATCTGTGTGTTTGTTTCTGACATATAAGTTGCTGATGAAGTCCGATTTTTGAAGTTAATTGAAAATTAAATGAGCATAATATTTTCAGGAGAGGTAAATCTAGTTTTCTTCAAAGAAGTAACACTGGTTATAACAGCCATATTCCAGGGTAGATCTCACACAGATATAGATAGTAAATTTAAATAGACTGCAATGCTTGTGAGTATGTTTGCATGTGTGTGTGTGTGTGTGTGTGTGTGTGTGTGTGTTCATACACATTTTTGGTATTCTTTTGTTTTTAATAGGAAAATAAGTTGGATTCTTGGAGAAACTTAGTTTTCAAACTACATATTTTGAGAATATTTTAAAATAAGTGCATAACTGGGCATAATGGTAAACACTACTATCTCAGGAATTGTGAAGGAATGGCATTCAAGTATCTATGAGTTCAAGTCAGCCTGATCTACATAATCAGTTGTATGCCAGCCAGGACTACACAGTGAGATGATACCTTAATATTAAAAATATTTTTTAAAAAATAAAACAGAAATTAAAGATATAATTCCTTGGTAGAGTATTTTGCTGGCACACATGAGGCCATAGGTTCAAGTCCAAGTGTCTCACACATGAAAATGTCACTTAGGCTTTGGTGCATGTTAGACAAGTTTATTGGGATTGTATCATTTGCTAGTCATTATTTGAAATTCACAAGATGTAGTTGTGGATAGTATCAATATTTGCATTTGAATATTCTTTGAAAAATCTTGTCATGTGCCCTTCTGGAAATTTCCTGTGTATGACTGTGTTTTACATTCTTGCTTTGAGCCATCCACTCCTCAGTTTACTCAGATATCTGAGTTTCAAAGAGTACTCAAATCCTAACCTTTCTACCTTCCTGATTCTTGGAGGCTTTGTGTGATTAGTGAGCAACAGAACAATATATAGATCAAGGCATTGGCATACAGACCAATACGATAGATGAGCACAGTGAAGGGTAATTTCTGCATAGCAAAGGCATCGTGTTTGTTTCAGAGATAGTTACTTCTAATTCTGTTAAAATGTTTGCAACCAATTTCTAAACTCTAGATCTAATTCTTGAAAATTTTCCTTCATTTTGTTTTATGTGAAAATTGAAAGACAAAGCCACTTGTCATTAGATTGTGCATCCTTTCTTGTTTTTATTGGATATTTTTCATTTACATTTCAAATAGTATCCTCTATCCTGGTTTCCTGTCCACAAACTCCCTATCCAATCCTTCCTCATCCTTCTATGAGGGTGTTCCCCCCACCCATCCACCCACCACTTCCTGCAACCCTGCCCTGACATTCCCTTATGCTGGAGGTTCCAGCCTTGGCAGAAAGAAGGGCTTCTCTACCCATTGGTGCCCAACAAGGCCATCCTCTGCTACATATGCAGTTGGAGCCCTGGGTTTGTCCATGTATAGGCTTTGGATGGTGGATTAGTCCCTGAGAGCTCTAGTAGGTTGATATTGTTGTTCATAATGGGCTTACACACCCCATCAGCTCTTTTAATACTTTTTCTACCTCCTCCAACTGGGACACTGTTCTGGGTTGAATAGTTGACTGGGAGCATCTGCCTCTGTATTTGTCATGTTAACTCAAACAAATCAGTGCCCTTCCTCTACTCAAAGGATAAACAAGATGAGAAAGAAATTATGGAATTAACACCCTTCACAGTAGTCACAAATAACATAAAATACCTTGGTGTGACTTTAACCAAGTAGGTGAAAGATCTCTCTGAAAAGAACTTCAAGTTTCTGAAGAAAGAAATTGAAGAAGATCTCAGAAGATGGAAAGATCTATGCTCATGGATTGTCAGGATTAATATTATAAAAATACCAATCTTGCTAAAAGCAATCTATAGATTTAATGCAATCTCCATCAAATCCGACTCAATTCTTTATAAAAAGAGCAATAGAAAGAGCAATTTGCAAATTCATTTGAAATACCAAAAAAACAGGATAGCAAAAACTATCTTCAACAATAAAAGAACTTCTGGGGGAATCACCAACCCTGACCTCATGCTCTATTACAGAGCAATAGTGATAAAAACTGTATGGTATTCGTGCAGAGATAGGCAGGTAAATCAACAGAACAGAAGTAAGGACCCAGAAATGAACCCACACACCTATGGTCACTTGATATTTGACAAAGAGCTAAAACCATGCAGTGAAAAAAAGATAGCATTTTTAACAAATGGTGCTGGTTCAACTGGCAGTAGTCATGTAGAAGAATGCAAATCAGACCATTATCATTGCTCTGTACACAGCTCAAGCCCAAGTGGATCAAAGACCTCTACATAAAACCAGATACACTCAAACTAATAGAAGAAAAAGTGGAGAAGAGCCTCGAACACATGGGCACTGGGGAAAATTTCCTCAACAGAACACCAATGAATTGTGCTCTAAGATCAAGAATCAACAAATAGGACCTCATAAAACTGCAAAGCTTCTGTAACGCAAATGACATTGTCATTAAGACAAAACAGCAACCAGCAGATTAGGAACAGATCTTTATCCATCCTACAGCTGATAGAGGTTAATATGTAATATATACAAAGAACTCAATAAGTTAGACCCCAGAGAACCAAATAACCCTATTAAAAATGGAATACAGAGCTAAACAAAGAATTCCTATCTGAGAAATACTAAATGACTGAGAAGTACATAAAGAAATGCTCAACATCCTTAGTCATGAAAGAAATGCAAATCAAAACAATCCTGAGATTCTACCTCACACCAGTCACAATGGCTAAGATCAAAAACTCAGGTGACAACAGATGCTGGCAAGAATGTGGAGTAAGAGGAACATTCCTCCATTGTAGGTGGGATTGCAAGCTGGTTATACCACTCTGGAAATCAGTCTGAATGTTCCTGAGAAAATTGGACATACTATTACCTGAGAACCCTGCTCTACCACTCCTGGGCATATATCCAAAAGATGCTCCAATATATAACAAGGACACATTCTCCATTATGTTCATAGCAGCCTTATTTATAATAGACAGAAGCTGGAAAGAACTCAGATGCCCTTCAACAGAGGAATGGATACAGAAAATGTGGTATATCTACACAATGGAATATTACTTAGCTCTTAAAAAATGACTCCATGAAATTCATAGTGAAATGGATGGAACTAGAAAATATCATCCTGAGTTAGGTAACCCAATCACAATACACAAAAGGTATGCACTCACTCATAAGTGGATATTAGCCCAAAAGCTCAGATTACCCAATGATACAATCCACAGACCACATGAAGCTCAAGAAGCAAGACGACCAAAGTGGGGATGTTTCACTCCTCCTTAGAAGGGGGAACAAAAATATTCATAGGAGTAATTACAGAAACAAACTTTGGAGCAGAGACTAAAGGAAGGGCTACTACTCCACCTGGGGATTCAGCCACACACATACAGTCACCAAACCCAGATAACATTGCTGAGGCCAAGAAGTGCATTCCGCCAAGAGCTTGATATAGCTGTCTTCTGCAGCCTTTCTATGAAGCTGTGTAGATGAAAAGTGGGATGATTTTTGATAACCCATAATGTACTTATGGTTTATATTCAACTAAAAGATGGATAAGAAAATTGAGCCTACTAGTCTTATTTTGTGGTTTGTATAATAAGATAATTTATATCTTTTTCTCTGCATAGCAGAACAAGTATACCCATCAATTTTATACTGATTCCAGGTTGTCCTCAGACAAGGTTTGGCAATTTTGGCTCTTTTGAAATGCTCTATGTGTTTTATTTAAATTATTAACTCTTTTCCACATAATTAGTATAATAATTATTCAAAACTTAGAAAATAATGTACAATATTATAATAATCTCATCTTAATATTACATTTTAGTTTTATTATTATCATTGATTTGTTTAATTGAAAGAAAAATAACTCATATATTTTATAACTACCTACACAATTGCAAAACTGGTTTGTGAAGTACACCTGCTTGAAATCAAGACTAAAAGGAATAGGATGCAGATTATAGGATGTACAGATGTTTATGATCTCCTCTATTTAGGACTACTCCTTCCACTCTCTCTGGTATGCCAAGATTTCCACCACCTGCCACACTGCCTCTGAAAGCCCAGCATTTTTGATTATCATTTTTATTTCACCAGTTCACAAAATCTTGATTGCAAGGTCAAAATATTTTGGTTACACTAGAGAGATTTTTATCCTCATTCTGAGTACACAGAGATGTTTTCTAAATATTTCAAGGCATATTCTACGATAATGGTTAGAAACACAAGGTTGAATTCATCTATCTTGTTAGGCTGGGCATCAAGAGGAATTTTAAAGCTTTGAAAGAAGAGCATTCTAATATTTTTCAAAAGGGAGTCAATAGACAAGTTGCTTACTTTTCTTTTTTATTATTACATGAATGTTTCATTCAATAACATTTGATCATATTCTTTACTCCCCCAGTCCTCCATATTCACTTAAATTTGTGTTCTCTCTCTCTCTCTCTCTCTCTCTCTCTCTCTCTCTCTCTCTCTCTCTCTCTCTCTCTCACACACTCTCTCTCTCTCACACTCTCACACACACACACTCACACACACACAACAAAAATGTAAAAATTTAAACAAGCAAATAAAATAACAAAAATGGAATACATTTTGTGTGCCAAATAATCCTGGGTATCAGTGTACCTTGGAGTTTAACTGGTGAATACTGAAAGCATATACTTCCTTTGATTATGTTTTATGTCCTTGTGCTTCTCAAAAAAATTTTCTGGCTTGAGTTTTGGGAGGGCTTTCCTGTGTCTGGAGGACACTGATTCCCTTAGTCATCTACCAGTTGTTTATAATAATCTCTGTTCTTCTGATTAGGCCAGGGTGAGTGGTGATTTTATGTCTCCTCTTTCTCATCTTCTCAAATTGCCATGTTGTGTGTTTGTATTAGGTCCCATAAACGACAAAAGTATTTCCTTTGAATCTTGTGGGTCTACTCATTTGGGGTCATTTCAATACTCTGCTCAGTTTCTGGGATTCCTTGGCTTTAGGGCAAATGATTTTGGCTATCAGTCCTATTGTGATATATTTGGACAAATTACACCTATTAGTTTAGGATGATATTTGTGATTTCTCTTCTTCACAAGAATGTATAGAGTTCTTTCTGCTATGAGGATATAAGCCAAGAAGGCTGAAGTTTCTAATTAGATGTGAGTTCATTTTTTTGTTTGTTTTCAATGAAGTAAGTGTTGTCCCCTACACAAGCACAGTAGTTGTGCACCTTGTTCTTTTTATATCCCCTAACAATTGGACCAGGGGCTCTCTCAAACTCAGATTGTTACCTGCTTTTGGATAGATTTTTCCCCTAGCTGAGCGTCCTTGTCTATCCTCAATGGGGAAGGGTGCAATTAGTCTTAATGAGACTTGATTTGCCAAGAGGTGTTGTTTAGGGGCATGCAGAGTTCCACAGAGAATTGGAGAAGGAATGATAGAAGGCAGAGAGAGGGTGGGAATTGTAGGAGAGGAGGGCTACAATCAAGATGTAAAGTTAATTAATTAATTAATTAATTAATAGACATTCTGACTGGTGTGAAGTAGAATTTCACTTGTTTTGATTGTTCATTTCCCTGACGACTAAGGATGTTGAACATTTCTTTAGGTGCTTCTTGTCCATTCGATATTCCTCAGTTGAGAATTCTTTGTTTAGCTCTGTAGCACATTTTTTTTTAAAGGGTTATATGATTCTCTAGAGTCTAACCTCTTGATTTCTTTATATATATTAAATATTAGTCCTCTATCAGATGTAGAATTTTTAAAGATCTTTTCCCAATCTGTTGGTTGGCATTTTGTCCTATTGACAGTGTCCTTTGCCTTACAGAAACTTTGCAATTTTATGAGGTCCCATTTGTGGATTCCTGATCTTAGAGTATCAGCCATTGGTGTTTTGTTTGGGAAATTTCCCCTAGATACATGTGTTCAAGGCTCTGTGATACATGTGACCTATGGCTCTGACCAATATGTAGCCGAGGGTGGCCTTGTTTGGTATCACTGAGAGGAGAGGCCCTTGGTCCTGTCATTGATAGGTGTCCCAGTGTAAGGGAATGTCAGGGTGGGGAAGTGGGAAAGAGTGGGTGGATAGGTGAGGGAGCACCTTCATAGGAAGAGTGTGAGGGGAGATGGGATAGTGGGTTTCTGGAGGGGAAACTGGAAACAAGGGAATAATACTTAAAATGTGTAAATAGAAAATTTATCCAATGAAAGAAAAATTAAAAGGAATGACATTTTTACTATTAAATAAATAAATAAATAAATAAAGTAGATACATTAATAAGAAAAAAGTACTATTGTCAGCAACAGGGCTTTAACATGAGATTTTGGAGAACAACCCATAACTTTATCAGTTGCCTGTGATGTTTAGAAGAGGATAAACAAACACTTTGACCAACAACTCAAAAAAATATAACTCATTCCTGGTGTGGGAGATTTGATCTGTTTTGTTTTGTTTTATCTTAGTTCTGTTTTGTTTTGTTTTGTTTTGTTTTGTTGGTGTCATAATGTGTCTACTTGAGGTGCTCTCTTCTCAATTATATAGTAACTCCATTTATATAACTTTCACAATTTATATATTTTAGAAATTCTTACAGTATTAGATATGTCATTTTTAAATATCTGTTATAGTTGTTATCTATCCCCATACTGCCTCCCCTACCATGCCCTCACACACTATTTTAATATTTATCTTTTGCAATTTAGTTTCCCATGTATATTATCATAACATTATATTCTATGTCTCATCTCTTTGGAGATTATATCCTCTGCCATGCATCAAATATGTATTACCAAATATGTATTACCAAATACTACCAAATATGTAATGTATATTGTTAATTGGACTGAAACACAAATATGTAAAACTCAATCTAAAATCCATATGTAAGAGAGAATTCTAGCTCCATCTATTTACCTTCACACACATAATTTCACTTTTAAAACTATTCTATCATATTCATTTGTGTAAGTGAAATACATTTTGTTTTCCTTTTGTTAGTTGATAGACACTTAGGGTATTTCCAATTTCTGGCTATTATGAATAGAGCAGCAATGAAGGTGAACGAAGTTGCTCTGTGGTAGGACGTATGGACATTTGGGTACACGCACAAGAGTAGTATAGATTAATGCAGATTGAGTCCCAACTTCTTGAGAAATATTTACACAAATTTTTATAGTCGTTTTCCTTTCTTTCACTACTACCAGCAGTGGGTGAGTATGTGTACCCCTTTCTTCACATCCTTGTCAATATCAGTCATAATTTATTTTGTTAATCTTGGCCAATCTTTCTATAGTAAGCTGAAATCTCAAAGTAGTTTTAATTTGTATTTTCTTGATGTCTAAGGACATTGGACATTTTAAAAGTTTGCTCTGCCATTTGAGATTCATCTTTTCAAAAATTGCTCTTTTCTTCTCTACCCTCTCGACCCTCTCTAATTGGGTTATTTAATTGTCTTTTCTGATATTATTTTTTACATATATATTCAAGATATATAAACCCTCTATCAAATACAATTTTCTCTAAATTGACTGTCAATCATTGCCTTCTTACTATCATAATTGAGACTCAAACTCAAGGTTAAAATTCTCTGATTAAGATTATTCAAATTGACTGGAGAGATGGCTCAGGTGTTTTTGTTTTTTTTTCCCCTTACATCATGGTGCTCCTTGTGGATTCCACCTAAAGCACATGTTGGGTCAGTGAGGAATTCAGATGTCTATTTCCTGGATTTATTATACTAATACATAACACAGAAAATAAAATGTTTATGTTTTCAACTTGGATACCTATCATAGGAAATATAATTACAATGCCATTTTTTTTCTGAAGAAAAGGCTAGTAATGTGAATTAGTAAATCTAGAAAAGAAAATTGAGCAAAGGCATCCAGGACTGCTATTTGGCAAAACAGACAGTATCAGTGCTCAATTGCAACATTCAAATCAACAAATGCAAATCCCCCTGCAGTTCAGCAAATCGTTCCAATTGCCCATAACACTTTCAATTTGGAGGTTCTATGGAGGTTATAATTATACCTCAACTTTTAAAACCATATCATTATCCATTCAGTTAATGGTATACTGCTTTGATAAAGATCATAATATCCCCAAGTGTACACTGAAATTGTTAAGCACAATAATTTATGCTAATTATGTATAGAGTTAATATATTTAAGTATGTTTAATTACACTGCAGAACTTAGTTTACTGCAGCACATGCAATTATTTTTAATTATGAAAACACCTATTTTGAGATTTATTTCCACCTATTTTGTTGCTAGTTAATATTGCTCTCTTGCTTATTTCATGCTTCTCAAAACAAAGAAAACATTAATAACATCAAAAATACCTCTTATTATTGAAAACTTTATGCATGGTTTAGTGTTAGTGTTCTTGCATATTTAAAAATTATAAACTGTCCATGTGGATCTCATATATGTTTTAGCAAAACACAGCAAAGAAAAAATGGGAGGAAAGATAGTTTAAAGATGTAGTAATGTATATATATATATGTATATATATATATCACTTAGAGGAAAATTGGTATACTAAAGAAGAGAAGGTATCATTTTTATTGTAAAAAATTAACTACTAAAACTTTGATCATATATTATATGAATGACTTGTTTAAATTTTAAAGTAAACAATAACCTTACAGGTAAATAATTAAGCTCATTCACATGAGATTGGCTTCTATGTTTGCCTATGATTTCTGTTGAAAAAAGTGGTTTAACAATGTTCAAATATTGATAGTTCTCATGACACAAACCAACTTAAGAATTTCTCCCTTTCAGGAAAAATATTCTTTTACTTCGTACTAAATAGTCATATTGTATTAGAGATTATATTAATGTCTCTCATATATACATACAGAAGCATATTATTTTAATACATTTCAGTAATAATATTAAAAGTACTAACAGTGAATTATTATATTAATTTTGATTTAACAAACATGGTTGCATTTCTATGCTATATGTCAACCTATTCTTAAAGTTATACACCTTTAATATATTAACTATATTAAAGCAAATAATGTATTATTTAACAAAGATAAAAATAAAAGCAAATTATTGGATAATTTCATTCAATGATATCTTCCTAATAAATATTTTATTATAATCATAAATATCTTTGTGTTTTTTACTAAACAAACTTCCAAATTCAAAGTTATTGTTGTTACCCCCTTGATGTAGCAGAATGGATATTCTAATCAAATTGATTATTAATATCTACATGTATTTATATGTCTTATGTCACTGGATACTGTATAAGAGACAAAATATAAAGTCACATACAATGTATTCTATAGTTTTTCAAATTTAGTCCTGTTTGCTATTGACTGATGTAAGAGAATATTTCACTCATAGTTCATCTCATTTTTTTATTGAGAAAGGTTTTTAAACTAACAAAATCAAACGCAAAGCTTTGCGTTTTGAAGCCAGTTTTAAATATAATTTTTCATTGATTAATGGTATTATAATATTCTCAAAGTGGATATTAAAATAATAAATGGTACAGATAATATATTACTGTGTGTTATCTCAGTAGATATGTAAGTTAAAACTTGTTATATTATTTCTAGTGTTCAGTGCATAAGGATGGTCAGTTCTTTTGCTTGAGGTGTTTTTGAACAAATACAGAATATTGTAATGAAGATAAATTAATTTTACATTCTTCTTTTAAACCTCTATTTTTCAACTCCCTTCAATACAGTTCTCTCTTTTTTTCTTCCATTTTTATTAAATTGTGTATTTCTTATTTACATGTCAAATATTATTCCCTTTCTGGGTTTCCTGTCCATTGGCTCCCTAACCTCTTCCCCTTTCCTTCTACATGGCTGTTCCCCTCCCATCCACCCTCCACTACCAACCCCCCTGAACAATCCCCTACACTGGGGGTCCAGCCTTGACAGGCCCAAGGGCTTCCCCTTCCACTGGTGCCCCAACAAATCTATTCACTGCCACATATGGAGTTGGAGCCCAGGGTCAGTCCATGTATAGTCTTTGGGTAGTGGGTTAGTGCCTGGAAGCTCTGGTTCGTGGGCACTGTTGTTCTTACGGGGTCACAAGCCCCTTCAGCTCTAGTAGTCCTTTCTCTAATTCCTCCAACAGGGGTCCTATTCTCAGTTCAGTGGTTTGTGCTGTCTATCGCCTCTGTATTTGACATGTTCTGGCTGTGTCTCTCAGAAGAGATCTATATCCGGTTCCTGTCAGCATGCACTTCTTGGCTTCATCCATCTTATCTAGTTTCTATTTGTGATTTTTTAAAATTTTTCCATGTTAATTACTTTTTAACATTTATTTTTATTAGTTTTTGATGGGAGCATTTCAAGCACAAATATATCTGTATCACTCCTCAAATTTCTCAAATTCATATACTCCCACTCCTCAAATTTATAAGCATATACATATATTAGTATATATATATATGTTTATGGATATGGTTATAGATATATTCAGAATTGGACTTACCATACTTCTAGTGGTGTTTTCAATACAAAAGTCTTGCATACTCAAGCATATTATGTGGATTTCATGAGTTAAATTCTCTGTCATATGTAGATGATACTATCTCATAGAAGTCCTGGTCATCTGGCTCTTATAATCATTTTGCTTATTCTCCATGAAATTCTCTGAGTCTTAGGTATAGGAATTGTTGGTAGATTTATTATTTTGTGGATGTATTCCATGTGACCATCTTCTCTGTACCTTAACCAGTTGTGAATTTCTGTGATGGCATCTATCTGCCAAATAAAATAGTTTTTTTTTTATGCACTATGAGAACTATATTTCTCAGGGATATAAAAACAAATATTCAGAGTTCAGCTCAGAACATGTCGATAGCAAATTATCCTCAAGAGTCCCTGACCTCACTGTCTGTATGCAGCTGGCTAGATGCATTTTATCATACGTGGGTTCTTTGATATTGTGTGCGCTGTAAGTTCAATTATATGGCTTTTGGTTACCCAGGGGATGTAAAAGCAACTTTTAAATCCTTGGGTAAATCCAACCGTTCTGGCCACTGTTGTACTTCATCGGCTTTAAAGATAGATAGGACTTTTAATTGATTTTTTACCTATGGCAGCTTTTATGGCACATTTTTCATGTTGTAAAAGCAGGCCCATAGAAAAGAGGCTTCCAGTTCAGATCTAACTGGTTCCTTCAAGTATGCTGCCTTCAGAAATAGGGTATTACCTTCAAGTACTGAGTGGCAACATAGGGCAATTTAATAGCCTGTGGTTTTTTTGGACTCCTGTGATGAAAGACGACTGGAGATTTCTCATGTTTCATACTGGGATTTTAGTTAAATAGTATTCAGATCATCTAAGGAGCAAAATCATAAACTGTGTACTGTGATCTTGATTTCAGTCATTATATAAGTATGAACACACACACACACACACACACACACAAAATCTACTTGGCTTTTTCAAACATCTTTAGAGTTTTTTAGTGCTATTCTACCCTCTCCTTCAGTGTTGTTCTCATAAACCCCTTCTCAGATAAAGTCCCTCCGTATTTTTTTCCCATTTCCCCTTTCATAATACCAGTGTGTCACTATCTTGCTTTCTAGTGCCTACTCTGCCCATGGTCTCGTTTTAGTTTCTTGTTTTCTATTGTTACTCCAGATGATATATTCACATCTAAAGATTCATTGTTAGAATCCAAAAATACGAACGAACCTGTGGTATTTGTCTCCCATGATCTTGGTTATGACTTTGAGTACAAAATTTTCTGTCTATCCATTGTATGCAAAACTCTGATCTTTTTCTTTTAATATCTGGATAGTACTGCATAGTTCAAGACATATAGGTGGTTTGATCTCTGGCTCTGTAGAGTAGTGTTGCAATGGACATTGGGGAGCAAGTATCTGTGACATAGGATGTAAAACATTTTGGATATATTGTAAAGGATGCTATAGAGGTCTCTTATTATAGATCTGCTTTCTTTCATTTTGTTAATTCTCAATATTGATGAGTTGCAGAGATGACTGCAGTAGTCAAGTCCACTTGATGATCTAGTAGATGTGCATACAGTTCCAAGTACCCATATGGTGGCTCACAGCCACTGATAACTCCTAGGATAATGATTCCATCTTCTGGTTTCTGTAGGTGGCCAACAAGCATGAAAAAGTGCATGTACATACATTTATTATGCTTTATTTTGCTATACTAGTGATCTTGTGGTGAGCTACATCAGAACCTGTACATTTCTAACTATTTTCTATTTCTATTATCTAAGACATCGACAGTGTAGTGTGAGCTGTGGACTCTACCAAATATTCAATGAATTATTTTTGGTTTAAATCTGTTTAATCAATAGTACTCTCAGTGATTCTACTTGGAATTATCTTTCCCACTTCATCACATACTTATCTGTCCTTTCTTAATACAGCTAAGCACTAAACACTGACCTCTGATTAAGCAAAGAAAATTCAGTTACTTCATGAACCTCTGCTAGGCTAGGAAACACTTAAATTTTATTCTTTTCCTTTTGCAATTTACTACACCTGAGTGCTTTGCACATAATTTATATTTTTGAATTATTTTTGAAATATTTTCATTCCTACTGTCATAAAATAATCTAATGATGATGTGTTGACAACTAATTGTATAGTAATCATTAGGCACCCATCCCAGCTTTACACACTTTGTGTGCTTTAGTAAATTCAGACTTTACAATTCCATGATATGGGCACTTATACTATTTCCTATAACAAGAACCCAGAGAAGCCCTATTATTTCCCAATAATACTAAAAAAAAATTATAAATTTAGACTATAGACTATGGGATTCATGGATTTTTAATTTTATATTTTATTTATTTACATTTCAAATGCTAGACCATTTTCTGCCTTTCCTTCTAAAAATCCCCTATCCCCCTTTTCTTGCTTCTTATGTGGATGCTCTCTCACCCACCCACCAACTCCCACCCACCGACCAACTCCCACCTCACTGCCTTGGAATTCCCCTATACTGGGGCATTGAGCCTTCACAGAACCAAAGGCCTCTTGTCACATTGAGACCCAATAAGGCCATCCTGTGCTACATATGTGGCTGGAGCCAGGGGTCACTTGATGTGTACTCTTTGGTTAGTGGTTTAGTCTCTGGGAGCTCTGGGTAGTCTGGTTGGTTGATATTATTGCTCTTCCTACGTGGTTGCAGACCCCTTCAACTCCTTCAGTCCTTTCACTAAATCCTTTATGGAGGTCCCCACTCTCAGTTCAATGCTTGGCTGCCAGCATCTACATCTGAATTTGTCATGCTCTGGCACAGCTCAGGAGACAGCTATATCAGACTCCGGTCAGCAAATATTTCTTGGCATTCACAATAGTGTCTGGGTTTGGTGTCGGTATGTGGAATATATCCCCAGGAGGGGCAGTCTCTGGGTGGCCTTCCCTTCAGTCTCTGCTCCACAGTTTGTTCCTGTATTTCTTTAGGGTAAATTTCCTGAACAGAACACCAATGGCTTATTCTCTAAGATCAAAAATAGACAAATGGGACTTCATAAAATTACAAAGTTTGTATAAGGCAAAGCACACTGTCAATAGTACAAAATGGCAACAAACAGATTGGGTAAAGGTCTTTATCAGTTCTACATCTAATAGAGTATTAATACCCAATATATACAAAGAACTCAAGAAGTTAGACTCCAGAGAACCAAACAGCCCTATTAAAAATGTAATATAGAGCTAAATGAAGAATTCTCAATTGAGAAATATCGACTGGCTGAGAAGCACATAAAGAAATGTTCAACATCCTTTGTCATCAGGGAAATGCAAATAAAAATAGCTGTGAGATACCACCTCACACCAGGAAGATTGGCTAAAATCAAAACTCAGATGACAGCAGATGCTGGCTAGGATGTGAAGAAAGAGGAATATTCCTCCATTGTTGGTGGGATTGCAAGTTGGTACAACCAATCTGGAAATCAGTGTGGCTGTTTATCAGAAAATTGTGCATAGTACTACCTGAAGACCCAGCTATACCACTCCTGGACGTATACCCAAAAGATGCTACAACCTATAACAAGGACTTATGCTCCACTATATTCATAACAGTCTTATTTATAATAGCCAGAAACTGGAAGGATCCAAGGTGTCCTTCAGAGGAGTAATGGATATAGAAAGTGTGGTACATTTATACAATGGAGTACTACTCAGCTATTAAAAACAATGACTTCATGAAATTAATAGGCACATGGTTGGAACTAGAAAATGTTACCCTGAGTGAGGTAACAAAAGAACACACATGTGTACTCACTTTTAAGTGAATATTAAGCAAACCCATGATACAGCTCATCATAGACCATATGGAGCTCAAGAAGAAGAAAGACAAAAATGTGGATTCTTCAGTCCTTCTTAGATGGGAGAACAAAATACTCATAAGAGTTAGACAGTGGGAGAGACTTGGGAGGAAGAGAGGAAGGGGAGGGAAGAAAGTGGGCAGGATCAGGAATTAGAGGTGGTGGGGATGATATATATTGGGTCAGGAAAATGAACAGAAGTTTGTAGCAAGGGGGGATGGTGAACTGGTGGTAGCCACCAAATACATCCCAGATGCCAGGAAAGCAAGAGGCTTCCAGGACCCAACAGGGATAAGATTAGTCAAAATGCCCAACAAAGGGGAGGGAGAACCTGTAGAGACCATATCCAGAGGTTAGGCAAGGCCTCCAACCAGGATTGGAGGATGAGGCCACCCACTCACCTCTATAATTTTAACCCCAAATTGCTCCTGTCTAATGGGACTCATGGACTTATTGTACACAGCTTCATTCTTTGTAAATGAAGACATGAATCCAAGAAATTGTGGTTTCTTTTGGTAAAGTGTTCTTAACATTTTAATTTATTCTAGCTAAACCAAGTCGAACACAGGAAGAATCAAGATACAGACATCATGAGGCATTGATCTGTCAAATGGGGTCTGTAATACAGGAATCTTAATATAAACTATAGGGCCTGCAGAAAAGCCTTCTCTGCACATCCATTCAATTATTTTATTTCTGAATTCTTAATTTTTGATATATTTCTTTTACTGTTCGGGAATTGCAAATATTGCAGTATAGTAGTATATTCATATATTTTCTAAATAATATAAACTACCTAACTGTTGATGGCACTTAATATACATTTTTAAACCCATGTATGTATGTATATATATATATATATATATATATATATATATATGGCTATTTGCCTTTATCTGTGTCTGCACATTCATACAAGGCCTGTGAGGGTCAGAAAGGTGTCAGATACCATAGGCTTATAGTTATAGGCTCCTGTGAGCTACATATAAGTGATAGGAATTGAATCCTGATCCTCTGGAGAAGACAAGTCTTTTCAGTTACGTGAAGTCTCTCCAGTTCAAATTAATTTTTAATCTGATCTTTTAAAAACAATTTTTTCTCATACAGTACATCCTGACCACAGTTTCATATCCCTCTCTACCTCCCAGTCCTTTCTATCAACCTCTTCTTTCTTCCCAAGGTCCTTTCCTCCATTTCCCTTCAGAAAAAATAGCAGGTCTCCCAGAGACATCAGCAAAAACTTGCATGAAAAAATTATCAAAAGACTAGGCACAAACCCTCAAGTCAAGTCTGCATGAGACAATTCAGTAGTAAAACGATCCCAAGCAGAAGCAAAGGAGGCAGAGACATCCTCTACTTCCACCATTAGGAATCCCACAATAACCCCAAGCTACAAAACCACAACATACATACAAAGAACCTTATCCTGACCAACTTGGATTCCTTGATTTCTGCTTCAATATCTGAAAACCCTATAAGTCCTTCTGAGTTCATTCGACAGGCTATGATCTCCTGATGATCTCAAACCCTCTAATTTCTATAATCCTTCTATTTCACAGGATTTCAAGAGCCCTGTCAAATGTTTATCAGTGATTCTTGCCTTTGTTTTCATCAGTTGTTGGATGAAGCCTCTCTGCTGACCACCGGGCTAGGTTCTGCTCTATGAGTAAAGCAGAATATCATTATGATTTTTGTTTGGTTATTTGGCTATTTGTGTTTGGTTTTGTCCTAGTCTCTGGGCTATCTAGCCTCTGGTTCCTAGTCATCCAGCCAGTGCTGAGTATGGGCTCCCTTTTGATATAGAGCTCAATTTAAACCTGTTATTGCTTGGCCACTCCCACAAGCTCTGGGTACCTTTTACCCAAGCACATCTTGCAAGTAGGAGACATTTTAGATTGTAGGACAATGATTTTGGGACTTGGTTAGCCTCCCAGTCCATCACTGGAATCCCTCCCTGGTTATAAAAGATGGGTAGTTCAGGATCTCTATTGCCCATTAATAGGAGTCTTCACTAGGGTCACCCTCATATATTCCAGGGACTTTCCACTGCACTAGTTTTTTTACATCACATTCTCTAGCTGCCCCACAATTCCAGTCATCTCTCTGCATATCTTCTCCTTCCAGCCCCCCATGCCTGATCCATCCTCTTCCTATTCCCACTCATTCCCCCTCCTCTCTCAAAATCTATTCTATTTCTCTTTGGAAGGGAGACTAAATCTGAATTTTTTAAACCTGAGTTTTTGCATGATGTACATGTATTCATGTTTATTTGTGTGTACACATTCATGCCCGTGAGTGTGGGCTCATATATGCCATGGCTCACTTATGGAAGTAAGACAAGAACCTTCACTGTAAATCCTTTTATTACACCTAGTTTTAGACCAGGTTCTCTTAATATAGTTTGCTAATATCGATACTAGTTTAGCTGTCCAGTAAGCTTTCCATGATTCTCCTGCTTCTGTTTCTAATTGCTGATATTTCTGAGGATTTTAAAAACCATAGTATTAGGCATATATATTCACATTCCAAGTAGCTAATTAAGTGTGCTCTTTTGATTAATTTTAGGACTGGAGAGGAGAACTCCAGTGAATACTACAAAGAAATCTAACTTACTCCTCTTTGGGTTCTGCATATTGCTTATTAATTTCTTGAAACCTGTCTCAGATCTACATAGCCAGAGAATGGCAAAGGAGAACATAGTTTCAACATACATGAAGTTTCATATTTCACTTCTCTCATGTTGCTTTCCAGCAATATGTCAAGCAGGATATTCTAAATTATTTGCCTAATACAAGCTATAGATCAAACAGATGCCTAACAGATATAATAAAAACTGCAAGTTTAGAATTTACTGTTATATAATTTAAAGACACACTCTAGGGAAAATTTTTGAAGATCTGAATTATGTCACTGTCTAATTGTATCTGTCAAGAGTCAACAATTTTGTATGTGATTCTCATCTTTTAATTTTGTTTTGAAATAATTTCTTTGTTTTATCTTTGGCTTAGGCACCCTCCTTTGGTTACAGTTTTCCTTCTAGAATGCTCTGTGTGTGTTGGGGAGTGTTTCAGTAAAATATAAAAAATACTTTTTCTATATGTTACAAGGTGATAGTGAATTTTAGGTAATATGTTGGAACAAAGATTATCTATAGCCAGTAAGATAGCACAGCTGATGTAGGAGCTTGTCACATTAGCTTGACAACACACATCCCATTCCGGGAAGCCTTGGGAAGGTGGCAGGTGAGAACCAGTTTCTGAAGTAGTCTTCTGATTCCTACATATGTCACATTATATAGAATATATGTATGTACACCATGATAAAAAGCAATATCTATGTGAATTACATCAGAATTTCATATAGCTTTTATCCATATCCCCCTTTCTTCCAAATCCATGAAGACCTTGTTAAAATTAAAGAGGACTGTCACAGTGTAGAAGGAAAGATAAACTTGAATTTTAAAAAGCACACATTAGATTGATGCAAACACACTATCAATTAATATTGATGACTAGAGTGCGTTAGAAAGCAGAGTAAACAAGATTTGGGATGCAGTGGCTCAAGAAGGAAAAGCACTAGGTTTTGTCATTGGTGGCTTAATAATGTGAGGCTCAATGCTTACCACAGAATGTGCCACTTTCTACAAGCACCAGGACTTCTTTGACAGCATCAACATGACTGCAGTTCTACTCCCAAATCTAACATAAAGGAAAGGGCAATTTTTACTATACTGGCATAATGTAACAGAGTATGTTGGAAGCCAGTATTTTAAAAGAGATTGTTTTACTTCACACTCAGACAAACTGTCTGATAAATTTCTTAAAAATGGGGGCATCTCACAGTTCTAAAAGTCTAGTTAAGGGAAATTATCATATATACTGTGGCTTACATGTATGCACTGTGAAATATATCATCTTTGGATGGCTATTAATAAGCTGTAACTTGTTGAATTTCAGTCATTTTTTTTATGTCAGTCTTCTCAAAAAACAGAAGCTGTCTAAATATACTGTGGCATTTAAGTCTCAGTACTAAGGATATTATACAACAGAAGTAGAGATGGGAGTATTAATATAGATTTCTCTGGATAAATTCCTGCATGAAACATTGCTAATTCTATGCTTAATTTAAAACTCTTGAAAAATAAGGGGCTTACATATAGTGACTAGATAGAGTGATAAAATGAAAATTTTCACTACTGTATGATCACATATTAAAATATTGAGAGGTTTATACCAAACATTTCTAAATGCTTGAACAAACAATATATTCATTTAGACATGTTCTTAAAATTATGCACAAAAGTAAAAAACATGTATAAATAGATTCATTCACACACACACACACACACACACACACACACACACATATATATATATATATCTTATTTCCTGTGGTCCATATACTATTAATTAAATTTGCATCATGAGACAAGTGTCTACTTAATATACAATGCTTTTGCCTCTCTGTCTGCTGAGATGAAACAAACTGTCTACTCAAATAGCAATAAATCAAGTTAATTTAGTTTTCGTCAAACATGTTGTGGAATAATGGTCTTAGAAGAATAGGAATGACAATGGTATAAACAAAAGTATTGACTAGAAATACTTAGCACATTGATATGGTGCCCTCAGTTCAGTACACCCAGAGATGATGTCATGTTCACAGGTCAAGAGAGTATAAGTATAATAATAATACAAATAATCTATTTATTAAAAAGCAATGCAAAGTAGCTTCATGTGTTTTGATCTTTAACACAGTCCATTCTTTTAGATTCTGTGAGCACAACTCAATTAATTTCTAAAATGAGGTAAAAATGGAATGCTTGCTAGAGGTCAATAAGGTAAAAATGGTTTGCATTGGAACATAAACAGGGGCTACAGATTGATGAAATAAGAGCTCAATTTAATCAGTCATCTTCCCACCATGTTTTACTCTCAAAATAACACTTAATGAGATGCAAATGGCCTATCAGTACCTCTGTAATACATGAGCACTTTCACATTACTGTGGTTCTAAACTCAATTTTGTGAAAGTCATTCTTTATATCTTACTGATCCAAGTATGCATGTTCATTCATTTACCACCCATGATGCCTAAGTACCAAATAATGGATCTCAGTGTACTATGTTTCCTTGCATTAACTGGAGTCATCAAACGTTTACTCATCAAAATAAAAAAAAAACAACAAAACAACAAAAGAAAAAGAAAAGCTAAAGAAGAGGGAATGGGTTAGGTTTTTTGGTACAAATGTGAAACAAGATTTTGGTAATTCTTAATATCACAAAGATGTTAGAATTCAAAATCTAGGAGACACTAGCATCTCTTAACCTGTTATTATTTCTTGGATAAATTATGCCTTTTGATTCTAGCCTGAAAAGTTAAAGGCTAAGAAGTACCAGCTCAGATTGAATACAATTCAGCTATTCAGCAACCTGTAATCACTTCATGGCTCTAACACAACTTTTTTCTTCTTAGTGGCGAATAAGTGGTTCTGTTTGAACAAATCCATCCCAATTTCTATAGAGAAAGTTGCTATGTGACTCTTAATCTCCATCAAAGTGTAATTGGACACTAAAAGAAACAGATTGGTTATTGTTGACTGTGTGATAGGAGCTGCACAGAGCCAGGGAAAGACACGATTCATTGATTTTAATCGTGTTCAATACTCAGTATTCACAAAAATGAAGGACCACAGTAATTTAGCCAATCACGGATAGCAGAGGATTCAAACTAATTTACAATGGAGTTGGTAATGCATCTTTTTCTTTAAGCCATTTATCACAACTGTCTTTATTACATAATGTCTCATAGATCAAAAATTTAGAATTATACTATGAATGTTTTTATACCTAGTGACTTATTTCTTTGTCATCAGCTTTATAAGCCCCCTTTATGTATCTATACTCAAATATCACCTCCTCATAAAGGAGTCTTTTATCTTCAAGATTTTATCCATTTCCTTTTGCTATTCCCATAGAAGTACTTCTTTCTTATCAGTTGTCAGCATCTTTTTTTTGGCATTTTTAATTTAGGTTTGTTTTAAGTTGTCAGCATCTTATGAACCCAAAAATACTACTACATTTTCAACTAGCCTATACAGTCTACCAGGCTGAGTGACCCTCTGATTTGGTCATCATAGTATGTCAACACATACACCATAATGGAGTCTCATCATAAATATACATTAAGAACAATTATAATTAGCAAGGTATGAATGAGTGCATAGATGATTCTGGATTAATCACTACTCTGAGAAATCACTCAGAAGATCTTATTGTGCTTACATGAACAGCTTGAAATACTACAAGTAGTCCTGGCAAGTCCCCGTACTTAAGACTGGGCAAATTGCTAATATTTTACCACCTCTGTTCATCATAATAACTCATTTAGTTTTTTAATTATTAGTAAGCAAATTGACATATAGAAAATTGAAATAACCACCTATAGTCAATAGAATATTTCATTTTTCCCAGAATATTTCTTTTAAGCTATTCTATATTTTATTATTTTTTTATTTTATAGAAATATATTTAATATTTTTGATAGTAAAACAATTTTGGCATAACCATTTATCTCAGAATGATATGCAGATGCCTTTTAAATGGTAAGGAGCACGTCTGCTGCAGCCATAGGAACCATCGAACTTTTTAGGGCAAAGACTCTGCATAAATGCGGGCAGTCAAGCTGACTCTTTCTTCTTTCAATAATAGTTTTAAATTTTCAAGTACGAGAAATATGAACATTGTATCTGCCTCAGTTCCACCCTTTGATCCCCTCCTATCTCCTCCTATGTCTCTCTCCCAAAATCACAATCTCTTCCTTATTTATTTCATTTATATGCAAATGTATGTATGCACCTGGAGATCGCGAATGTGCACACGCACATGCACGCATTTGCTCATATGTTCATGTCTCCCGAGTTAACTACTTAGGAATGAATGACAAATGTATAGCTTGACCCTGGATGAAACTGAATATCTCTCTTTCAGCATTATTTGAGGTCCTAAAGGTCTTCCTCAAGAAGTGGGACTAAATGGAATGTCTCCTGTTCCTGTTGGCAGCTCATCTTGTGTTGCCGTTATTTTTGGTCTTTTTAGGCAAAAATGTTAAATGCTTTTGTTTGTGTTTTCTATTGTCATGTCTTGGGGACACTAACTCGCAACAAGTATTCTAGACCTGTTTGATAGAATCTTCTACCCTTCTATCGTGTATTTCCTTAGGCCTTAGGCACTAGGGTTGTGTATCACTTGGGATTGGATTTGGGCACCCCTCAATCATTAATCTCTTAATTTTACATGTTCTGAAATAATCTTCATTTGCTGGGGAAAATATTTTTGAAGTGGGGTGACAGCTACACTTATCATGAATAGATTTTAGACAACAAATATCATTACATTGCTTTTAGGAACTGGCAATGGAACATTCTCTTCCAGCTTCTATGATCTCTCCAGCTACAAGCATTTGGAGAGGTTTACACTAACAGATATGGATTCCCTTCTGCTGCAAAGGCCTTAATTGTAATTAGATAGCATTGGTTACTGGTAAGATAAAGTGACACTGTTATCGCGCCAATTCAGTCATTGCTGTGATTGACAACCCTTGCAATCTTCTTTGGCAGATCTCATAACTCCTTTCAATACAATAAGGCACTTCCCAGTCAGTCCCAGATTGATCTCTTCCTTCAAAGCTTATGTCTTCAGCAAAGAGATTTACCTTCCAATTCTGAGAGGTAATCAAGGACAGAGGCAATAGTCTGCATTGTTTTGGGAGTTGCTTGGACTCTTTTGAACAACACTTGAAAGGTTTCTCCTGATTGTTAGTTACTGTAACAATTTGAGGTGAAAATAAAATGTTTCCCTATGTATTTTTTAAACTTTTTTAATGCTTTTTATATTTTGACAGATTTGTCCTATCTCCTCTATATGATTCTATGGGGAAACAACAAATATATTTTACACATTAACAGAACATTTTAATTACAACATTTTGTCTCATTCTCACTACCTCGTTGCCTTTTCTGTTCAGAGTTTAAACTACCACATAAGCTCATTCAATTCATCCACGTGCCTTACCAGGTACTGATAATACCCCTCTTTACATTCTGTAAAAGAAAAGGTTCAGAATGCTGAGTTGCATTGTAGCAGATTTGATTTAATTTAATCTAAATCACACCCTGTTTTTCTTTCCTTTCATTGTCTTTATCATAATAAAGTTGTATGAGTCTGTTATCTGTCTGACAGCCCACTTAGAAGTATCCCCTCAGGGGCTGTGGATTTAGCTCAGTGGTACAGCGCTTGCCTAGGAAGCGCAAGGCCCTGGGTTCGGTCCCCAGCTCCGGAAAAAAAAAAAGTATCCCCTCAGTAACACAGTGATCTTCTTCACTAACTCTACCTCCAAATGTACTAAGTAAAGGATGTGGTTAACCATTTATCCAATGAAGATTATAAAATGGGGGAAATCAATGCAAAAGAGGCTCATATAATTAGAGACTGCATATTGAAGCCATGAAGAGTGTAGATTATAACAATTATCTGTGAAAATGTGGGTAAGCCAGAAAACTCATGTATCACTCATGGGGATATAAAAGATTTTCCCATAATGTAAAAGAAACTGGCATTTATTTTAAATGTTAATTAATTAAAGGGTTATCATTTGACTTGGAAATTTCATGTCTAGAAGTAGGACCCCCACAAGTGAAAATAAATGTCCAAAACACCGTGTCCACACATACTTGTAGAAGCACTTCACTCATATCGGGGCTTAAGGAAAACAATTTCCCTCCCCTTTCTGATTTCTAGAAGTTGACTTCTACCTCAGCTTTATGACTCTTCTTCATGTTAAAGCTATCCAACAATGACCTGTATGTCTCTGATAGCTATGTCACAGAGAATCTTTCTCTTCTCTTTCACATTTATAGAACCCTAATCAATTTCTAAGTAATTGGGTAATTGAGAATAATTGCAGGTGCTCAAGACCAGCTGGTTAACAATATTAACTCCCGTAACCTTAATCTTCATTAGCCACATACCATAAGGTATTCAATCTACTAATTCTGGAATTTAGGGCATGAACATCTTTGGAAAGAACTTATTCTGCATACCATATTGGGCATTATTTAGTTACTGAAATCTCTAATTGTTTATTCTGAATTTAACAGAACGCAACATGTGTTACAAGCTAAGAATGATAGTTTTTATTTTTTGTGTATTTAAGTAGTCACAAATTAATTTGATATTAAGGACATACTCAGCGATAAAATATCGAAATGCATGAAAAAAACCAACATTTATCAGAATTCTGAGATAGCATTATGGTATTTGTTAATCTACAGTAACTATGTATTTAAAAATAACTGATGCCAACATAGATTATAACACAGGCTGTGAATATTTATTTCTTTTTAATAGGAAAAAGTTTCCACAATAAATAAATAAATAAATTAGGAATAAAATCTTAATGATAAAACAAAGATTCCAGCCTGTGAAACTGCATGAATACAAAAGTGTATGCATGCCACTAGTCACCTGTGGAAGACAGAGGATAGCGATAAGGAAACCATTCTCCTTGTGCACTTTATGTGCATTCTAAGGTTTGAACTCAGGTCCTCAGACTTGCAGAGTAGACACTTTTAACAGTTAAGCCATCTTGGTGGCATGAAAATGTACTTTGAAGAACCACAGTTCCTACTGTATAATGTGTGAATATGTCCAAGCACACTTGTACATCTTCTATACATACATTCAAGTTTCAAAAATGCTTCTAAAACAAAATGTTGTACACCAAAAGTTATATAGAAACAGAAGACTAAAACATTTCTTTAAATTTTATTTAATCTTTATTTACACTCTAGAGTTCATCTCCCTCCTGGCACACCCTCTGACTGTTCCACATCCCATACCTCCTCCTGCCCCTTCCTGTCTCCATGAGGATGTCACCACCCTCCAACCCCTACCCATCAGACAATCCCACTCCCTGGGTCTTCCACTCTCTTGAGGGTTAGGTGTAGCTTCTCTGACTGAACCCAGACCTGGAAGTCCTCTTTTGTATATGTGTGTAGGGACGTATATCATTGAGTGTATGTTGCCTAGTTGGTGTCTGAGAGATGTCAGGAGTCCAGGTTAGCTGAGAATGCTGGTCTTCCTATATTTTTTTCTTTCTCTGTAACACAAAACTAAAAGTTAGATATTTAAGACAATGGCAATAATTTTTATTTTCCAAAATCTATTTAAGCAAGAGCATGAGGTCACATACTATGTGGTGGATGAATTTCTACAAGCACTGTGTGTATAATATAATAATATAATAATATAATTATATAATAACAGTGGAGCTTTAGCGTTTGTTTATGGTTACTCGGTCTGCTCTAAATCCTTACTTTTCTATTTTCTACTTCTAGGAACTATTTCTTAACACTTATTCAGGATAAAAGTAAAAAGGTTGTCTTAGTCAGGGTTACTATTCCTGCACAAACATTATGATCAAGAAGAAAATTGAGGAAAAAAGGGTTTATTCAGCTTACACTTCCACATTTCTGTTTATCACTATAGGAAGTCAGGACAGGAACTCAAACAGGGCAGGAAGCAGGAGCTGATGCAGAGTCCATGGAGGGATGTTACTTACTGGCTTGCTTCACCTGGATTGCTTAGCTTGCACTCTTATAGAACCCAGGACCACGAACCCAGGGACAGCACCAACCACAATGAGCTGGGTCCTCCCACCTTGATCACTAGAGGAGAAAATGCCTCACAGCTGTTTCTCATAGAGGCATTTCTACATTTGAGGCTCCTTTCTTTGTGACAGTACAGCTTCTGTCAAATTGACACACAAAACCAGCCAGTATAGAGATACTCTTAAAAAATAGAACTGACAAGGATAACAGGCTGGATGTACAGTGAGTGAATGAATGAACGAATGAATGAGAAAAATATAGCTGACAACATTTCATGTTAATGGTGATCATTAGCATATGGAAATGTAATTGTAATTATTTTATAGTTGGATTTTAAGAAAGATTTACAGAAAGTTTTTACTTTTTATATTTTAATACAATTGAATCATTTCCTTCATTTTCCCTTTAGTTCCTCCAGTATACTGTCCTTGTTTTTCCTCTTTCTCTGCTTCATGGCCTCTATTTGCTTAACTGTTTTTACACACACACACACACACACACACACACACACACATATATGTGTGTGGGGGGGTGTGGAGATATCTATCTATCTATATATCTATCTATATCTATATCTATATCCATATCCATATCTATATCTATATATATGTTCATCTTATAAATAGAACCTGCTAAGTCCAAATAGTTACTTTTATGATCCTGTTGCAGACCATTTGGTATTGAATAACCAAATGGGAGTCATTTCCTGGGAAAGACCATTGCTTATGATCTTATCATTCACCATGAGCCTTCAATATTCTGTCCGGTTGAAGACAGATACTCCATGTTAGCATTTCCATTTATGGTAATCCTCTATCAGGTATTGTTTAGACTGCCTTACTGATGTGATGGGTGTAGCCACTCTGTTATTCCAAGAAAAAATAATCTCACAGCAAACTTGTAGTTCCTCTGCCTCTTACATTCTCTCTGCAATCTCTTCAGCAGTGATCTCTCAGATTTTGGTTCAGGAATTGTCGTCAATATATCAATGGGGAACAGGAGCCATGTGGTCTCTGGTCATCTGTATTTAGTTATGGTTTTATAAAATAATTTCCATGTGGTGCATTGTAATATTCTTTCATAAACTTAGAGAAGTGCACATACTGTGGACATAAGAATAACTTTATCTTACTGTGGGTATAATTATAAATTTGAAAAGTATTTAGGCATTACGCTGGTTTAGTAAAGTACAGCTTGGGTTCTCCTCTATGGCTCATCAGTCTACCAGTCACACAGAGCTGGCTAAGTTTCCAGTACCACACGTGGTTTGCTCTTGTTGAACAGGCCTTATGTTCAACAATAAGGCAATTCATGAAATATTGATTACCACCAAGGTATGTGTGCCATTATTGTACACTTGAGACTAATTTATCATATTGGTTATATGGGTGATGTGGTTTATGGGTGTTCTAGCTGGGGAGGACTACTGACTAGCTCATCCCCTTGTAAGCCTGTAGAATGCTTTAAGAGAGCACGAATGCTACACCTCAGAGAGTCTTTAAAGGCATACTTACCACAAGTCCTCTGGATTACATTTCCAGAAATTTGGGATCTTCATGGTACATGGTATTTTCAACAATATGGGAGGAAAGTCAGTCAATAGAAATATGCTGTAACTATTTAAAAATCTCTTAGACAACTCTGACCAAAAACTCATCTAGCAAAACCCTCAAGCTCCAGGTTTAATAAAGTATCCTATTTAAAAAAATTGGTATGTAGAATAATATAAAAGGAAAAAAAAGGAATCCCAAATCTATCCATGACATTGAAACAACTAGTCTGACTTGAGCTCCCAACTCGTTTACAACCACAGGAATACTCTTATTATGTATGACACATAGCAATGCTGCAGGATAGTGGCTCTCTTTAGAATGCTTTTAAATTAACTTATGGAGACATATTTTAGTGTATGTAGAAACTCACCTTTACTGTTCACTCATGAATATAATGTATGTTATATACTGCATGTTCATGAGGTCCCTTAAAACTAAGAGTAAGATATTTTATAAAGGTGCATGTATATAATTTTCATTTATTAAATAATAGTATTGTATATTTCATATATAATCTTATGCTTATTTTACAATCATATTGTGTGCATTTGTTTTTACTTCTTAAAAATTATGTAGAGGAAACTGATTAGTTAATTCCTTAATTTTAGCCAAGATTCTTAAAATTAATCAGATAATATATCCAGTCTGGGATACATCAAAATCAGAAAGATATTTATTTCACCTTCAGATATGAAAACTTCTTATCTGGGCAGTATTAACTTTGAGCTAGAACATAGGTTTGATTTAGGAATCTTTAAAGGAAACTTGATGTCAGTACTTTGTATGTATGGTTAATTAAACCACCAATCTCTCTGAATGCTTTCTTTCTACCTACTCTCAATTTTATTGCCAAATTATATGTGTGTGTGTGTGTGTGTGTGTGTGTGTGTGTGTGTGTGTGTGTGTGTGTGTGTGTATGGAACATCCTAAATCCATTTAGCATCTTGATTATATATGTTATGTATGACCACTTGGTATAGTACAAAAATAGAGGTTCATCCCTCAGAAAAACTAAGTCTTCCTATTCTAGCCTTCACTAATTGCCTGTAGTTCTTCATGTAGTGTTAGTGCCCATTGAAACTACTACATCCATTTTAACACATCAGTTGGCTATGTCCTTGTTCGGATCTTATTTAGACGCCATGTTGTGCATCTGTGGGTATGGTTTCCTTGTCATATCTAGAAGAGACTGCAGTTTGAGAGATGTATATATCTATGGGAATAATGAAAGTATTTATAGTGCAGCTAAGAATCGTGCTGCTTTAGGGAATTGGCAGTTGTAAATTTTCCTCTAAGGTCCATGACCTTAATAATTCTTATTAGTTTTCGAGGTCTCCAGCTCCCAACATTATTTGCTTTCTCATATCTTTCCTTAATTCAAATTTGGCAGATGGTGAGTACCACCAATACAAATGTGACACCATTGAATCTTTAGGAATATCTTGGAATGCTTATCTTTACTGTGATTCATCCCTGTTATACTAGGTTAGAATAATAGTTTCTTTCCTCCTTTGGCAGCTTACATAGCTACGTAGAGTGCTATGAAAGAAATTCTTATGGGAGGATGCTTTCTAGTTAACTCCAGCTCAGTTCCCGAGTTCTGCATCTGATGTGTTCATTATCTTCAGCCAAAGGCTTTGCTTTAACATATGGGAGGAATACAGGAGCAATTGTAGTTATGTGGATTGTTTGGGACTCTCGTACTCACAGGACCAACAAATCAAAAGGCAATTTCTCATGTCTGTTAGGATGATTTTTTGTTAGATAGCATATGGCTCTTGTTGAGAACCTTAGAAATCCAAGTTCTATTATTTCATTTAAGCTCTATACATGCACTTATATGTATTATGTAGAACTTTAATTGAATATTAAATAAAATGATTTCTTATGGCTTTTTCAAACATCCTCAGGTTTATTTTTCCGTTTTCTTTTCTTCTCTGTTAACTTCCCCATTGCTTCCCAGTTAAAGCAACCTTCCATTTTCCCCACGTCTGTTTTCATATCGCTTGTATGCTGTTACTTCCCTCTCTAGAATTCACTCTGCCACATACCCATTCCCTTTCTTGTTTTTTTTTCAAGATTCTGAAGATGTGAGCTAAAAACCAGAGATGAGAAAACTTAAGACACTTGTCTTCCTGAGTCTAGGTTTCCTTGTGTTCTAGTTACATGCATGTGTCCTCAAATTTCATCTTTCTTTATTATTGTTTAGGACTCCATTGTGAATGTGCACCATATATTTTATTATCAATTCATTTGCTGAGAATCATTTATTGTATTTGCATTTCCTAGCAGTTTTGTTTACAACAGTAATGAAAATAGCTAACCAAGAATTATCTATGGAGGATGCTTTCTAGTTTTTGGGACATAAAAGTGACATGGTTCTACCAGGATACAGTTCCATGACTGAATGAGTGTTCCAATTATCAACATCTTTGACTACATTTTTTCATTTTTTTCTTTTATCCTTTATTCATTCCTTCCCTCCCACCTTCCTCCCTCCCTCCCTCCATCCCTTCCTTCCTTCATTCTTTCTTTTCTTCCTTCTTTTCTACTTTCCTTTCTTTTGAATCATTTTAGGAGGATTAAAGTTTTAGACAATAAATACTATCCTGTCATGGATATATTGCGGCAAACGAAAGATGTGGTAGCATAAGCAGGAAAATTAGAGATAAAAAAAATCCTGAAAATTGGATGAGGTTATCTAATCCCAGACTTGTCTCTAGTGAAGAACTTTCTTCAGCAAGACTATACCTTCCAAATCACAGATTTGTTAGTCATTTCATGATTTTTAGCTATTCTGTAAAGCATATTATAAAAATTTCACAGCTATTATTATTGGTATTTTCCTACTTGCTGGGGATGATTAATATCTTTTGAGATATTTATTAGCTATTTTGTATTTCTCCCTTTGTGTTATCATCACAATTCATACTTAGGTCCATTTTTTATTATATGACTTTTGAGTTTTTATATATTCTGAATATTAATGCTCAGATATATAGTTGGCAAAAATTTTCTCCCATTCTGTAGGCTTGCTCTTTATTTGATTGGTTGTTTCCTTAGTTTAATAGAAACTTTTTAATGTTCCAAAGTCCCATTAGTTAGCATTTGACCTTAATTCGTGAGTGAATTATGTCATTGTCAGAAAGGTTCCTCCACTTATATGGTTTTCCTTTGGCCTATGTTTTCTTCTAACAGGTCAAATATTTTTTTGGTTTTACATTGGTCTTTGATCAATTTAGAAAGAGTTTTATTGCAAGGTAACCAATATGGGTCTAATCACATTTTAGCATGTATACAGCAAGTTTTCCCATATTTCTTGGATATTCTGTCTCTTTCCAGTGTATGATTTTGGAATCTTAGCCAAATATTAAACGGTTGTCATTGTATGTACCCATGTTTCATTTTATAATATTTTGTTACAGTGGTGTACGTACCTGTTTATGTGTCAGTACCACAATATTTTTATTACCATATCTTGGCTTAGAATTGGGTTTAGTTGTCTACAGGCCTAGGATTGTTGATGTTTTCTCAGAATTGAATTACCTACTTGAGGTCACTTGTGTTTCCATGTCTGTCTTTGAATATTTATTGCTACTATGAGTAAAGGATTGTACCAATAGGAGTTACCAAAATATCCATTTTCATCATATTTATTCTTCTAATTCATGACAACGTAAGAGTTTTCCATTTTCTATTGTCTTCCACAATTTTTCCTTTTAGGCAATTTAATGAGTTCATTGTAGAGGTCTTTAACCTCCTTGAATTGGTTTATTCATAGATATTTTGTGGATATTATGAATAAAGATGTGTCCAGATAATTTTATGAACATGATTGGTTTTGTGGTATAGTAAGGATTTTGATGTTCTTCTAAGTTGATATAGTGTCCTGCCACTCTGCAAAGGGAGTTGATCCTTTCTAGTTTCCTAGTAATGTTTTTGGCTTCTCTTCCACATAATATTATATCATCTGGAAATAGAGACAATCTTACCTTTATATTTCCATTTGATTATCTTTTCTTATCACTCTTTCTAGTATGTCAGGCAGAGTATTGAAAAGGAGTATAGAGACTGGAAAGGCATGTTTCATTCTCATTCTTATTTTAATGGGATTGTACCAAGCCTTTCTCTATTTAGGATGATGTTGGCTTGGATGTCCTCCATAACACATTTTTTATGTTAAGATGTGTCCCCTTCTGCCCTACTTTCTCTTAAACTTTTATCATAATGATTTCTCAATATTTTAATATTAGTATCCTTTCTTTTATATAAAATAGTTATTATGCTTTCAATTTTATAATGTAGTTTTTCTTTATATTGACATAAGAAAAATTTAAACTATGTAAATATATACCTATATACATATTAGGATTATTGGCAAAATCTGACATTGATACTAATTTTGAGTTTTGATGACTATGTTTATATAATGAATAGTCACTGAGGACTTACTTTTAGTAAAAAAAATACAAAAACTGAATTTTAAAAAGGGTTAGGAAGTCTTTATAAATTACCTTACTAAATATATATAAAAAATCCACAAAATAAAAATAATTAAAAATGCATATAAACCCACACATCCATAATCACCTGATTATGACAAATGAAAATAGAAATCTATACTACAGTAAAGACAATCTTTCTAACAATTGCCCCTGAGAAAAGTGGATTCTACTTGGAGCAGAAAAAAATAGTATTCTTGTCTCTCACCTTGTTCTTTGATCCATTTTTTGTTGATTCTAAATGGATCAAATGTCCAAAGGTGAGATGTGGAATTCAAAAAGTTTTAAAAGAAAACCTGGAGAAAGCCTTCAAGATAGAGGCTGACTAAAGACTTTCTGATATGACTGCTTTTTTCTCAGGGAATAAGGCTAACAATTGATTTTTAAAAAGATAAGGAGCTTGTGAAGTAAAAATGCTTCTGCACATCAGGGGTAACAATAGAGAAGGGAAGTGGAACCTATAGATTAAGGGAAAATATTTGCAACCTATACATCTAACAGAAGATTATATCTAGAAAAATCAAAAGCCCTGCAAAAATAAAAATGGAATCAAACAATCTGATGAGTAAATGAGCTACAGAAATGGCCACAGTTACTGATAAATGAAATGTTCAATTTCCATAACTGTCAGAGGAACAAAAAAAAACTATATTCTACATACACAATGTAGCATTTTCCTGTTAAGAAAAGTAAATTATAAGATTTACAGGTAAATGTATAGAACAAGAAAAACATCCTAAGGTAACTCAAATCTCAAATATATATTTCCTTATATGTGTATGTCATCTTTTTAAAATTATTTTATTTATTTACATTGCTGTTGTTTTCCCCCTCTTGGTACTCCCACACCAGGTTCCTCATTTCATTCCTCCTCCCCTTTCTCTCGAGGGGGGTGCTCCCCTTTTCTAGACCTCCTTTCCCTGGGGCCTCAAGTCTCTCAAGGATTAAGGGCATCTTCTCCCACTTTGGCATGACCAGGGCAACCTCTGCTTTTTTTGTGCCAGGGGCCTCAGCCTGACCATTTTATGCTCCTGATTAGTGGATCTGTCTCTAGGAGACTGCTGGTTTTTGTAAGGGGTCAGAGGGTCAAGAGAATAAATGGATATCATCTTTTAAGTCTTTAACATGAAAATAAAATTCATATAAACACGGAGATTTAGTATCATCTACAGGATGGTGGAGAGTCACACAATTAAGGGACTATAGAATACATAGTTATTCTATAGAGACAAGATGGGAATAGAAATGGAAAGGCAAGGACAATGGAAGAATTGGGTTAAGGTAAGAATATGGGGTGGGAAAATTGACTAATAAAGGCCATTTGAAAAACCATATGAAAGTTTACTCTTGTAGATGTTTCCGTATAATGTGTGTGTGTGTGTGTGTGTGTGTGTGTGTGTACACTATATAATATGTATGTATCTGCAAATAGAGTCTCCAAATTATAGTTGAAAAAATTCTCTAACTTCATATCTCTTTGCACCACATGAAACCTTCAGTTTCATCTAGCTAAATCAGTGACCAGAATAGCCCCATGGAAATTCATATATATATTTCATGTTTAAAGAATAAATAGATCCTTCTATGAATATCTCAATTGTATACTAATCCACATTTCATAACTTATATTATTCACTTTTTTGTATTTTATCTTGCTGGAAATTTATTCAGTAATTCTTAGATAATATAATATGCCAGCATTTGCCTTACATAAAAGCTCTTTATGATGACTATTAAAAAAATAAAACTGCATTGCATTTGATGTCAGTAATAATGGCAGTCATGAATGGTGTCAGATGAGAATGAGCCAAAGGGAATTCATGTTCCTGTATTTCTGGTGTGAAGGGAAGCACATATGGACTGCTGTGTTAGTGGGCATGGGACTGGTACAAAAGGCCAGTGAAACATAAGGCTCAGAAAATTATAAATTATATTTATTGAGAATACATAAAATCAGAATAAGGATATAAATAAAAATTTACTGGTATTTAAAATATTTAAAATGTATATCTAACATAGATATGAGACATTAAAGGGAGGCCAGGGTGAAGAAGGTTTTATATAATCCTATTTTTGTTTCTTTTCAAAATATACATATCACTTGTAAAAATTGAGAAGCTAGCAGCATTTACTGTCAACTAAATTTATTTCCTACAACAATTGTCCCTGTGTTACAATTACATTTTTAATATAAGTATCACTTTTATCATATATTGGGCAATAACCAAAATTTGTCTTCAGCTTTTATAAAAATATTATCATGTTGATATTACACATAACATACACTATATTTTTATTTGTGAGTACATATTGAATTTGAAATGTTTAATACATTTTGATATATTCCAATACATTTTGGCAATTATTATTTCAGTATATTACTTTTATTAATTGATGCAGGCAGATAATCTTTCTAATCATATATAAATGATAACACTATTAATCAGTTATCAAGTGTGGATATGTACCTCTGCTCATGCTCAAAAAATAAATATTTATTAAATTTAAAACAGGGAAATATTATAGTCAGTAAATATATTTTAGAGAAAATATACATCTTAAGTGGTTTTTCCTGTCCAATCAAAGATTATTTTCTTTAGTAAGTTTATAATACTTACTAAAATTGATGAAGGAATTTATTTTAGGTACAATACTACATCAAATAAAGATTGCTAAAATTAAAAATAAAGAACAATATACATTAGAATATTGCATTTTTCACTTTCAGATATTAATGTTGAGTCTGTCTTCAGATTATTAAAAATTTTAATGAAAATCTAGTTTTGTTATATTTTGTCATATTTTTGTAGTACGAATATTATTTGCATATGTATATTCTAATACAAGATATGTTCAGTAATCAGAATCTTCCAGTGCCTCATGGTTGCCTTTTCAATTTCTGAATGCATGAATCATTTTGTATTAAAGTCATAGAAATGCTGAAATTTCCATGGTAATTCCTAATGTTCACAATTGTTAGAATGATGGCTTAGAAATATGATTAATGCATTCTCATTCCACAAAATTAAAAAATGATTATGATAGATAAGAATTAACAAAAGTGTACTTGTTAACTGTCACAAAAGACAAGGGCACATTCACGATGTGGACAGGAGTCAATATCAATGGATGGCTGCAGGATGGAATGCATATGAAGTTCGTGCTAATTACTTTATGAAGCAGATTGCGGCTTCAGTTTGTTTGTGCAAGGAAGACTACCTACTGTCAAGCAATCAAGCACTACCCACTTTAATTGCAATTTATTCCAAGAAGCACAATCTATTGATTCCAGCATACACTTCTGTCACAGCAGTATCATTATTTGACTTTGTTTTAAGAGCTTCAAAAGGTTAGAAACTTAGAGAGCACTGTGCAAGAAGCCATTAAAAAGTCGAGCTGTTAGCACTCACTGCCTGAGTGGCCACTGTGTAGAAAATTAGATTCCAGGATGAAGAAATAATATTACTTATGAACTCACTGGCAACTAGTGTTTTCCTATAACAACTATTACTTAATAATTATAAAGTACAAACAAAAGCAGGAAGATAAGTATAATTATCTGCTTCTTACAAGTAACCAGTTGTTTAACATATTAATTTCTCAGGATACCATTGAAATGGGAAAAGTCATCCAACTGACTCCAAAGCATATTCTAAATACCTTGCACTGGATTTTTACACTAAGCCTTCCTTGGTGTTGCAGTAATCTGGACATATTTACTGATGTTGAAATTGATATATAGTACATTCACGTAAACACTATACAAAATCTGATTGCTAAGCAACCAAACATCAATTTTAACCACTTTCATTTATTCCACAATGTAAATTTTAAATGAAAGGACACGTTTTCTTCTGTATGCATTGGAGTGGTAGAAGTTCATTAAGAAAGCTTCAGTTTAGAAAATCAAAAACAAAACAAAACAAAACAAAAGCCAAACAGTTTGCACAATACCTAGTAAGATAACTCTTGTAGTTTCTAAGACTCTTCTATTCAGAGAAGAATACATGGGTTATATTTTGTGAAAACATGCACACACACACACACACACACACACACACACAAATCCCAAATAGGGCTAAGTAATTGACTGGCTACCAGGGCTGCAAAAAGTCTTCTATTAGCAGCTCAAGTAGCAAGGCAGACTTGAGAAAAAACATGTGAGACCGAATATTTTGCCTCATTCATAGCTGATAGAAGTGTATGTTTTATATTTTATATTTGAATAAATTTTCATTCACAGAATAAATAAATGGATTTATTTAATAACCTCAAAAGAACATAAACATAGTATTATGTCCTCATTTTTGCAGGTGAAGAAATGAAGAATCAAAGAAGTAAAGGAGGACCTATCTCAAAATCACATAACTAGTAAGTCATATCTGCGGATCAATTAAATTATCTTCCGTTTGAATTCTTCTCTATATAAAATGATAGTTTTTCATTTCAAAATAAAATAACAGTTCTCATTCTCTGTTCCATTTGTGCAGCAGCCCTAATTTTATACAAGTTGTAGGATTTCTTGCTATTTGCTGTATTCCTTTTAGAATTAATGATTTAGTTGAAGAGATAGTGTAACACAACAGAGACATTAACATCTGATTGAGAACTTTCTGTCCCGTGATCTTAGGGAAATTACCCTCATTTAATTTTCATAAAATAGTGTAAGAAATGTTTTTACTTCTGTCATGCAGATAAACCAAGGCCTTAAGATGATTGTTGGTTTGTACAGGTATTTAATGTCAAAGGTACATTATAGCTTTTCATCTCTAAGACATCAAAGATGTTGTATTTGCTGTTGTTGATTTTTGGATATGGGAAACAATGACAAAAGTGGTAATCATTGAAATTATGTAGCCTATTGGATTATAACTATCTGTTGTGGGACAAATATCAAGATACTGAAGTAGGGAATTAAAGATTACTTGAGTTGATACTCTACATGCTCTAAGACTTCTATGCTTTTGTTTTGTCCCCCAAGTAGCAATTTTGAAAGCTTTTTGCAGTAAAGAGCATGGATGCAATTATATCTGTCACAGGCACAGAAATATTGGGAATACATGTACATTCTGTCATGAGCAGAGACTGACAAGTTGCCAAGTTAAGTAGAGGGAACATTCCAAAAGGAAAATCTTTTATTGACCTCAGATACCATGAAAGAATTGCTTTAAAGAAGCAATTGTCATTTTGAGCTGCACAAGAGATAGGTATGAGTAGTTGGATGAAATCAATTTCTTTTGAGAAAAAGACAAAGGTTGAACCATAGAGGTAGAGAAAATGGAAAGATTGTGTTAATGGCGTCCAGACTAAGCGACGACTGTGATGAGGAAGTGAGTGATGCTTTATCAAAATAGTTTAACTGAGGCTTATTAAGAAAACCCTTTTAACCCATTAAGTGTGTTGAAGATGTATTATTTTGCTGTTTTTATGCTTTTAAAGTAATAATAAAAGCCATTCCTATAGAAAAATTGCTGTGAATACAAAAGTGTGAGCATCAATGCTTATGATTTAGTAATCTGAGGGGTCAAAGTAAAGTTTTTAACTTTGGTTTGTTAAGTAACAGGGCACGCATCTCAGAATCAAGTACAGTTGCTCAGATTTCTTTTATTTTTTAGGATTTATTATTGTTCATGTATGTGAGTGTATTTGAAAGAGAGTTGGCATATAATTGTGGAGCTGCCTATGGAAGCTAGAGGTATGTCAGATCTACTGGATCTCGACTTCTGACATTAGATAGGTCTACACAACAAATTCACATCTTTACAAACAGCATCCAGCATCCTTAAAACTGAGCAAACATTCCTTCCAGTCTTCCTCAGAGTCCCTTAGTAATTTTAAGGAGAACAAATACCAATTTCCTTTCTAATTGTTCTTTACATATATCTGTTATATTAATAAATGATGTGATTGTTGTGCCCTACCAATCTATCTTGGAATATACTATATGAGGTGAAAATAGGCATATTAAATTAATTACATTCTTTTTGGAATATTATTTCTCCCTAAAGAAGTTTTTAGAAGATAATAAACACCTTTAGTTATAGGAGATCTCTATCTGAAATGTGTACGTTGGAAAAAGAGAACAATAAGAAACAATAAGAAGCACTTGCTTAATTTGTGCCATAGTTTCAAACTAAAATCATATGAAGCTATTAATCTAAATAACTTTGTTGGGGGTAACAAAGAAACTACATCCACAAAATATCTTTTATTAAATAAAAATTGTTTAGCACTGAAAGCAAAAACCAACTGCTTGCTTGTAACATGCAGAAAAGAACTTGTAGGTTAGCCCCTGCACTGGCTGGTTATATGGCAACTTGACAAAAGCTAGTGCCATGGGAGAGGGTAGAACCTTCATAAGCCCAAGCTGTTGGAAAGTCTGTAGGATATTTTTCTTAATTAGAGATTGATGGAGGAGGGTCCAGTCTATTGTCCATAGGGCCATCCTTGATCAGGTGGTTCCTGGTAATATAAGAGAGCATACTGAGCAAGCTTGGTAAGTTCCTAGCCTGCTTGCATTTCTGTTCTGACTTCCTTTGATAAACAATGTTATGAAAACCAAACTGAATAAACCCCATTCTCCCCAAGTTGCTTTGACCATCATGTTTCATCTCAGCAATACTAACCCTAACTTAGTCCTTAACACCTGGGTATTCAATGCAACACAACTTTTTCTACTACTCCCTATGGGACTTTTATTCATTAATAATGACAGTGTCTTGATATTTCCTAATTGTGATCTTTAAGTGAATGAAAGAAATTTGGAACAAGCCACCCCCACTCCTAACATAGTCCTGGTGTTCTTTATAGCTCAGTGAAACTATATAAATTGTAGTGTTAACATTGTATTGTTTTTATTTTATTAATTTTAGTTTTTGAAATTGTCTATGATATAGGCCAAGCTGGTCTCTACTTAGCCCATAGACAAGACTGACCTTGAAAATTTTTGATCATTTTGCTACTTGAGTGCAGAGATTATAGCCTTGAAATATCAGACCTGGCCTCTTTTTACTGAATCATATATATAACCTCAATTTACCCTATGTATTTTTAAAAATAATATATGTATATTATATTTCAAATCTCATATATTCTTCTCCATATGTACAGAGTCTCTCTATAAAATACCTCACCATCGAAAGTGTTGTCAATATTCAATGAATATTAACAGTTCTTCTCTTTTAAGGAAGCAGCACTTTGATGTAGGGGCTAGTTAAGCAAGTTTTATATATAAATCTGGTATTTTATTTATTCAGGACCATAATGAGAAGGTGAGTGTGGGCTCAATGTAGAAAAGGAAGACATTACAACTTTTATCTACAACTGTAATAAAAGTCAAATAGTCCAATCTTGTGAAAATTTGAAGTGAATACTCTGTAACATTGTGTTTAACTGACACCTAACATAGACATTGGTGGATATTATTAATTTGTTACTGAGAGAGGGGTTTTTTTTTCTATTTCATTCTTTTATTCGTAAAAGTACTGCCAGTGAAAGGTTATGATGAAATAGATAAAATTCTGAAATTAAATTTCAGTCAGCTGTCTCAAAAATCATTCCTCGACATGCTTAAATATCACTGTTCCACAAGAGTTGAGTTGTGCAGGAACTCAGGTGTAACATTTACTCATGCTACATTTCTCTCTCTGACTTTGATGTGCACAGAAAGAACCACTGGTGTTCCATTATGGTCTTCTCTTTATAATTCTTCATTGGTTCCTGGATTCAAATGGTATGAGGTCCATGTGAAAAAAGATAAAAAGTAATCATGTCTTTTAAATATTGACAGGGAAACGAGATAGTTATAGTTTTCCCAGCAAATATGTAGTGAATTTTCCACTGTTATATTATTTACAAGGATGAGCTTGTTGAACATACATTTTAAGACGAAAGCTATCTTTATACTGTTGAAGATACTTTGCTTCATGGAACCATAGCTTAGATTCTGGAAAAAACATAATATAGTTGAAAATGTGTGTCTATTACTTTTATACAATGGCCCTTGAACAGCATTCCAAGTGTTCCTGTGCCTCAATTCTGTCTATACTCTATGCTCAGATCTCTTCTAAGCATGAAACAATGAAGATTATGTTTTTGATAAATATGTTTATGAAGTCGTTTTTACGTGTATTTTTATTTTTGTTTTAGTAAAATGTCTGAAAATAGGAATGATGGAACGTATGTGTTATCTCAACATTCTGAAAATGTAAATGTGACAAATCAGATTCCAATGCCAGTCTAAAAGATACAGTGAGATACTGTCTTATTAAATAACTTGACAAGTATTATCTCACTGAATATTATTTTAATCATATCTACAACTCTTATTTTACTGAATTTCTCATATTTTATTGAAAAAAAAGAATGAAATTATGGACAAATAAACAATTTTGGTACATGTAGAATCTTGGTAGCAAAATTTCCACAAATTAAAAGTTTACAAATTTGGGCACTGGAGAGATATGTCAACAATTAAGAGCAGAGGCTGCTTTTTCCAAATACACAAGTGCAGTCTACATATCCCCATATTCTTTCATACATAATTGTAATATTTCCAGGAGATCTGACACATTGTTCTGGACTTCATCACCAACTTGGCACACAAAAAGACATGTAGTCAAACACTCATACACATAATGCTTATTTTTAAGTGAATGTTCTAAATTTTATGAGAACATATTTATTAATATAATCCATGTAAATTTTATATTAAGATGGATATTAGGACCAAAGACATAATTTAGAACTTACATTGTTTACTTTCTGTTGCTGTTTTAACCATTATAACCAAAGCTACTTAGAGAGGAAAATGTTTATTTTAGCTAACACCTCATCACCGACGGAGGTCGGAGGCGAAACTGCAGGCATATATTAACCTAGAGACAGAGCCTGAAGCACTGTCCACAGAAGAATGGTGCTTCCATACTTGTTGTCCAGAGCTTGCTCAGCCAGCTTTCTTATAAAAATGAGGAAGACATGATGAAATGTAGCAGTACTCATAGTGGGTGGCGCCCTCTCTTACCAATCATTGGTCAATAGAATGCTCTAAAGACTTGCTTACATGTCAATATGATGAGGGCATTTTTTATTACTTTTATGGTTTTACATTCCACTCATTGCTCCCTCCAGGTCTGTGCTCCCCCAGTTCCACATCCCATTCCTCCTCCCCCGGTCTCCAAGAACATGTCCCCACTCCCACTCCACCCGCATCTAGGCTTGCCCTTCCCTGGGGCCTCAAGTCTTTTGAGGGTTAGGTGCTTCTTCTCCCGCTGAGGCTAGACCAGGCAGTACTCTGCTATTTACGGGTTGGGGGCCTCAGACCAGCTAGTGTATGCTGCCTGGTGGGTGGTTCAGTGTCTGAGAGAAATCAGAGATGCAGGTGAGTTGAGAGTGCTAGTTTTCCTATGGGGTCACCATGATGAGGGTATTTTTAAAACTGAAGTTCCCTCTTTCCAAATTCCTGAAGTTATTAAAGTTAACAAAAACTAACCAGATAAGAACTATATATAAATCCATATAGGTACCAACATTTAGAAGGTAAATTTTGCTGTGTTGAACTGTTTATCTGTACCTATTTTCTTGACTGTCCGGCTGTCTATGTACTTATTTATGACCTAACTCCCTACACATCTGTTATTATCTATATAATTTTGCTACCAATCTATATATTCTAGATCACCAAAGAAAATTTTCATTCAATTTTATTGCTAAGTCATAATTAAGTTCATTTGTCTGCATGCCATAAAGATATTTTATATCAAAAAAGTTAGTATTGTTGTCTTTCCTTACATTAAATTAAACCAAGTCAGACCACCAAGTATTACAATTATGAAACTGGAAAAAGGAAGAAGACAGTGTGACTCAGTACTCTGTGGAAGTACAGAATTTGCTGACGGTGCGTCTGCAAGCCAGTTTCTGGCAGGATACATCTGATGATTCTTAGCTTAGTATTCTCTATTCAAAATCTCCTCACTGTTATCTCTCCACATTGTACACTTAAAAATACTACACTTCTGTGTCTGTAGCAGTGTGTTTAATCCTTACTACCCCATTCACCAACTTGAAGTATAGCCCTTGTATATCTCACAAATTTAACACTAGGTTCATTTACCATTTTTCTGTGTGGCCTTGTTTTCTTGTTACAGGTACAGTTCTGAACATTTCCTGTCCTGTCATTATTTGATGACTTTTCCTCATGTGCAATCAATGATAAAGAATGTCCCTACTTCTCCTTCTTTTTTTCACTGGGCTCTTAAACTATCAGCTTTCTATATTACACTTACACTTCTCAGAGGTTGGAGCACCCATTCTTGCTGATCCATATGTTACGTTCCTAACTGGATATGAACTTAGGCCAGTGACATCTAAGCAAATATATATGTCTGCTTCCATAGCCCATGGAAACCTCCCGCACATGATCTGCCATACATTTTCCATAGTGTGACTATTTGAGAAAACAGACGATGTTTGCTTTCTAAGGTCTCTTTGTAATTCCCTTTCTCTGACTACACAGTAATATTCCAGTTTTAGGATATAATCTGTGTTTTCACCTAATTTTAGCTAACTACCAGCTTGCACACTCTAGTTCATGAATGACCTATCTTTTTTTGAGAACCTAGAATAAAATAAGGTGTGTAATATTACCTTTAGTAATTTTAAGAAACATCAAACTATCTTCCAAAGAAAATATTTAATATTTACTCTGATCAACAATAAATAAGAGTCCTTGTTGCTACACATTCTTTATAGAAGTTTGTGCTTTAATTGTTATGAGGGATTTTTTGGTTATTTTTATTTTTATAAAATATTATATTTTTGAGGATATTACACATTCCTAAAACATAATTTGAACAAATGTACCTGCACTTCCTTTTCCTTACTTCTCTTACAATATCTACTACTTTTCCTAGTCAATTTCAGAATTTCTAAATCTTTAAACCCCATCATGATCTTAGATATGTTTCTAAGTTTTTAAATCATTTTATTTTTTATTTATTCTTTGAAAATTTTATACAGTGCAGTTTAATCATAATCCTTTCTATAACACATATCCTCTCAAAGCTCACTCCTATCTCCCAACTTCATCTTTTTTTTCCCTCTTTTCTAACAAAAGAGAACAGAGTAGGCTACAAAAAAAAGAGTCAATTTGTCTAATCTGAGTGTGGGCCTGTCCCATGGTTGCTATAGCCAGTTCCACTCCATTGAGGGAAATGTGTTTTTCCTCTCCCGGTAGCAATCGGGGCAAATATATTCCCAGATAGAGGTGATACATTATGCCAACTTTTTGTCTTCTTTTAGTTGTATATCTGCCTTGAGTGTTTGCAACAAGTCTTCTGGCATAGTTCCTGTGAGTACATATGTTCGTCAGTCTTGTCATGTTTAGAAACTGATCCTTCCCTGAAGTTATCCACAAAGTCATACTCTTATAATCTCCCACCCTCTTTCCTCATAGATCCCTAGGCCTTGGGAGGAGGGATTTGAATTATGGCTGAGTGCTCCAAATTCTCTCAAGCCCTGCATTTGTCCAGTGGTGGATCACTGCGTTAATTACCATCTACATCAGGAAGTATCTTCCCCGCACCCTTAGGCATTTTAGACATTATGATAGAGCAATTTTATGAAGAATGTGATCTTAACCATGCGATATCTTCCTATCCTTGGAAAGGAATTATCACTACAATCATTATTTTCCATTGGGATAATCAGAGTTTCATAGTTTCTGTTCTTATTCTGCTCATGGAATGCTTATGCATATAGTTAGGTTATATACTGATGCATATTTTGTTTTTAAGGTAAGTTAACTTTGTTTTTTTATTTTATATAACGGTGTTTGACTTGTTTTCTGGGTTTGCATCCTGAAACCTTGTCCTGATTGCTTATCAGCCTCTGGAGCTTCACTGTTATTGTTGAGATAATTCCTTTATATTTTGACAGAGATGCTTTACTCCCCTAAAGTAAACACGGCTTTACTTATTACTTTCTTTAATTCATTATTAAAATTGTATTTCATTAGCAAGTACTACCAGCATTATTAGAATGGAGTGGTGAGTAAGAACAAAGTCCCATTACTTATGATATTAGAAGAAGTGTACTAGCTCATAACCATTAAGTGTTCTATTAGTTACATATTTCCTTTGAATATTTATTATTTATGCATTTCTATAGTTTTCTCATATGCTTTCTGTGTATACCAGAGGGCCATTTAATTGTTCTTCCTGAGTAGTTAATATGATGGAGGAAATCAAATAATAAAGTTTGATTTAGTATTATTAATCAACCCATAGACTTATTTTAATAGTCTTATCTTCTAATAAAGTTGAAGAATTATGCTCATGTCTCTCTCTGTCTTAAGTTTATCAGCACTCTGAGTATAATTCATTCTTAATGCCTTGACTTTATCACAGCATTACCCTAAGTAATATTTGCAGGAATCCTCTTGTAAACTTTATGGAATCGTTAATACCATTTTGCATGTTCAGAATTAAAATAATGACAATTTACAATCATCTTGATTAGAATTTTGCAGGTGGAAAGCAGTTTCCTTAAAGAAAAACATAGATAAGAGTAACCTGAGATAGTTCAAATGTTACAGAGCTGTCCAGTCTCAGTCAAACAGAAATGTGCAGAGGTCCTTCCACAACTCTGCTGCCCAAAGGTCTAAACAAACAAAACAAAACAAAAAGACAAACAATAGCAAGAAAAACCCAACCAACTAAATAACAAAGAAACAAACAAAAAACAGTGGTGCAGGCTTTCATAAACATATTTGGAATAGCAGAACACTTAGCAATAAGTGACATAATACAATATAGATTTGGAATGAAAAGTGAAATTGCAATTTTCAAGGACAGTATAAGCTAGAGACTAATAATTTCATTAATATTTTTTCAGTGAATAAAAGTGAGTTTCTCCTCAGCCTCTTAGTTGGTCCATAAAATTAGCACACCTTAATTATGTAGCTTAAGTTTAAAATTGCCTAATAAGAGTTTATCCTTTTAAATGGAAATAAACTGCTTTTCTCACCTCGCCATATCACACGCAAGCTCCCAAAATAGGGCACTAGAAAAGAGTAGATTCTACTTTATCACGGACCCCAATTAAGTGGCTGAAGGTGTCGCTTTCTCTGTCATTTTCAGAAACAATGGTATCATTAAATTGCTGAAATTGTAGAGTCAGCAGGAAGCAGTGCAAAGAGCTGCCAAAGGGGGAACAAAATATGAACAGCACAGCTTCTTTGACGTCTTCCTGACCTGCTTCCCAGTGTCTACTGCTGAACAAGCTATAAACAAAATGGGAGGGCGCAGCGCGAAGGCTGGTGTGGAACCGATGTAGCCTCACCCTGCCAAGAAGAGCTGTGCTCAGTGCCTTCTCCCACCTGAAGCCTCAGGCAAACTGCACTAACCAACCACTGCTTCAAAACACACCTCCCATTACACCGCGGTTCCTCTCCAATTGTTGTTCTTTGATAGAACACCACCTCCTTCCCCTGAAACAAAAACTGTTTCCGGATTCCTTCAACAAAAGCAGCTGAACTCCTTCTACCTTGTTATAGGCACAATCCTAGGCATTTAAAGGAATTCTAGGAACAAAAGTACTATCAAATCCTCCTGTTTAGTTACTTGACAATGGTTGTAAAAAAAAATAGCAAATAAATAGACAAGATTAATCTTTTACTATATAATACATTAAAATCATATGTAGAGATGGGAAAATAAATCAATAATTAAGAGAGTTACAACTTAAATTGTGCAGCAAAAGATTTAGTAGGAAACACTATATGCTTTAGGAAAAGGCAGGTTTGAGCATTTCCAATCTGCCCTCGAGCCCCTTGTGTTAGCTGTGCAAGACTGGGACATGTATTTATTTCTCTGATGTAGATCTCTCAAGTGGGAGAAGACACTGAGCACAGCTCTTCCTGGCAGGGTGAGGCTACCTTGGTTCCACAGCAGCCTTTGCACCACTCCCTCCCATTTCGTTTTATAGCTTGTTCAACCGTAGTACCTATTGGATTATCTTCGCTGAAAGACATGTATCTGTGTTTCAGAAGAGTAAAACTATGTAATAAAATTGCATGGATTCCCTTGATAGTATATTTTGTTAGTTTTTAAGACCTATATTTTGTTTTTATTTATGGAATAAAATCTAATATCTTATTTTGATTTTCACCAGATTTAGGCATGTTTCCTTACTAGATGAGCAATCAATGGCTTTGGATATCCAAATCCACAAAGTCTTTTCACCCTGCCACCCAGAAAATAGTACCCACCTCATTTAGGAATTTCATTTTTAAAGCTCAGAGTTAGTTCTTCCATGTTGAATAATCTGAGTTTATGATCAGAGGCATGAAGATGACATTTACTGTCAGAACTACTGTATGTACAGTCAGGACTTTGACACAAAGCCTCACCGATCACTATTAAATCCCAACTCTGTGTTCCTGAACTTTTAAGAATATTAACGTGCTTTGAAACATCCTATTATGACATTGCCTATAAAACCCACCTCATCTTTGGAGACTTTTAGGACTATATTGATACTTTCCCCCAGTAGGACATCATAGTCCATTGAGCAAGACAATACTACAATTTTAAAAGAAGTTTTCCAACAGGAAAAAATCTACTTTAATGTGAAATAAAATCACATAGTATATGGTATGTCTTGCTTTCAAGATGATTTAAATGTAAAATTTACCTCTTGGAATCAAGGAAATGTACGGTTCACTGTTTATGTTTGCTTTATTATTTTTCTATTTTGCTTCTAGGCAGGCAATTCCCAGAAACTAGGGAATTATTTATATTCATCTCCTCATCTAGCGACTGCTTGGAACATTAGCAGAACTCAATAAATATTCTCTCAGTGGTTTTAAGAACAATTACACAATGCCTTGAATTAAAAGAATAGATAGGCATAAGTTTTAAGCAAAGCTCAATAGAAAGGGGATTTTAATCTTTCAACTACACTTTTTCCTAACTTAAAATTATACTAAGATACAAAGAGATTCATAAATAAAATTTAAGATCTCATTATGAGTGCTCACACAATTTGAAAGTGTGGTTTCTCATATAAAGAATGAGTTATGTATTTTTCTGTTGTTGTAATAAAATATCATGACCAAAGGAAACTTATGAAAGGAAGAACTTATTTTGTCTTACATTTCTAGAGAGATAAGGGTCCGTCTGGCAGGTGGCACCCAAAACAGGAAACCAAAAGACCATACTCAACTCCAAACATGAAGCAAAATGTTCAAACTAGAAGGTGATTGAGACTCTAAACACTCATTTCATACCATCATTTATGAAATTCCTTGTGAATGGCTCTCCCTCTCAAAGGTTTCATGAACTTACACAGGAACCTGACCAACTGGGGACCATGGTTACACACACATTAACTGTGGGAAACATTCTCTTTCAAACCATCATACCTCTGCTCCAAAATGTCTCACACTCAGGAAGACAGTTTAGGAAGAGGGTGGATTGTGCTAGAACTTCTCAGTGACCACCTTCATGAGAATAGACAAGCCTCTGTTAATAGCCATCAGAGCAGATTCTTAGATCCATCATGTAACCTGCAGCCGAAGGCATTGTCATGTGTGTCTGGCTAATCCTAACCTAGCAGTTTTCATTTCAGACACGGTTTAATATTTGCTAATAGAAACAGAGTTTCTATGATGATATAACATAAAAGATTCATTTTAAGAGTAGGGTATTACAGGAATGAGAACTACGTGGGGATGATAGCTCATATGAGGTCTTGATTTGAATATGGTGCTATGCAGTGGCTGAGACCAGGTGCAAAACTGAAACAAGGGCAATTGTAAGGATGGAGTAAAGCTCAGATTCAATTCACCACCAACACTCATAGCACATCTTCCTGCAAACAGTATATTGGCTCTTCCCTAGGAGTGCTGAAAGAAAAAAAGTGAGAAAAAGTTTAAGAAATTATTTGTCCTAGTTATGTCCTATACCATAAAGTAATTCAGCAGGATATGAGCATGTAAGTTTTGTATGAAACCAAAAACTTACAACTGACATTTACACTTGAGAGTAAAAGTGACTACTGCTTGACACTTGTTAAGTCATATTAAAATTTTCTTGTGACCAAAGCTGACTGGAAACCATGTTATATTATATTATATTATATTATATTATATTATATTATTTGTAAATTATTGAGAATATGTGGAGATTCAGCAAGTTGAAAAACCACCACAAAAACAAACACCTAAGAGAACACCGTGGAGAAATATGTCACAAGATACTTTAAAAGATGGTTTTCCATTAATAATATACTAAGTTTTTCAGGTTTTAGATAATCCATTCTGAGAAAATATGCACCCAATCTGTCAATCAATAAATATGATTGTAATTATAAAGTTCCTAATTTTCTTATAAAACCCAAGATCTGGAAAGCACAGCCAAGTCATGCATGGATATGTGGGAAAACTCACTGTTAACCTTTCTTCCAGTAGATCTATCAATATGAGCTTTTGACATTCACTTACTGGATTAAGGAAGATGACTGATGTCCACCTCTGCCTTCTACCCTTAAGCACATACATATACATATATACAAACACACAAACACATATGTACACACATATACACAAACACACACACACGTAGGTCTCATAATTACTTAGGAGTTCATTGTTTTCCTAATTCTTGAAGGGCTTGTTTAATCTAAATACCACTGTCCTTTGGTTGGTGTTGATTTAATGGTAAGATACAATCTTATTAGGAAAAAATTTTTTATATTTTTTATTATTATTAACTTGAGTATTTCTTATATACATTTTAGTGTTATTCCCTTTCCTGTTTCGGCAAACATCCCTCCCTCCCTTCCTTATTGGTGTTCCCCCTCCCAACCCTCCCCCCATTGCCGCCCTCTCCCCAACAGTCTAGTTCACTGGGGGTTCAGTCTTAGCAGGACCCAGGGCTTCCCCTTCCACTGGTGCTCTTACTAGGATATTCATTGCTACCTATGAGGTCAGAGTCCAGGGTCAGTCCGTGTATAGTCTTTGGGTAGTGGCTTAGTCCCTGGAAGCTCTGTTTGGTTGGCATTGCTGTACATATGGGGTCTCAAGCTCCTTCAAGCTCTTCCAGTTCTTTCTCTGATTCCTTCAACGGGGGTCCTGTTCTCAGTTCAGGAAAAATGTTTTATATCAGAAAATATAAAGCTCTTTCTTTTAATGAAGTAGATCTAGCTAGAGGCAAAAGAATTTTGTAATAAATCTTTGAGAACTGTGGATGATGACAGTAAGTTTGATGTTTTAAGGACCTGAGAGTAGTTTTGAAAAATATCAAAGAGTTGACACATGTCAGTACAGGAGGCCCAGGGGCCCAGCACAGTCATTCAAGTACACTCAGCTGACAACTCTGGTGCAAGTTCATACTCTAGAAACTCATTGGCTGACAAAATACACCAGAAAATGATCAATTACCTTAGTGTACTTCCTTGGGAAATTTGGAAAAGGGAGTTTCCATAGCACCTCTGGAAAATTCCTGCAATTTGTGCAATAAAATTATTTTTTTCTTCTTCAAAATTTTCTAAGAAAAGTTTTAAGATATGTGGACTTCATGAAGTAATGTCTGTACAGCAAAAGAATTCCAAATAAATTGTTGTCATGAACCAGAAAAATTGTTCATGTTTGCTTATTTTCAGTGCTTAATGAAGTTTCTAGTAGACAAACAGTTAATTATTCATTCAAGTTAGCAAATGTTATTTGCAGGTACTGTCAATTCTACAATTACAAACCATAGTCTGGTGTGCTAACGTTCCTAGCAAAGTGCCTACTGATGATTCTGATCCCCTAGTTCTTTTGTATTCCAAACATATTTTACACTCAAAGAAAGGTCATTGAATTAGATGGCTCATCTTTCTACATTCGTGATCATAAATGGCAAATTATCTAAAATGTATTGCAAAATGAAGGCAAACAAAATAACTTAATGGATCATTATAGCATGTGTGCTTCTATTTATAATTGATAGAAATACAATAACATAAATGTTCATATTGAAACAATAAAGGAGTTTTATTTTATGATGATAGAACTCATTTGTAGATAATTTTCTTATACTTCTCTGTATTTGCTAAGCTTTCAAAAACTGTTGTTTACTAAATTTACAATTCGTATGCCAATAAACCAAAATGGATGGTAATTCGCAAGAGAATGTGCGAATCGACTATACATCTTGTTACAACATGAATAGAAACACTGTCATTCTATACTGAAATGATTTCTCTAATACACACTTAATGTCTCTTAATTGTTAGTATTTGGTCCATAATGGGAAATAAATTCCACAAAGAGTATTTGACTTTCATAAACCAGGATCATGGTTGAACAAACATTCTTAGATATGAAAACAATACAATGTCAAGCTATTTGTTTGTGAACTAAGGGGATCAGAAGCATCAATGAGCACTTTGCTAGGAACATCTTCACACCAGACAATCTATTACTTATTATTGCAGAGTTTTCACTACCTGCAAATAATAACAATTTGGGGACTTGACTTCAATGTAACATTTCATTCATTTTCAATATTTGTGTTTCAAACATTCATAATATTAGAGTATACTGAACAATGTTTAATTAGTAAATAAAATTTTATTTGTAAAAGGACACCAATTTAATGTTTTAAAAATTAAATGGGTAAGTCTCTACGTATATAATTATGTGCTGAAAATAACTTTGTCAGCACATGGGACCCTTACTTGTACATGAGAATTTTATCTAAATTATGTGGCACTTTTTAATTAAGGAACAAAAAATTTATCAAGATTGCAACTTTCTTTATTTGAATTAAGATTTTTGACAGGTATCACAGTAAAAGTATGTTTTATTTTCCAGATATGATTGTTTTCTTGTAGGTTTATTGATGAATAAGCTCATGTAAAATATCTTATTCACCAGATGTAATTGTTGCCTCAGAAGCTTTATGATGTGCAAATTCACTTTCTTAGCTCTCTCTGAACTCCAGCTGGCTGGTTCAACTCAGCTGTTCTGGCTCAAACTACTCTCTAAGCTGACTGATTCAAAATGGCTTCTCTTGGCTTCTCACTGAGTTGCTTTACTTGGCTTTAAACTAACTCTGGCAATGCATTCTAATCTGGCTCCTTCGCAGCATTCTCTGTTTTGTTCTCTCTTCACCTGCCACCTGTCTCTATAAAACTGTGCCAGTAAAACTCCCTCTCTCTGCACAAACTGAACTAAAGTTTACAACACTGTCTACACTGTACTCATGGCTTGGACTACAAGTTGACTGACTCCCTGTTCTGCCCTTAGTTTCTCTTTAGTGTACTCTTCCCATGAGATTTGGGTATATCCTATCTATGACTCACTCTGCCACAGTGTTCCCTTTGTCACTTTTTCTATCCCTCAATTACACATCCCTCTCAAACATGGCAGCTTCCTTTTACAAGTTAATTTTGACATAAATGTGTGTACGAAGGATGTGTCTCTATTCTAGGCAGAGGGATTAATTGTGTGTGGCATGTTGTCATTTCAGTTGGCTATATTTAAATATGACTCATATTTGAATGTGACCCATTGTCAGAGCAGCCATGTCGATGAATTGAATTACACTACAAGTATCTTTCCAAAAGTATGAGGGACACGTTTGTTATTTTTTTTTTAATATTTGGCTTATGAAAGCAAGTGCATAAAGTATAGTAATATACAATTAGCTGTGGATTAATATCTATCTTTGACAATCTATCTATTTTTGGTAATTTACTTTCATATAATTCTCAATATGAAGACAAAACCAGCTGAAAGTTTCTACTTATTGTTCTGCTCTAAAATCATTACATTACATGACATACATTTTATATTTATGTTTCCAAGCGAAAATGTTGTGTGTACTCCCAAGGAGATGAAAACCAAACTTTAGTCATTATATACAAGAAGAGAGATTAAAATATTAATTCCAACAAAGTCCAATTTAACAAACCATGAGTTTATCTGTCTTGTTTGTAGAGTACGGAACAGTGGTGACTGCAGTTCCATTGCCAACATACCCACCTGTGTATATTTGAAAATTCTACTTTTACAAAAGCTTGTTTGCAGCTCAGCCAGTCAGAATTTGTCTCCTCATCATTTGTTACTGCTCTGTAACATTGAGGATGGTACTCATGAGTTACAAATCTCTCACACTTGTACATTGTGTTTACTTTGACATCTCATGAACTCCCTTCTCTCCCTGGAAAAATTGCTCCAATTTGAGGGAAATTGGTATGCATTGTAAGGTAATCAAAAATATGTGATGAATAACAATGATATCATACAGAGCAATACCCAATTAAATCATTATTTATCATATTATCATGTTTGTTTGTTTGATTTGTGTGTGCGTATATGTTAAGATGTACATACATATGTGTGAAGGACAGGTTTTTACTATGTAAAATAAATATGTGCCAATAGGGCATTTTGAAATCTACATGCTTATAATTATTTTTAACTAAAAGAATCGGGTATCAATGTTGCTACATTTGACACATTTCCTATGAGGACTTATATATCGTTGAATTAAAAATTTGAATTCTAGATGCTTCTCTTTACAGAAGTGGCATTTTACTTAATTTCCAACTTAATAAAGTGCCATCATACTTTATAACTCGGAACAGTGAGGCAGAAAATGTTACAACTCATGAAAAGCTTGTTCTCTTTAATGAAACACAAATCAATTTATTACCTAATTTTTACATATTTTAAGTTTCTGTGAATTTAATGCTAGGATAGACAGTTATTTAGTTTGTTTTTAAGCTCTCTGAAATTGCACTGAGCTATTTTTTTAAAGAATAAATGAGCTTCCAGTCTATTTTGGGTCTCAAAATAATTTTGACACTTTTAGTTGTTGGGGTTTCTTTGTGGAGTACCCCTCCAAGCATGTTCCTGTGTAGAAAACTTGTTGCTCACATCACAATATCAGAAGTGGTGGAACTCTTCTGATGCAGGTCTTCTAGGAGGGCTTCAATTCATTAGTGACATTCCCTTGATGTCATAATGGATTCCTATCATGTGGTATGCATTTTTGTTCTGCCACATCCTGTCTCCTCGATGTGCCACCAAAGCTCATAAGCTTTCAGAACTGAAAACTATAAAACTGAAACCCAAAATAATCCATTCTTCTCATAATTAGGTATTCAGTACCATTTATTAGAAAAGGAGATCTAATACAGTTTTATTGACCACTTTAAATGAATTCTTTTCACTTTCAGACACATTATATAGTAAGCATTTATATATTATTAGCTTCTGTTAAATTTTTCAAAACATAGTTTACAAATCCTTTTCCAGACATAAAATAAAAACTTTACAGTAGATCTTTAATAAGCTATAAAATTTATTATTTTAAATGTTAATTTTCCTATTCATTATTCAGTGGAATCTCTCAGTATATTTTGATCCCTCCAGATACAGGTCTTCTCTAGTTTAGAAAGGATTAGTTCACAAATTTGCTTTATTTTGCTTTCACTTTGAAATAATACTTACATGTTCTTATGGACTAGTGTAGCACTGCCACATATGTATCCAGTATAAAATGATTCACAAGGCTCTGAAAGACCGGCATCAGATGAATTATTATTTTGTTGATATGAGGATATTAAAATTCTGTAGCTCTTTTGAAAGAAAACACAGTATATTTTATAGCTGTGTTCAAAAGGTGGTTCAAAGCTCCTAAGTAAGGAAAGATTTTTGTTTCTGCTCAGTTTCCAAGGATTCTCTCTATCCAGTTAAGAGTAAAGTGGCAGAGCAAGGAAGTCTACACCATTATGTTCAGGAACCAAAATGAGGGTCTGGGGTTTTTAAAAACAAAACATGCTCTAGCAAGATCCACATATATTTTTCAAGTTTCTTATAGTCACCACTTCAAAGAAATGCTATCAAGTTATGAATTCATCAAGGAATCATCAAGGATATCATGTCATAACACTTAAGATCCATTCATTTTGTCTAAGTCCATCTATTGCTGTCAATTCACAATGTGTGAGCTAGGATATACATTCTGTCTAGAAGCCTAACAATAGTTTTAACTATATAGGCTTTCTATCCAATACAGAAAACTTTGCCCCACTGTCTGTATGACATTGTCCTAACTGAGCAGCACCTTCCACACATTAGAACCATGCTAACTTAACTCCTTCTCTACATGCTTGTCTTTATTTGCATGTTAAGCTAATAAATATAGTTTCTTTTTTCTCCATTTATTATTTAGTGATCTTTTAAAATACTTTCCTTATAATTAAAACCAATATTTTCTTCAACAGACCAAGTAAATTTGTGCATAATGTTGTTATATTTTGTTAGTTGCATTATTAACCTAAAGTGTCCAATTAGTTTTGTCCATATGTGTCTGGTTATAGGGTCATCTACTGGAACCTGAGCAACCTGTTAGCTGCAGCCAACACCCAAAGGAAAGTAACCATCTCAATAGGAACTCTCAACTGCCAATAGCGTGTCAGCTACGGATGGGGCCTTGGCAGATCGTCACACCCAAGCAGGAATTTTAACTACATTGACCTTGTTCAGGCATGCATATTTTTAGTCCAAAGCTCTCACACTCATAGCTCTTCTCTTCGCGAACAGCTCTTTTCCATTGGACTAAGGTTTGTCAGCACAGCAGCCTATGTAATCTGCACACCATTCCCTGCAGGTACTCAGAACCAGCACCTTTTACATTGGATTGCTCACGTTTCTAGGTTGAATAAGTCTTTAGCTTAAATCTTTAACATGTATCATGTCCCTGAGGCACTGGCTAGTGAAATCTCACATAGGAATCAAGTGAGAACAATGTGCATTTTATGTTCTTAATTCCTATTTTCTATTATTTTCAAAACACATTTGGGTTTACATTGAGTTCTATGTTTTTTTTAAATGTCCCCACAACATTCCTTGAATTCGGATTATGAGCATAACCAAAGTTAAGAGTTGACATTGGCGGAGAAAGAGAGACTTGGCATTTTTTTAAATGAAAGCTTAACTGTACATATAAATATTTACGGTTAGTCAGAGTACTTGTGTCCGAAACTGTTGATTTTATTTTTGATGCATTGGCTAAGGATGAAGTAAACTGTGAGTTTATCAAACCACCTAACAGTGAGATTTAGTGGTTAGCCTCTGATTTCCTGATTCTACTTGCAAGGACAAACAGTAAATATGGCTTATTTTACAACTAACTGTAGCTTATAAATGTGGGCCTGTCACTTTGTCACACTTACATTGCATGTAGTGCTGTGCGAACACTGCACACCATTTAATCATGTGTAGCCTTTATAGGTTTGCTGTGTATTAAATTGTCGGCCAAATGTTCATATTTATGATAGTGAGGGCACTCCTGGTCTTCCCAAAGTGTTCATATGTGACAAGTTCCTAGTTGGAGCTGATTGAAAAATTTAATGTGATCACCTGCACGGAAAATCTCAGTGCATACATTTACCCTTCTGACATTTGGGTTGGACGTATTCTACCTCTTGGAACTGTCTTCCTATTACAGTTTCTCCCATTATATTTACAATTTAAATGATTTTAATAAATATTCCCCATTGATACATATTCCAATTTGAATTCACACATGTATGTCAACAATTGTTTTTAAATCTGGAGCCCATTGCCAACTTACCTGAGGGAAGTGAATGATGTTTTGCCGTTTGTTGGGACTGTCTAAGCATCAGTCCATCGTTTATCTCTTCATTATAGTATTGCAAGGACATTCCCAACTCAAAAACCTTCGTATACAAATACCATCCAAAGATATTCCTTTTCATTTTGAATAACACGTGACAAATGAGTGGTTGGAGAAATGGCTCAACCATTAAGAACATGTGTTTTCTCTTAGAGAGGATGTCAGTGCAACTCATAGCACTTGCATGGTGGTTCACAGCAGTCCACAAGTCCAGATCCAGAGAAACCAAAGGCCTCCTGTGATATGCATGACACATGTACATAGAGCACATGCATATTTGCAGGAAAAATTCATACATATTACAAATGAAAATAATTTTAAAAGATACAAAAATCTGCTATTGTTTTAATCTACCCATTACTAATTTAAGTCCTCAAAAATTTAGTCATACCTCTGCTTTGAAAGAACATTCACTGTCCCAGACATCCAGAGCATAGTTTCGATTTGGCTATATCTATAATGAACTTTATTTAGTCTGCTAAATTTCAGGAGGCTTTGTTGATGCTGTTATTGCTAAGAATGACTTAAATTTCACTCTTTCTCTTTGTAATTCTCTTACAAATGTATGGGGTATATGTTGTGCATATATTGCATTATTGTTTACATCACATTTAAAATTCTCAGCACTTCATTTTGTGAACCAGGGCCCATTTCAATCTTCACATTTCAACTTCAATGTTATTACCATAGCAAGGTCATAAATGGACAGTTTTGACATAGTTTATAGTTTTATATATGTTATTATTAATGGGTATCCAATTTCATAAAATTACATAAAATTTTCATATATATATGTGTTTGTGTGTAAAAGATTCTTTTTTTTTTTCTCATTGGTGAGCACTTAAGTAGAGTAACCAGTATATTTTTCATTTTCAGGTCTCTCTGGGTTAAGCTTAAAAGTTTTGAATAATAATGATTTGAATCTTTGGGCTAACAGAAGTGATATTATATTTTTTAAATGAATAGCCTTCTGCAAAAAGAAGCCTGAAAAGTACATGACAAAACAATAACCTTAAAATTTCTGATGCCTTTTCCTGAACTTCTCAGTGGAATCCTGGCCATGTTTTGCAATGTATTACTAAAGCTTAGTGTGATTAAGAGATCGGATCTTTAAACTAACATCCTCAGCTATTTTTCCATAACTGTAGGAACTGCTGTGTGTATGACCGCTGAGGACATTATGTCAATATTAAATGCAGAACTTAGGTGTTAGTCTTTTTACTGCAATGCATGTGTAAGTAGAAACACTATAATTCAATTTCATTTTGACATTCCTTGCTAAATACCTGCATTGAGATGCAAATTATGTTGTAAAAACATGTAGATTTTAGAACCCAAGGAAGAAATCTATACTCTGTAAAGATGTTAAGATCTCAATCAACAAGCTACTTACCGATCCACTAAAATGGCAGATAATGCATTTCAGTCATTCTTAGAGTTTTCATGAGAAATGACCTTTGGTGGTTGTAAATTTTTTTTTAGAAATATATGCTTAATTTTCATTCTGACAGAATTAAAATTGATGACAGTATGAATTAAATCCTGAGAAGAAGGAAAGTTGTCACTGGAAGCACTTATTTCATCTAGAGCTTTCTCCCTCACATACCTTACTAGTGTTCCAGTTTTGCAGTTTCAGCTATTGCTCCTAATCTGTATTTAAGTATTCTTTATTGTTGTACAATGGTCTTCACTGTTATAAGTAAGAATTCTAAATATAGATTTACAAACAACACTCTACTTTCAGTACTCGTCTATTAAATAAATACCTTAATTTTGAAAACTAATTTTATATTTTTTGGCTCTTGTTAACAAAACATAACTGGAAGAAAAGTTGTAACCCATCTCTCATCTTCAACTTTTTCCCTTGACAAAGATAAAATTCACAGGGTTTTGAAATCATTTGGTAATTCTTCTTGTGGGATAGGGTTCAAGAAAACACCTATGTTCATTGGCTCAGGTACACAGAGCCTCACAATATATTATGCGTTTTGGATATACTAATTAATTAACTGAATGTTAGAGGCACCATTGAAAGAAATTGCAGGCTCTAAACTGCAGCAAGACATGGTTACTAAGCTTCATCGAGGAGAAAGTTAAGTGCAGTTGTTTGCAAGCTCGAGGAGGCTGGCTAAGAAAGCAATTGCACGTTCAGAGACAGATTAATAATGCATTGCAGCTTAGGTAGGCACTGGACCCTCACCGGCCTTTGGCTCATCCTCCTGCAGCTTGTGCTGTGGCATGGCAACACATAGGGAATCCTTTGCCAGAGAGTATCCATTTCTCTATAATGAATGCTATCTTGTGAATTTGTCATATGCTTTTTAAAACACAGAGAGAGAGGGGGAGGAGGAGAGAGAGAGAGAGAGAGAGAGAGAGAGAGAGAGAGAGAGGAGGAGGAGGAGGAGGAGGAGGAGGAGGAGGAGGAGGAAGAAGAAGAAGAAGAAGAAGAAGAAGAAGAAGAAGAAGAAGAAGAAGGAGGAAGAAGAAGAAGAAGAAGAAGAAGAAGAAAGAAGAGGAAGAAGAGGAAGAAGAGGAAGAAGAGGAAGAAGAGGAAGAAGAAGGAAGAAGAAGAAGAAGAAGAAGAAGAAGAAGAAGAAGAAGAAGAAGAAGAAGAAGAAGAAGAAGAAGAAAAGAAGAAGAAGAAATTAGAGCAGTAAGGAAGGAGCTGCAGTAACTTTGTTGAGCAGCTCTTTGACAGGTCTAGGTCCTTAAACACCAGTCTAGTTTGGTGAATTAAGTATTGTGGAATGTAAGTACTGCCACACTCCAAGAAGGAAACAATCAAATATTCAGTTTAAAAATATTCCTTTTCCTCTATTCCATTCATAAGGCAACAGTCCCTTTACACAGTCTTTTGTGTGTAATAATTTTTATTTTCTTTTATTTTTTCATGTATAATCCTGATGTCATCCCCCCCCAGTCCTACTTCCCACAGTTCCTCATAGTTTCCTCCTCCCCTTTCTCAGAGGATGCTCCCGCACCACCAGGCCTCCCAACTCCCTGTGGCCTCAAGTCTCTGGATGACTTAGGCTTCTTCTGAGACTTGAGACCAGGCAGTCCTCTACTATATGTGTGTTGGGCCTTTGACCAGCTCCTGTAGGCTGCCTAACCAGTTGGTTCAATATCTGGAAGCCCCCAGGGGTCCAGGTTATTTGAAACTGCTGGTTTTCCTATGACATCTCCCACCTCTTCTGCTTCTTCTAACCTTCCCATAATTCAACTATGAGCCTTCTGGACTTCAGTTCTATGGTTGGGTGTAAGTATCTGTGTCTGACTCAGCCAACTGCTGGTTTGGCCTGTCAGAGACAGGCATGCCCAGCTCCTGTCTGTAAGTGAACTGTGGCTACAGTGATAGAGTCAGGTTCCCCATGAGGTGGATTCTCAGTTGGACCATGACCACCTTTTCCTCAGTCTCTGATCCAATTTTTGTCCCTGTAGTTCTTTCTTTTAGACAGGAACACTTTTGAGTCAGAAACTTCAACTGTGGGTTGATAAAACCATTCCTTTCTCCACTGTTGGGAATTTCAACTCCAGTCACTCCAATTAGGTCCTGAGAGTCTTTCTACTCCCAGGTCTCTGGTACTTTAAGATGGTCTTCCCTCTTCCTATCTTCTGAGGCTGCATATTTCCATTCATTTTGTTACCCTCTGGGGTTCTCTCCTGTGTCCCGTACACCATCCCCATACCTCCCCTACAAAAATCCCAGTCTTTCTAGCGATAGAGTAAGGGTTGATTTTTTTCCCTTTATTTGTTGTTGTTGTTGTTAATGGAATTTTTAAGATTTCCAGGAACTTTAGGACATTATTTGGTAGGCTGTGGGTATTATTTTCAGCCATCATTGCAACATGCTGGGAGATAAAGCTCATCAGTGTGGCCTGAGAATGACATCTAAGAACTTACGATACCCAGGGCAGATCCTTCATCTATCATGAGCCACTATTAATTTCCTGAGGAATCCCTTATAACATGATTTGTCCTTCATGGTATGTCTGAAAAAGAGTCCAATCTCTTGGCTGCTGTGGTAGACTGAGCTAAAAGCAGCTGAATGAAATCTTCAATCACATACACAGTAGCAACACACATCCCTTTCTTATGTAATTAATTCTCATGTGTCTGAAATAAGTACTCATTTTGTCAAAATATAAGAATATTTCTCCTTTTCTTCACTTGTAAAACAAAAGGAAAACCGAAAGAAGTAAAGAAACAAAAAAAAAAAAAAAAACCTTCAGAAAAAGAACAAGTATATGACTCTGTGAAATGACAAAAAAAAAAAATACTAACACCTTGGGGCACACTATTGCCAAATCATCATTACATTTGTGCATCTTATGTGTGTTCTAAAGTCAATGTAAAGTTTAAATAGACACACTTGAACTTAGCTTGCTTCGATGTGGCATTGGGAAGAGGTGACATCAGCACAACTTGTTACTCTTTCTTTACTTTTGATTAATCTCATAAAGGACTCGTCCCTTCTAAATCTGTGTGAAGAACTTCGAATATTGGAAAATCAAAATGCAGCAAATGAATCAGATATTTCTGACTATTTTCAAAAACTCAAAAGGGTTATCAGCTCTCGCCTGTTTGGTGCATCTTATCTCTGTCTTCAGGATGAGCCTTTGCAGGCTGAGTGACTGGCGTGGCTGATAACACTGAACACCTCACCCTAACCATCAAACTATTCTCCTGCTTCAGGAAGATGTTAGGTCTTCAGACTTTGTTTCCTGAAAGTTTTCATGTTGATCCCATCCTGAAAAATCTCCTCTGAGTTTCCTTAAGTTTATGGCATTCTCCTGAGAATCCTTTGGATGCAGATATCCTACGTTGGGCTTTGTAAGAAAGCTAAAACTAAAAGACACAAAGTAGGCTTGAGGTTTGAGTTTGTGAGGATGATATATTCTGTAGTAGGAAGAGGATAAAAGTTAGTGTTCACTCAACATCCTGTCTGTTTCTGAATTTCAATAAATATGAAACTGGCTTTGACTTTAGAAAATTGTGAACTTTACTTAGATATGACATTGTAGATTTGGCCCATGTGAAAATGTCTTAATTATATAATGCACAAGATGCTTCATTATCATAAAAATTTAGAAACTAATTAAAATCTATTAGCAATTATACCTTAAAACCCCAATTATCTGGTTAAATTAGATAATACTAGAAAGAACTTTTTCTGTTCTCAGTTTTGTTTTGTTTTACTTATTGTTTTGCTTCTCCTAGAGAATGAACCTTATATAGCCTAGACTTTCCATTAGCTTTCTGCACAGCCCAACTGGGAAGCTTGGTAGCTAATCTCTCCAGGGGAATAAACCCACTGTGTGTGGAATTACATTCTGAAATTGTGCATTAGTGAACTGATCGGAGTCTCCAACACAAAATTGAATGTGCCTGCTTTATGAATGTACAGACGTACATTTTTGTCTCCTTTATTTCTCTATTTACAGACAGATGAAAGAGGACTTCCATAATTCATTTAAAATCTATAATTACATCTATCAATAAAATGTGTATATTGTCAGTCAACTTCCCTAATACAATTCTAGATTTTTAATTTGTTTATATAAATGTAGCTCATACTTTTATATTTACTATCAGTGGTAGGAGGCATTAAACATTTATTGTTTGGGAAGATCATGGGTCGGACAGGAACCAAGGTTTTTGTTAAAATAACTGAATTTTTCTGAGAAAAATATGACATTGTAGTTTTATAATTAAACCTTTTATAATAAAAATCGTACACGCATTCAGAATAAAATATATCTTTGACATTTTTACTAATTGTTTTCTCTATGCTCCATAATGATGCAATCCGTGATGCAGTAAATTTCAAGTTGGAAGCCATGCTGAGGGAGCCACTTTGCTGGTTGCTCTATGTCAGGTTTGCCTGCTTTATCTTCTTCACGGTGATATTTTTCCAAATGGCAAACACTCTCTACTTAAAACAAGAGTGTGGTTATTAAGCGATCGAGAACACTGCTAATTTATGAAATAGAGCACAATGGTATTCATTAGACATAGCTGCCGCCTGAATATACGGCCTACTGATATTTCCCCCTTTCGCCCTCTCCTACTTGACAGTTTACTAAAGTATCCCCCACAGTGTTTGTAAGGTTTCTCATCAGCTTGTAGAGAAATATGTTACTAGATATTCGTGTCTTTTCTCGATGTGTCACTTATGTCACAACCTGCTATACGAACACAAGAAATGTGACTAATGTTGTGAATTAAACAACTGCAGAGCTTATCACCATCGTGCCCTCTAAAACTCAGGCTCACGAAATAGCTTAAGCCATTTTATTTTTGCTGTCTCATAAACTCCACTGTAGCTTATCTAGATCCAAAAGTTTCTAATAACACTGTCATAAAGCTCGAGGAAAATATTATGAGTGGACACAGCATGAAATCGTCCTGGGAAGGAGTTGCTCTGTCAATATGCTTCTATAAATGGCATAAGCCACCAGCTAACTGCTGGGCCACTCTCTGGGGATCAAGCAGCTTGAGTGCAAATCAGTAGAGGCTGCAGGAAGAAGTCTGATTCTTTTCAATGGTTCTCTGGGGCCTGTTGCTTTGCTCTGCTGAACTCTAAAGGGCTAATGTAGCGAGAACTGTTTTATTATTTGCTAGCACAAATTATTTGGTCTACCTCAGGGAATTTTTTTAAGGAAAAGTTAAATGTTAAGTGTGTATTATGAGAGTAAGTTTTTAAAAAATGAATTGTATGTAGAAATAAAGTACAAGCATATTGTGTAGGTTTCCAAAAATTGATTAGGAATTCACAGTGTATTGTATGTGATAAACTGAAAACGATGACAACAAAAGCAAATGACTGCTTTTTGCAAATCTTAATTACTGTGTTCATGTCTCTATTTCCATACAATCATTGTAATTCCAGAAGAGGTAAATATATTGGTGAATTTTATGAGCTTGGGGTATTTATAATGCTAGCTAGGCATTCAAAAAATGAGTTCAAAAAATAAGGTAAATATTTGCAGCTTGTCATTTTGGTTGACTTCAGACTTAATGTGTATGCACACCTTATAGCACGTTCCCCAATCTTAGAATCAGTAATTGGCCTTATTTTAAAAACAACCTGGAATAAATCTGAAATGCTGCAGTGATTGAATGGAACCCAGACATTATTCATTCTGACCTCTCATATACAAAATTACACTTTTTCTCAGTATAAAAATTAACTGCATACATTTAATGACAAGTTGATGTTATGTGTCCTTTGCAGCTGTTTCAAATCACTTCCCTCAGTTACTATTTTGTCATTATACAGACTACTATCAAATATGTACCTCAACAATTAATCTGTCCTAAATCTTTTAAAATGCATTTCCAAATAAATCTAGACCTTGCCAGTGGCTTGTAGTAGCATCAATTCAAGCTTTGTAGATAAATCTAAACTCAGGATCAATATCCCCCACCCAGGCTTCCTTACTCTTACTTGCATAGTTTCATTTAACATGTTTTTTTTTCACCTAAATTCAAAATCTGGTAATTTTCTCTACTGATATCTAGCAGTGATTTTCTCTACTTTGTTAGTCTCCCTTCCTATCTAATGAGGGCTAACCAAGATGTTTACTGTTACTGTTAAGAATCATTTAGAAGTTTCCTTTCTGACTCTAATAATATCCTTGATGAAGACTCTTTTCTGAGGTTGTTATAATGAACCTCTGTCCATTTTCTCATTTCCAATTTACCTTTTCCTAAACAAACACAACTTATACATAATTATTTGTATTTCAACAGGGAAGTCATGACTATCCCTCAGCGGCTACATGACTTTCTCCATTTCTTGTCAACACGATTAATTACAGATTCTTGCAGCTGTTGTAAAACTTTCTACCTGTACAATCTTTACTAGAAAGACTCTGCCTCTTTGCTGCACCTCCTCTCAGAGCTGTAGGCCATACCTGGGATCAATAACAGATGAGTATGAAGAGAAAACTATCTGGGCAGCCTGTGGACACAAAGAAACTAGGAAGGACATACATTATTAGCAATCATGGAACTTTTACCACTTCTCAATTAAGAACACAAACTGACAAAAATAGAGGTGTTGTTTAGGATATACACATACATAATAAACATGAATGTTTATTCTTGACCTAAAATGATAAACATGGCAATAAATTTCATAAAACTTATCCAAAATATTTCATATTCACTTGTTAGCTTTAGCACAAATATGACGGAGTAGCTGTTTTTCCAGTTTAGTGAAACAACACCATTTAATACATATATCATGTTTAATTGGTGATTGGACTGTCTATTTCAGTTGCATGTTTTTGTCTTTTTAAACTGATTTATTTCTCTGAGTTTGAAGTCAGCCTGGTCTGCAGAGGTAGTTAAAAGACAGTCAAAGCTACACAGAGGAACCCTATCTCAAAAAACAAAACAAAAAGAAATTACTCTTGATCTTGTTGTTATTTGATACATAATGTTGTGGTGAAATTAGAAAAAGGGCTCGACCTGGTTTCCTTGAGTTCCCACTCTGCGCGGATCCTCTCTCTGTTGGTGTTTTTCTGTTAGTCACTCTCACACATTGTAGCCTTGGCAGTTGTTACCATGCCTGAGATTCCCATCACATTTCCTCAGGCCATGCTAACTTGGCCCCACAAATGGTAGCCCCAAGCATTCTATAGCCTAGCACAGCTTCCTGTCACAGACTCTGTTCACACTTCCAACAATGTAATAAAGAAATAACTCAATAGACTGTAACCCAGCAGCCAGATTTATATGTTAAAAGGTCAATGTACAATACATCCACACAATTAACTGACAACTAATTGAAAATGATATAAAACCACCCACCTAGATAAGATATAGCTTGCTCATCTAGACTTACAAAATCCTGTACACAACCATCCCTTAAGAATAGTCATAATAACCCGTAAATGTGCAGAAAGAAATCTTAATATTCGCCTCCATGTTCTCTCAGCTGCTCCGTCTCCTCTTGCTCTGGTCTCTTCCTCTCTAAAACTTTTCAATAGTCCATCCTTCCTTCTCTCCCAGTGACAGGCCTCATTCTATCCTGTACCTGCCTTCATCTGCATAATGACATCAAACTACAACATAAACCTTGTATGTTGTAAGGATAGGTAATACATACTAGTTAGTTACAAAAATTTAGAAAGTATGTGTGTTGCAATGAACCCATTCCTTATATGACTAGATTCCCCTCAGAACTATTTTAAATGTTTAGCTTATATATTTTTAAATTTCAATTCCAAAATTAAAATAAAACTCATCAAGATAGTTGTCTGTATTAAAATCCATTTGTTGTCCAGATAAAACTAGAAAGTAGGCATATATTCCAATTCAGATTACTAGTAACCAATATCACCGTATTTACAAAATTAGAACATTATTTTAATATTGTATGTGTTTATTTATAAAATAAACAAATATCTCCTAAATTGATTAAAGTTCTCTTCAAAGTTATTACACACAGGCATAACCAAAATACATAGAAATGATTGACTTTGCTTTTGACACCTGTGTTGGCACAGAGGTATGTAATGAAGATCAATTATAACAGATTTTCATGATAGCACTTTGAGGTTTCTTTTATCAAATGACAGTACAAAGTGGAGTCTGCCTCCTGGCTGTATTCCATCTAATTAGACCCTGGTTATTTTTATTTCCTTTAAGCAGGAACAACTGTCAGAGGTGCACATTAACAGTGAGATAAGAGAGGTTATTTTTATTGCTCTTTCTATGATATTTGGATGAGAAGCTGCCGGAGTAGATGTGTCTGCGAATGTTCAATATGGAAAGGGAAAAAGACAGGAGGGAGTAAAAGGATCAAATGCAGTGGCGCCTCTCCAGTACCTAGTCCTGACAACTTGATTCATCTCTTCCACAAAACAGCTACCCAGAAAACTCATTGTGTGGCAAAAGAATCACCGCGAATGGAACACAGAGCAGATTCACCAGTGTAGTCAGCGCTGGATTATTACAAACCTGATTCTTCAGCGCCCTCTGCACAGGCGCAGGGACAATTTAGCAGGAACAATCGCCAACCTGTACACAGAATGCTACGCACCAATTTCTGAGCTTTAACCAATATTTGATTTAGGTTTTGAGCCTCAAAACAGCATGGTGTGCAGCAAGCCGCACTCACTCAATAGCTGAATAGTAAATGTGTAATTGAAGGACCAAATGAGTGCACGAAACCCCAATGAAATAGGGAATTTAACTGCATTTCTCTTCATTTTGTGAAAGTGGAGATTGAATTTCAGAGCAAGATAAGGATTTCCCATTACTTTGCAAAGTAAGTTGTAGAGTAAGAAGCAATGCTCAGGCCAATGACTGCCAGATCATGGTGCATCTGACGTTAGACTTCATCAGCCTTGCAACCATCCATTTTTCACCCAGGTGCATAATTGTGAATATCCCCAGTTCTTTCATAATCAAAGTGAAGGATTGCCTTGAGCTGGAAAGAATGTGCAGTGAGACTCAATTGTTATCTATGGGTTTAGAATGTCAAAAAGGGAAAGGAAATAAAAAAAAAAAGGCAATATAAAGCAAAAAGAAACTACCATTTTGGGACATGGTTATAGAGAGAAAAGGAAGCCTAAAGATTAAATACCAAATATAAAAAGAAACCACACATCTAACACACGAGTAAAATAAAAATGAAAATAAGTGCAGGCATGTATGTTGTGTGCATAAAATAGCTTTCGCAAGCTAACTCTCCATGGCCAATACCGGATCTTAGAACCTCTCCCATGGAAAAGAGTCAGATACAGTCTACAGACAGAATCACTCTCCATTTGCTACACATGCTCCTTCTTTGACATGAGTTTGAAAGCCGAGGTTCAGCAGGTGCCTGACAAATAATTATTCCTAGATGACCACCTGAACAGATCTGTCCTAAGCCCAGGATAACACCATTGAAACAAAAAATATATATATATTTTCAGAGTTTTATGTTAAAGATCTTTTAAAACTTGTAAAATTTCTAGTATTTTATTTATTTGAATAAAGCATTATAAGACTCTGTCCTTACAGTGCACAAGTATCCAAAAGGCTTATTAACAAATATCAGAGAGTAGGGCTTCAGCCCAAATTTCAGAGCCCTCTGGGATTGACAGTTATGCTTCCTTCTACCAATTGGAAAGGTTCAACTTCCATTATTCTTCTACAAACCTAAAGCAACTACTGAGTATTTTTAATTCTGTTTAATTATCCATTTACTCTTTCTATTGATTGATTGATTGATTGATTGATTTACTCACTTTAAATCGTGATTCCAACCCCATACCTTTACTCATCCACACCTGACATAGACCTTTCCTCCTTACCCACAACCTCATCTCCTGGTACCAACCCACCCTAACACATCAAGTCACTACAGAATGGGCACAACTTCTCCCACTGATGCCAGACAAGAAAGACCAATTAGGAGAAGAGGATCCATATGTAGGCAGCATAATCAGGTACAGTCCCAACTCCAGTTGTTGGGGGTCCACATGAAGACCAAGCTGTGGATCCTTTACTTATGTATATGTTAGGGGTGTGGTAGGGGACTAGGTTAAGCCTATGTATCCTTTTTGGTTGGTGGTTCAAATCTGTTAGCCCCAAAGTTTGCAGATTAGTTGACTCTGTTGGTCTTTTTGTGGAGATCTTATTCCCTCCAGATACCTAAGTCCTTCCCTCAGAATTGCCCTTAAGACTCCCCAAGCTCTAATATTTAGCTATGGGTCTCTGCATCTTTTTCTGTCAGCTGTTAAGTGGAACCTCTCGGAGGACAATTATACTAGGCTCCTCTCTGCAAACATAGCAGAGTATCATTAATCATCTCAGGGAAAGGTTTTGCCTATGGGATGGATCTCAATTTGGGCAAATCGTTGCTTGGCCATACTCTTTTTTCTCTCCCCCCTCTTTGTTACTGTATTTCATGTAAGCAGGGAAAATTATTTTTTGATGGATTGGTGTCCTTATACGTTCAGTGGGAGTATGCCTGACTTCTGAAGATGGTCACTTCAGGCTACATATCCTCCAATGTTGGAAGTCTCAGCCAGAGTTATCCTAATAGACATCCTGGAGCCTTCTTATCCCAGTTCTTTGGCATATTCTAGAAATGCCCCTACCCCAAGACCCACCATGTACCTATTCACTCTGCAGGTCCTATTTCCTTGGCTCTCCACACTACTGATTCCCCCACAGCTAGCCTCTGTATCCCTTCTCTCACCCAGGATCTTCCATCATCCACCTCTGAAGACTATTTTATTTCCCTTTCTAAGTAAGATCTAAGCAACCTCTCTTGGGCCCTCCTTGTTATTTAGCATCTTTGGGTATGGGGATTATAGCATGGGTATCCTATACTTTCTGGCCAGTATCCAGTTATAAGTGAGTAAATATCATGTATATCATTATGTGACTTTGTTATCTCACCCAGTATGTTATTATTTCCATTTCCTTTACAGCAAGTGTCCCAAAGTTGCAACTCATCTGCATTTATTTTAGTCTAACTTTAATATATTTTGTATTTATTTGAAAGGATTGCCATGGATTATTTTTTTCATAAAAATATCTATGTACAGAATTATTTTTCTTTTTTTATAACATGACATGAAAAAGAAGTATATAACATATTAATTGTACTATATATTTGTGAATAATATTTAATTTTGTTGATGTTTCTGATTTGCTATGTGTATCTAAGCTCCATTTACAGTTACAAACTTTCCATAAGTAGAACAATAATGTATAAATGACATTAATAAAAATGTTACTGACAGAATGTTTATTTAAAGATTTATGATTCCTGGCATTCTGGGAGGCAAGAGGTAGATAAAATCTATGATACCTGATGTTAAGTTCTCAACAAAATTCCGAACAATGTTCTCAAATATTCAACAGCCCCCACCCCTCAACAAACATGACATCCTTATTTAAGTTAATTTTTCTCTTAAAATTCATATATATAATTTTTTCAACTGTGTAATAGTTGATCCACTATGACAATACTTTCAAGTAGTGTAAAATAAGAAATATATGCCTGTGACCCCAGCATTTGTGTGGCAGAGGCTGAGGGATAAATTGTCCATGGCTAAACATTAAGATTGAGGATAATCTCAGATACATCAGATCCTGTAACACCACCAACAAAAGTAGAATAAAAAAATAAGAAAAATCAGAACTCAATATAATGTCTAAACACTGATAAGTGATTATGTGATTATTACTGTTCAAAAGTAAAGTACAATACATATCCTAAGGAGAATAAAACTAGTTGCATTCTGAACTAGATGCAAACAGATGGCTATTTGTATTCTGAAAATTCAGCTTATTATAGAGAAATAATCATAAATTGCTATGAGTAGATAATACTAATATCTAAAAGCATGTAACACCTAAGTGGCTTAATCTGCATGTCATATCACATGTTGTCTCCAAGATAAATGACTGAAAATCATTTAGCAAGTTAAATTGTGACAGGCCTTTATTTTGGGAGTCTGGTTTGATGTAAAGAACACAAAATATTCTTATAAAACACTTATAATTTCTCTCATCTAGTAACTTGAATTTTATAAATCATTACTTGAAGAATGTTTACATTTCAGTTATTCAAGATTACTATTCTTATTACCTTATTATATATACATACATTACATATATTATGTTATATTATGAAGACACAAATATAGAGATACTGAATATGCAAGTTAAAATCATTTCCATTTAAACTGCAATAATCTTTCTGAATATTTCATTAATAATTTTGTCTACTGAATGATTAGCCTGTTGTAGACACAGACATAATAGAATAGAAAAACTTAGGATTATAAACTTTTAAAACTGCAAACAATAGATTGGGGAAAGATCTTTAGCAATCCTACATTCCATAGAGGGCTAATATCTAATATATACAAAGAAATCAGAACATTAGACTCCAGAGAAACAAATTATCCTATTAAAAATGGTGTACAGAGCTTAAAAAAGACTTCTAGATTAAGGAATATCAAATGGCAGAGAAGCACCTAAAGAAATGTTCACTTGCTTGGTTACAGTCATGCCAAGGTATTTTATATTATTTGTGAATATTGTCAAGGGTTTAATTTCCCTAATTTCTTTCTCAGCCTGTTTATTCTTTGAGTAGAACAAGGCCACTGATTTTTTTGAGTTAATTTTATATCCACCCATTCTGCTGAAGTTGTTTATAAAGTTTAGGAGTTCCCTGGTGGAATTTTTGGGGTCACTTAAGTATACTAGCATATCTTCTGCAAATAGTGACATTTTGACTTTTTCCTTTCCAATTTGTATCCTTTTGACCTCCTTTTGTTGTATAATTGCTCTGGTTAAGATTTCAAATACTATATTGAATAGACTGGGAGAAAGTGGGCAGCCTTGTCTAGTCCCTGATTTTAATCAGAGCGTTTCAAGTTTTTCTTCATTTAGTTTGATGTTGACTACTGGTTTTCTGTATATTGTTTTCACCATGTTGAAGCATGGACCTTGAATTCCTGATTTTTCTAAGACTTTCATCATGAAGCAGTGTTGAATTTTGTCAAATGCTTTTTCAGAGGGCTAATATCCAATATATACAAAGAACTCAAGAAGTTAGATTCCAGAGAATCAAAAAACCTTATTAAAAATGGGGTACAGGGCTAAACAAAGAAGTCTCGACTGAGAAATATCAAATGGCCCCAAAGAACCTAAAGAAATGTTCAGCATCCTTATTCATCAGGAAAATGCAAATCAAAACAATCCTGAGAGTCCACCCTTCAGAATGACTAAGATCAAAAACTCAGGTGAGAACAGATGCTGTCTAGGATGTGGAGAAAGAAGAACACTCCTCCATTTTGGGGGGAGTTGTAAGCTGGTGCAACCACTCTGGAAATGAGTCTGGAGTTTCCTCAAAAAATTGGACCAGGGACCTAGCTATACCACTCCTGGGCATATCCAAACGCTGCTCCAACATATAACAAAGACACATGCTCCACTATGTTCATAGCAGGCTTATTTCTAATAGCCAGAAGCTGGAAAGAACACAGATTTCCTTCAACATAATAATGGATACAGAAATTGTGGTACATTTACACAAATAAATATTACTCAGCTATTAAAAATAATGACATCATGAAATTCTTAGGCAAATGGATGGAACTAGAAAATGTCGTTCTGAGTGAGGTAACCCAGTCACAAAATTACACACGTGGTATGCACTCACTGATAAATGTATATTAGCCCAAAAGTTCAGATTACCCAAGAAACAATCCTCAGACCACATGAAGCTCCTGTAGAAAGACCAAAGTGTAGGTGTGTCAGTACTTCCTAGAAGGGTGAACAAAATACCCACACTAGGAAATTCCTAGACAAAATGTGGAGCAGAGACCAAAGGAAAGGCCATCTAGAAACTTCCACACATGGGGATCCATCCCACATGTAGTTACCAAACCCAGTCACTATTTGTGATCCCAAGAGGTGCATGGTGACAAGATCCTGATATGGTAGACTCCTGAGAGGCTCTGCCAGAGCCTGACAAATACAGAGGTGGATGCTCAAGGCAACTATTTGACTGAGAACAGAGTACCCAATGGAGGAGGTAGAGAAAGGACTGACATAGCTGAGGGGGTTTGCAACCAAACAGGATGAACAACAATATCAACCAACAAGACACCCCAGAGTTCTCATGGACTAAACCAACAAAAGAGTACATATGGAGTGACCTATGGCTCTAGTAGCATATGTAGCATAGGATGGCCTTGTCATGCATGAACAGGAGGAGAAGCCTTTGGTTTTGTGAAGTTTTGTTTCTACAGTGTAGGTGAATGCCAGGATAATGAGGTGGAAGCAGGGGGAGGCAGAATGGAAGATTGGTAAAAGGGTATAACATTTGAAATGTAAATACATAAAATACCCAAATAAAACGAGAAAAAAATTGGTGTAACTTCTGAGACCATAAATAATGTGCAGAACACAATCTGAAATAGTTTGTCCCTTTAAACTTCTATATATGGGAAAATAGATCAGATTAGGTATATATTAACACATGAAGGGTAGTAAAACATCTAGTTAGTAATAACATATATTAATAAATAGTAAGTAAGGCATCATTAATGAGAGGATTAAATTATAAGATGCACATGTAAACGTATTATCCACTTTTTGATGTAACATTCTTTTACCTTGAGTATGCTCAGTCCTGAAGGACTCTATATCCAACTGTCAAAAATCACCTCTTAAGACCTGAAAAGATAACAGCCCTCAGGATCATCCCTCCCTTTAGTTACCTAATGAGACTGTCAGGGTGAGAATGCAATGTTTTGGAAAACGTGAGATCTGTTTAGCGTTTATTTACTTCCAGTGTACCTTTCAAACATGTCCTTCACTCAACAGATTAGACACATTAAATAGAACATTGCTTATTCAATGTCTTCTTTATAAATCTGGAGGTTCTAAGTTTTAAAGGGATCAAAATTTTGCTTCATAATAATCTAGTGGTCTCAATAAGTGACTGAAACTAATGCCCTTATGTCCAGCTCCACAAATCTGCAATGGCTGATTTTCTACAGGACTTGATTATGATTCTCAGCACTCACATGACAGCTAAAAGCTATATATAACTCTAGTTTCTGTGGATCTGATGTCCTGTTTCTAACCTCTGCCTGCACCAAACATATTCATGGTACACAGACATATAGGCTGGCAAACAGATACATTAAGCAAATAGATAAAAATTATATATTATAAAATAATTAATAAATTAATAATAACCCATAACATGACAGCATCAAAGATTTATTAAAGATTTACTTCCTATAACTATTGTATACTCCTCACTGTTATAAGAATAATTTAATTAACTTTAAACACTCAGGTATATTCTGTACAATGTTTAATCTACAAATGAATAAGGTAAGCCATTGGAACTTCCAAGCTTATTCCCAATCAAGATAGTGGTCAAACAGGAGGTTGATGCAGAGTACGGTGGCACATACCTTTAGCCACAGCGGAGGGAGACAGAGGAATGGGGATCTCTGAGTTTGAGGCTTCCCTGTTCTAAAAGAAAAGTTTCAGGACAGCTAGGGCTACACAGAGAAAACCTGCCTCACTCTCCAAAAGAAAATGTTGATTTCTGCATTTGTTTTTTAATACACAATATTACTTAATACATGGCTAACTTTGCATGTCAATGTGAGCAAATGCCTTGTGACGTCAGTGGTACATAACTGCGGCGTTAGGACTGTACTCGTGCCGTTCTAATTTTCATTGTTAACTTTACTTGGAAAAAGGCATCATATTTGTGAAAAATGGGTATTCCCACAATATTGTCTGAATCGTTGATTGTATTTATTATGTGACAGCAATAGCTATATATTGCTGCCCAAAGGAGAACAGCAATTAGAGTTATAAAATGAGTAAAGGTAAGAAATTTTAAAAATTCTAGTCTGTAAAAATTCTCTCTAAACTCGAACATATTCCTTTATCATTACTGGAAATTGAATTCTTGGCATTGGCAAGCACCACATCTGTAATATAATTGGAATCCTTGAACTCTAACTTGGCACATGGGCCTCACTCATTAGCAGTGGCTGTTTCACACTATGTCGATATCAGAACCTGCAACCTGCTATTAAGCTTAAGGTTTTGGAAGATACAAACTTATACATATTTTAGAGCAGTTACTTCATTTTCCTGGCTATCAGACTATTGAGAACTATCTCATGGAAAAAAAAGAAGAATGTGCGGCTGGTTAAAAAGGGTGAAATATAAATTCACGAGATTTGCATGTATTACTTTCTTTTTACTGTAGGTCCTCCAATTTTAAAGGGCAAACGTAGCCTGCCATTTTCCATATTTTGCATATATTCTGGAACACTTGGAAGTGCTGCTACCTGCCTGATGTTCTGGATCACTGCGTCCCTCCATGCAGGTCCGCTCTTGCCCTACTTGCTTTGGAATTCGGCCACAGGAAATGACAGCTGCAACAGAGGAGCCTTCCACTGTGAAAGGCCTTTTGGAAATGCCATATTTCCATGTCTTCGATGCTTCCACATCCACAGAGTAGAACTCACAGAAAGAAGCATGCAAGCAGATATTTGTCACTTCGTTTCATAAGCCACATTCCAATCACGACAAGGAGGGTGATAAAGCCTTCATTAGGCCATAACACTTAGTCATGTACTGATAATACTACCAATACTTGTAAAGAATGGGGTTACTGATTAACTAATGAACACATAGACATAATAAGAAGTATGTATTGACAGTGTGTATATTTGTAGATAAACAAAAGCAAAATTTTAGAGAAGTGGACATCTCAAGCTCCCAATACACTTTTGCTAAGGAACTTGCTTTCCTTGTTGAGGAAATGCTTTCTGGCATAGAGAACGTCATTCAAGGATAATGTGTATAAGTGCATACCTTCATGCTAGGTAGTTTGAATGAATTAAGATAACTGGGGCACTGATCAAACACTAGGACCTAAAGGAGCATGTGGAGAAAAAAGTTTATTCTGTTAAGACTTCCATTTCAACCTTCATCCTAAAAGAAAGTCAGGATAGGAACTCATCCAAGGCAGAAATCTGGAGAGAGGGGCATGGAGCAATGTTTTCTAATAGCTTGCACCTTATAACTTGATCAGGTTGATCACGTAGAACTATCAGACCATCGGCGACATCACTGGAAGTCATAGCATGTATCCATTGAACTGGTATCATAAAAAGAGAGAAACAAAATCCTCAGAAGACAGCAATTGTTCTACCTCAGTATCCAGCTATACCACCTTTGGGCATGTATTCGAAGGATTCTTCATCCTACCACAGAGACACTTGCTCACCCACGTTCAATGCTGCTGTGTTCTAAATTAAAACAACAAAATAACCTTGTATATATGAAAAGCCTTGATACATCCTTATGAGACAAGGAAATTCCCAAGACATCCTTTGAACTCATATTCTGATGACACATATACACATACACATATACTACAAAATTTAAAAAGCTTTTACTGTATTAGGTTTTTATATTACCACTAAAATGACCCCTTACTTATATCTCTCTTTCTCTCCATATTTGTTCCCATGTGACCTTATTTTACCCCCTCCCCATTTGATCCTCCCGTTAGAGCCCTCACTCCATTCACCCATACTTATTCTATTTCCCTTTGTTAGGAATATTTCTTTCTTGCCCTAGCCCTTTATTCTATATCTAGTTTCTGTGGGTGTATGGGTTGTAGCTTTGTTACCTTTGACCAGCTATTATCCCATATGTACCATATTTGACTTTTTCTGTCTAGGTTACTTTACTCAGGATGATTTTTTTCTAATTTTATCAACTTACCTGCAAATTCAATGATTTTATATGTAATAGCTAAGTAAAATTCAGTTGTGTAAATATTCCAAATGTTCTCCAAACATCCTTTTTATAAGGGACATCTAGGTTTTACCAACTTCTAGCTATTATGAATAGAGCAAAAATGGCCATGGTTGAGCAAGTATCTATGTAGTAAGATGAAGCATCCTTCAGATATTTGTCCAACAGTGGTATAGGTGATCATGAGGTAAATGGATTTCTATCTTCCCAAGTAACAGCCTCACTGATCTCCGTAGAGGGCACACATATTTACTTTCTCACAGGAAATGGGTGAGTATTCTGCTTACTCTAAACCCTTGAAGGAATGAGCCACCATTTATGATATTGATCGTAGCCATTCTGTCATGAGTAATATGAAATCTCAAAATAACTTGATTTGCATTTTTCTGCTTCCTAATGCAGTTGAACATTTTTTATTTGTTTCCTAGCAATTTTGTTTTGATCTTGGCAATTCTCTTTAGATCTGTACCCATGTTTCTATGTGCATTATTTTGTTTCATAGCATTCTATCAAAACTGTTGTTTATAAAATGTTTCCTATTCTGTGGACTGCCTCTTTTGAGGAATGACGGCGTCCTTTGCCATACAGAAACTTTTCAGTTTCATGAGGTTCTGTGTATTGTTAATCTTAATTTCTGTGTTGACACTGTTCTATTCTGAAAGTCTTTTCCTGTGCCTATGCATTCAAAACCATGCTTTACCTTTTCTTCTGTCATATTTAGTCTTTCTAGTTTTATATTGAAATCTTTGATCCAAAGGGATTTGAGTTTTCTGCAGAATAATAAGTATGGATCTATTTGAATTCTTCTACACGTAGCTATCCAGTTTGACCAGAATCATTTGTCAAAAATACTGTCATTTTTCCAGTGTGTATTTCTGGCTTCTTTATAAAACATCAGGTGTTCATAGGTGTGTAGATGAATGTATGGGTTCAATTTGATTTCACTGATCAATGAGTCTTTTTTGGAAAAAGAATGTCATTTGAGAGAAAATGGTTCATCTTCAAATACTTCAATCATGTTTTCTACAGAGATATTCAAACTTGTTTGACAGTTTTACAGATGGCTGCATTTTTGTTTATCTGCCTGGAGATAGACTTTTACTGATAACATTGGAGGGGATTATTTTCTGCTAATGTTGGCACTCAGTGATCTTACCTAGAGTCTAATTGTTCTATCTTCCAAGTCAAACTCTTAAATGTGAAGCTTTAAGAATGTTGACATGGCCATGGATTATTCTACTATAGTATGGCCAATAATTTTGGTAACATATGCAAAATAACCAAGGCTACACTACTCTGGACCCATTTATTATGAGTGTATAAAATACACTATAAGTATACCCATGACAGCAGGTAGATATAAGCAATAAAAGTAAATGCAGTCCCTCTCCTATTATCAGGGTTAATTTTACTATGACTTTCAATACTTTCTAAAGGCAAACATTATGAGAATAGACACTATTTGAATTTTTGATGACTGGAGTAATTTCAAACTTCAAATTATTACCCTTACTTGAGGAATCATAAAAATGGCAAAAGGCTCAATTCTAAGTTTGCATGCAGATATTTCAACTTGCTGCACTGAAATGTAGATAAACAGGTTTTTGCCATCTTATTTGTGCATTGTTTACACTTGATATGGGATCTTAGATTGTATTTCCCTTACTACAAATTATTTTATGTAATTCTTCAAAATCAGTTCTCAATGGGGATCTTGCAAGTATAATTCAAAAGAATATCAAAATAATTTCCATCATGATTAAGGTGCTTTCATTAAAGGAATTCAAAATGGTGTAACACATTCAAACAATACATGGAATGCACTATGAAACATACTATAATAGAGAAATTATATGATCCTATGAAAAGATTTAACAGAGTCCAGCAATTCATCCTTATGAGAAAAACATGAAAAAAAAATGAAAACAGAAGAAAAATACCACAGGATAGTAAAGACTAGACATAAAAATCCTATAACCAACATCATATGAAAATGAGATAAAGTTTATGAATACGAGCAAAATCAGGGAAAGATAAGACATAAATAAAAGAGATAGAAACAGGAAAGTGATGGATTAGATTATTTACTTAAAGAACATATGGCCCTATTTACAAGAAATCCTAAAGACTACTCTTCCAGAAATTTTTGGCATTGATAGACACTCTATAGAAAGTAGCAGGGTATAAAAGTAGTAACTGAATCCAGCTTCTCACCTTTATAATATCTCAAATGTTCTTCCTTTCACTGTCCCCTACACCTTCTAAATAACACAACTGAACAAGATAACAATCCTATTTTATTTATTTTATTTTAGGTGAGAGGGTGTTTTACTTGTATTTTCAGGCAAGTCTTTAAACACCCAAAAACAGGCCATCATCAGTACTATATCTGGATTTACAGTGAGCTTCCAGGTAGTTTCTGAGAATTAAACCTAGATCATCTTGAAGAACATTCAGCTCTTAATAGATAAGCCCTCTCTCCAGAACACTCATACTTTAATTTCTTTTCTCCTGTCACATCTCTTTTGCTCAGGCCAGAGAAAGCTCTGTCTTTACATGCTTAGGAGATTGAACTTCATTAGGTAAGAGTATTGTGACCTTATCTTAAAGCCCACATTTAATTATACCTGCCAATCCCTTCCCCATACAAAGGTTTACAAAATAAGGAATGCATTAGTAAGCAAAAGATCAATGTAAACAAGTAAGCTCTTTAATAATAATGTGTAAAGACACTGAAGTCATAGAGAAGAACAATTATGATTCACTTCTACCAGAGAAAATGCCCTATCCTTTTATAAAAGAGACAAATGACCAAAATGAATAAAAACAGTGGCATTTGGTCTCATGTAGTGTTCAGAAAACAGGATGAAAAATTTATAGTTACAACTTTCACTCATGACAGGATATATTCTTGTCATTCAAAGTGTAGTTTTTAGTCAATCTGGTAGACAGATACTAGTTTTATTTGGTTTTCCTTTGGTTTAGCAAAACTTATTGACCATACTTTTCTTCCTGATAGTGGTATTAGCTTCGTTTGTACTTTGTCATTATGCTTCAGATATTCTTTCCAATTTCTATTGAATGGGAAGATAAAGAGCTTAGATGAAGTTGGAACACATATAATATGGTCTTTCAGCAACAAAATAAATTATGTATTTTAATTAAATATGAGAGTAATCAAATACCCATTAGAATAGGTACATAGCCTGCACACACACACACACACACACACACACACACACACACACACACACACACACATGTAAACATATGAATATTTGTCTAACAAAATATTTTGGATTTCAGAATCTAAAAGTTATACCCCATAGGCCAAGAAGGCAGCACAGAGGATAAAGCACTTATTTGACTCTTAACAGTGAAGACATATTTTAGATCCTCAGTATTCATGTAACCATGTTTATGAACTCAGTTCTGGAGAGACTGGAGCAATCAGTTCCTCCATGTTACTTTGCCAGCCAATCTAACCTAATTGTTGAGCTCTAGGCCAATGAAAGCTCCTATGTGAGGGAACGTAGTCACCCTTCTGGAAGATGACATCTGAGATTGACCTCTGAGATTCACACACATGTGTCTCCACTTCTTGCACATCTGTACAGGTACACGATCACACACAGAGATGTATTAATATACACTTGTACATATCCATACAAGTTAGACCTGATATTTCTACAGGCACCTCTGAATATGGCACTATTTAGCCCAGTACTTTAACAATATATTGCTTTAAAAGCTGCTACAGTGACAAACACTTTTGCCAATGTAATTGTTGAACCTAGAAATACTGAAGGTTTTCTCTTGTATCAGAACCCTAAATCAATTATGTGTAAAGTGAAATTATTCAACCTAGAATACATTTTCTCTTCTTATTAGTATTTTAAGGAAGAAAATAAGTGAAACACTTATACAATAAACTCATTTTATTGAAAAACATAATTTTCATCTCTATAATTTCAGATCAGTTTAATATATGCAAATGTCTACTACTTGGGTTGTGAATATTAATTCAGCTGGTAAGAAGCATAAGTATAATTTGACATTTAAATTATAATATAGAAAGTCAAACTCTTCTTAATTTTTTCCAATTTAATATCACAAGTTATTTCTTAAATGTCTTAAATCTATTTGTTGCCCTCTAATAAATAATCAGTTTCATACTACTTAATGTATTTTCCTTTCATTGACATTTAGAAATCTATGAGGTCTTAAAATTCCCTGAGAAACACATGCACACACACACACACACACACACACACACACACACACACACACACACACACCAAATTCTTGGCTTTAAAGGCTTTTCTCACTTAAATAATTCTGACTTAAAATTTTGAGAATTTTTTTCCAGGAACCATTGTTTCTGGTTTGCCTTGATTTACAGGCACTTTCCAAACTGTTGAAAACAAATATAGTAATTGTTTTTAATGGATTTTATACTTTAGCTTATAACCACCCAATAATGTGATTTCCCCTATCTGCTTCTGTTTTCAAATTAGATACTTTATCTTAATGGGTTTTTTTTCTAACTCTATTTTCAATAGATGGACATCTCATTGTATTTTCAACCACTGAGCATTATCAATTCATTTGAGGTTTGTCCTGATGGTATCTTTCCTATTTCCTCCTGATAAACTTGGGAAATTGTGGGGGAAGTAGTATTATCAGGACAGTGTTTACTGAAACAGTATGAACATGACATAGGCTTTATTTACAGTCAGCATAACAAATTATGTCTAAATATTATATATATATATATTTTATAAAAATATTCAGAGATTTTTTCTGAGATTTTTATCACTTGGTCTGTTCAGTAGTTAATATATAATAAAAGTAGGGGATGGAAATACAGTGAGAATCTGTCATGTAAAGACGCAGTTTTATAGAATGTAGGTCACTGAGCAAGCAATCATAGTATAAATGCAAAGATAATTCACCCTGATTTTCTTTCAATATCAGCAAGAATAGAAGTACTGGGTGAAGGTCACTGTTTTCTAAAACTCACTCTGTGTATGTGTGCATGTGTGTGTGTATGTGTATAAACATTCTGGACTCTAAACATTTTGAATTACATAACTTATCAGAAAATTATTCCCAATCACTGGATAAGAGGAACACTTTACACATTTATTCAGTTCCATAAAAGTTTATGATGAAATACTCTTTATTGTACGGTAGGATGAGCTCTTATTGAATCCACTTTAATAATGTTTCATGCATGAATGAAATTCACCATGGAAGAATACATCTACCATTGTGTTTATTTCAGGCTATGTTTTGGCCTATCTCAAACTAAGTCACTTGTTAAGTCACCTTCCAATATCTCATTTAAACTATGTTTCCATATAAATGCGTTTCCTATGGCTGATTGAACATATTTCAAGTGACTGTATATCTTAAAACAGGATTATACCCCCATCAACTTTGCAGGGCAGGGCAGGGCTCTGTAATCTATTTAATTGGGTGACAAGATGGTGTTCATGAACTTCTTTTGCATTCTCACATATAAATATAACTTTTGTTACTGTATGCCTTTCATACAAAAGAATTTTATTATTTGACAAACGATCTCCTCAATGACAGGGAAGCATCACCTCCAGGTGTCTACTTTCATCACAAGAGTATTTTCTCTGTGAGGGCAGACCTGGTACTCACCTTGTGAAAGGACACGAGCACACTGAGCACAATCTAAGCTCATCTTCCTATAGGCTTATTGTGAATAACATAAGCATAGACATTGACAAATGAGACACAATTCAAAGATTACCAGAATTAGAATATGTATGCATTTATTCCTATAGCATTCCCCTACACTGCTTTTGTCACCTAGTTATATTCTTCCTTGTTTGTCATCTATGATGCACGTAAGATAGCTGCACATTCTGTGAGTATACTCTGGTTACCAAAGGACAAAGAACTTGCTAAAATATCTCTGTAAGCAAGAAATACTTTCTGGAAACATCTCTCAGCAAGCATTAGGATAACAGCCATGTGATATGAGAAAGAGGGGTCAACTGAGTTAGAAAAAACCATCACAATGTTAGAAGATATTTTCAATATCAAACAACCAAGATCCAACATTTGTTTCTCAACAATTGGCCTAACATTTCTAGTCAAAGATTACTCATATTTTTAATAGTAAAATGTATCATTAAAGTTTTACATGATTATTTGACTTCCTATGCTGAGATAATTTGTCACTTAAAATTGAAACCAGTTAATTCTTCTTCCTTCCTAACTACATTGACAGTTCATGATCTTAATGCTAACCATTATACTTTATAAGCTGAAGATTACTTCCTTTTTGGTTTGTTTGACTCTAAACCTAAAAATGTTAGATATTATAGATATGGTTTGAATATAATTTATATAACAAGGCTATTTTTTGAAACAGGCAAATCAATGATAAAGTACTAGAAATATGAATTTATGTTTTATAATTTATATTATCAGAACCTGTCATTTTAAGTTGATGGAAGAAAATTTTTTTTTCAATATTAGGACGTACTGTTATGTGGCCTCAACTTCCCAATCTTTGTAGTCACCATAGCAAATGTCTGCAGTTCTCACTCTTCAGTAGCCCTGATATATGAGCTGATGTCTGCACCAGTACCTCCATCAGAACATTTCAGTACAAAAAATAGCAAACCAGACCAGTTAAGTTATTCTTTGTATACACTTCTATCAAAATATCCAGACTATTTTGCAGAAAGAAATAGAAAGTTTGACCCCTTGCCTCTGTTGAAATGTTAGTAGTATTTCAGCATTTCATATGAATTCTGATTTGTGATTTGTATGCAGCAATATCCAGAACATTCTGTTTACTATTGTGCATTTTTTAAAGATCTGCAGATGTACTTAGGTCATCAACTGAAAATAGAAGTTCAGTACCATAGTACTCTTCTCAGAAAGAAAGTTAACCAAACACTCTGGTTCATGATTCTTTTGTTTGGTAAGCATTTGGGATAAGTGCCAGGTTTTAAATTTCACTGAGACAAATGAAGAAATAAATATTTTTATTAGTATGTTTACCCTACTCCTACTCAACTCTTATGCATAATTTCCAACCTAGAAATTTTTTCTCTTTTATAGTCACGTAGATGAATGGCATAAACCAGTAATGATTCAACAATAGGAATATTATTCATGGCCAAAACAAAAGTGGTGAGATAAACTCAGAAAAAATCTCTTGTCATTTGGAGATCAATATTTTGATAATAATGAACAAAAGAAATAAAAATTCCAGTATAAGGCAAGGGATATATTTCTGAGAATGGATTTGAATAACATCCCTTTTCATTCTTTTTATGACTATTACAGTCATCATGACAATTGTTATCTGCCATGATGATGGGATTAACATAAAGATGACGTTATAAGGAAGTTGGAAACTGTGGTGACAACTGATATCTAGTATACAATCAGTGCAATTTATCACACTCAGAAAATTTTAATTCAAGCTTAAAGAAGCTGAGAATGGTGTTCGGCACTGGTCAAGCCACCTAAGGTCCAAGGTCAGAACTAATCAAGTAAATCATCAACCTTTCTCTGGAAATTTCTTAATGTTTATTTGAACATTTTGTTTAAATCATGGCATTTTGTTGCAATTTCTTTTATGAATATCTTTTGTATTGGATATTTTTATTTACATTTCAAATGTTACCCCCTATTCCCACCCAACCACCCACCCCTCACTTCCCACCTCCCCACCCTGACATCCTCTACACTGGAGGGGGGTCTAGCCTTGTCAGAAACAAGGGCTTATCCTCCCATTGGTGCCCAACAAGGCCATCCTCTGCTACATATGCAACTGGAGCCATAGGTCTGTCCATCTGTAACTTTTGTGTAGTGGTTTAGTTCCTGGGAGATCTGATTGATTAGTATTGTTGTTCTTATGGGGTTGCAAACCCCTTTAACTCCTTCAATCCTTTCTCTAACTCTTCCAATGGGAACCCTGTTCTCAGTTCAATGGTTGGCTAAGAGCATTCACCTCTGTATTTGTCATGCTCTTGAAGAGCCTCTAAGGAGACAACTATATCAGGCTCCTGTCAGCATGAACTTTTTGGCATCGGCAATACTGTCTGGGATTGGAGGCTGTATGTATATGGGTTAGGCCCCCAGATGGGGAAGGCTCTGAATGGCCATTCTTTTAGTCTCTGTTCCAAACATTGTCTCCATATCCTCTCCTATGAATATTCTTGTTCCTCCTTCTAAGAAAAACTGAAGCATCCATATTTTGGTTGTCTTTCTTCTTGAGCTTCATGTGGTCTGTGGGTTGTATCTTGGGTAATCCGAGCTGTTGTGTTAATATCTTAAATAGTTGGTGGTATTTTAAACTGCATGCATATATAGAAGATATTTTATTCAAGGTACTTTGGATTAAGCATTTGGCATAGTTATAAAATAAATATTTGACTGTAGATAATATTGAAAGAATATCTAATACATCATATGGTTTTGTATCCTGTATCAAATTATATGTTGAGATACAGAAATGTTGTACATAGGACTCCCTTACCCTTTCTACTGGGTAGTACTTCCCTAATTGAATCCAGATAAAACATTATTGAGCAGAGGTGAAGAAGTCACTCCCCCACATTAGTTCCATTGTACTTTGTTTCCGAGCACAAGTTAACTTCTTCTATCAGACTATGGTGTTTCAGGGACTCCACTTGACAAGTCACAACCTCAAGATTAAGAAGTCAGGTTTGAAACTCCATAAGAACAATACCAACCAACCAGAGCTTCCAGGGACTAAACTACTAGCCAAAGACTATACATGGACTGACCCATGGCTCCAGCTGCATATGTAGCAGAGGATGGCCTTGTTGGGCACCAATGGGAGAAGCCCTTGATCCTGCCAAGGCTAGAAACCCCCAGTGCAGGGGAATATCAGAAGTGGGTGGAAAGAGTTGGGTGGTTGGGGAGGGGGAACACCCTCACAGAAGAAGGGGATAGTGATGGGCTTATGGCTGGGAAACCAGGAAAGGGAATAACATTTGAAATGTAAATAAAAAATATCCAATAATAAAAGAAGTCAAATCTCCTTGACTGAGCCTTCTTGAGGCCGATGGACACATCCCAGCACCCCAACAGAGCATATATTCATACGCAGAGCCTGCCAATGACTAGAATTATAGGAGTGGAAATATAAAACTTATTGTATTACTAATTTGCCATTAATGAGGATATTGTATAGAATGTGCTAATAAAAAGAAATGATGTGCATAAATAATAAATAAATGAATTAAAGGATCAGGAAGTACTTAATAAATCTAGATTTCAATATTGCCTTGCATTTTTCATTTTCCAGAGAAATTAAGACTGAAACAAACTAACACCAACAAAATGTTTCCATCTACATACTGAGTTTCTTCCAGCCTCTAGTCCTAATTGTTCCCAATGCATCTTATCATATGTGTAGGTTTCTGAGTTTGGATGAATGAAATACTCTCTCTCTCTCTCTCTCTCTCTCTCTCTCTCTCTCTCTCTCTCTCTCTCACACACACACACACACACACACACACACACACACACACACACACACACACGTAAAAAGATTTTAACCTACCAACTTGAAGCAGTTGCTCTTTTGTTGCTTTAGAGAAGACAGATTAAACATAGCAGTGATAAATTGCTCAGTTCAAAGGCACTTTACTCCGAAGCCTGTCCTTACTGCCAACATTCACTCACCTAATTTTTCAATAACTGGAATAACAAAGCCTCTTGTAGAAATCTCCCATCCACCTCCTCTTTCATATCATTATCATCCTAAGGATCTTAAGCTTTTAAGTATTGTACTTTATTTGTAATGAACATTTACTTAGAAATTTGCAAAGTATAGATTTGTTCATACCTCTTGTGTTTCACACACACAAAAAAGCAGACTTTTGTCTGCATTTCTGAAACAAAAAACAGAAGGCAGTTTTTGATGACTGTCGGGTTGAGTAGTTAACAATATGAACCAGTATCTTATATTTTTGAAGACTTAAAATTTATCATTACTATTTTATAACATTTTTGAAGGTAATATAGTACTTATTTGTAAATGATAATCCAGTCAATAATTGAAACATTAATGTGACAACTCACCTCATAGAAACCTAGACAGGAAGCAGGTGAACTCTTATGAATTGTGGTAGGGCTGTTATTGTGTATCTATTATGGCTGCTTTTGAGGGGGTTGGAGTAGGGCTTTGTTTTCTTTGAAGGGCTGCCCATTAGTACATTTCTCATGATCCAGTAAGTGTAAAGAAAACACAAATTAGACATTTTTCTTCCTTTTTTATATTTCTTTTGTTTTGGGAAGGTCACAAGGGTCAAGGTGAATCTGGTAGGACTGGGAAGTAAATTAGATCAGAGTTCATCATGTGAAAATTCTAAATAATCAATAAGCACATTATGCTTAAATATTCCACATATATTGATGAAGTTAAAAACATGATCAGTATAACACATCCCTTAAGATAAGTTATTGCATGATATAAGCATGACTTTTTCCCTGGAGCTAGTATGATGGTTTCATCTTTTACATACTCAATTCTTAAACTGAATAAACAAAACTCACCACTCCATCTTTTACTCTCTAAATAGTTCTTTAAAAAAAAGAGTTCTTGGGGGTTGGGGATTTAGCTCAGTGGTAGAGCGCTTGCCTAGGAAGCGCAAGGCCCTGGGTTCGGTCCCAGGCTCCAAAAATAAATAAATAAATAAATAAATAAATAAATAAATAAATAAATAAATAAATAAAAGAGTTCTTTTGAAGTTGGTTATGGTATTGTATTCCACAAAATTATGTTGTAAAATTGTTAAATAAAATTCATGTAAGGTACTGAAGTTTTCATTGTTACTTATGTTTTTACTTACTTCATACCTAATTTCATTCCATTAATACCTAATTTGAGGGACATAGTCTATCAACAGTTTTCAAACATTATAGCAGACAGTATCTGAACAAAACAAAACAAAACAGCCATTGAGAGGGGAGGCTCAATCAGAAGAGCAAATTACCTTCTGGGTAATGGTAATATTAAACACTAAAAAGGGGTATGGATTTAAAAGAGAGCAAGGACAGCACATAGGAGAGTTTGGAGAGAGAAAAGAAAAAAATAAAATAAAATAGTTATATTTTAATCTCAAAAAATAAAAAAAGTCTATATCACTTTTACTTTTATTGACATTAGACTCAATTATGTATGCATGTGAATAAGCAAGACATGTGTTCAAGTGAAAAAATAGCAGGTCATTGACTTGACTGTAATAAGCTTAGGTTATCAGAAGTTGGCAGTGTCCAGTACAGCTAGTTTTATGGTCTTGGACCATAATAAGCACAAAAGAAGAAGCTGGACTGAGATGCCACAAAATGAGAACCAATTCTATCATGATCTAAATTACAAGATTTGTGGATCTAGGCAGAGTCCTACCAATCATTCAAAAAGAAACAAACATATAAACCAAAATTTAACTTTTCATATCATAGAGGAAATTAAGAATTATAAACCAGACTAAAGAGTCCCGGCCAGAGATAGGCACTTTTATCCTGTATGCTTTTTTTTATTTAATGATTATACATAAAATATCACACTAAAGACACATTTCAAACTCACCTGTGTCAACTGTGCCTTAATCTCTGTCCCAAATGAGTAATTTAAAAATAATGAGACTTCTATAATGCAGAAAGTAATTCACAGATTACAATCACTGCAACAATAGATGTGGGAAGGAGTTCTGACTTAGCAGACATTAGATAAAACAGTAATGGGAAAATAAGTGTTTATTCTCATTCAACATATATTAACAAGTCCATAGAGTACATCGATATGTTCTGTGATTTGAGAATAAATAGAAAATTATTATCATTGTTCTTATCTTCATAGACATTTCACCTTTCAATGTATTGATGGGCCTGAAACAATAACACAACTAAATTACCTCTTTTTATTCCAACTTATTTTAATCATAGTCCACATAAAAATAATAAATCATGAGCAAAACATTCATTCTTAAAATAATACATTTTATTTCCCACTTAACCAGATAACAACCTAAGTTGCCAAAATGACTCAGGGAATTCATGTACTCTTTAATATAAAAATAATAACAATATTTTACACAATCAATTACTAACTTAATTAAGTCATTTTGGCAAATATTTGAGGAAGCCATAATTCAAGCTAAGATACATAAGATTATATAGTTGTAGTCATCCCATGGGTGGTTTCATAAACTAATCAACAGATGTCAAAAATTATCAGATTCCCAAATCCTGCAATCAGAACTCTTTTAGAAGCTTTTACTAAAAATTACATGTTTCACTCGTATTTTTATTGGGTGTCACTACTGTGTGTTGTAGCATATTTGTACTTGAATGTAACGGTGTACATTCCTTTGATCCATAAGCCTAAAACCAGAAGAATGCATAAGAAATCTTCCTGTACAATTATACTGCACTGAGACAGCCTCTCTCACTGAACTAGAAGCTCATGGCCCTATCAAGGTCTTCTTTTTTTTCTAATTGGATATTTTCTTTATCTGCATTTAAAATATTATCCTGCTTCCTAGATTCCCCTCGGGAAACCCCAATCCCAACCCCACCTGCTGCCTCCATGCAAGTGCTCCCCAACTCACCCACCCACTCCTGGCTTCCTGCCCTAGCATTCACCTATACTGGGGGCATGGAGCCTCAACAGGACCAAGGGTCTCTCCTCCCATTGATGCCCCACAAAGCCGTCTTCTGCTACATATGTGGCTGGAGCAATTGGTCACTCTATATGTACACTTTTTTTGTATTAATTTTTATTGGATATATATTTTATTTACATTTCAAATTTTATCCCCTTTTCTGGTTTCTTTACATAACCCCCCTATCCCATACCTGTCCCTTGTCTTCTATGAGGGTGTTTCCCCACCCAACCACCCACCCCTTCCGACCTCCCCACCCTGACATTCTCCTACACTGGAGGGTCATGTACTCTTTATTTGGTGCTTTAGTCACTGGGAGCTTTGAGATGTTTGAGTGGTTGATATTGTTCTTACTAAGCAGTTGCAAGTGCCCTCAGCTACCTCAGTACTTTCTCTAACTCCTCCATTGGGGACCCTATTCTCAGTCCAGTGGTTGGCTACAAGCATCTTCCTCTGTATTTGCCTCTCAGGAGACTGTTATATCAGGCTCCTGTCAGCATGTACCTCTGGCATCACCAATAGTGACTGGGTTTACTGACTGCATGTGGGATGGATCCCCATGTGTGGCAGTTTCTGGATGACCTTTTGTTCAGTCTCTGTTCCACACTTTCTCTTTATTTTCTCCTGTGTGTATTTTCTTCTAAGAAGTACTGAAGCATCCACACTTTGGTCTTTCTTCTTCTGGAGCTCCATGTGGTCTGTAATTGTATCTTGGGTATTACTAGCTTGTGGGCTAATATCCACTAATCAGTGACTGCATATCATGTGTGTGTGTGTGTGTGTGTGTGTGTGTGTGTGTGTGTGTGTGTGTGTGTGTGTGTGTGTGTGTTTTGTGCTTGGGTCACCTCACACAGGATAATAGTTTCTAGTTCCATCCATTTGCCTATGAATTTAATGAACTCGTTGTTTTTAATAGCTGAGTAGTACTCCATTGTATAAATATACCTCATTTTCTGTATCACAAAAATATACTACATTCCTCTGTTGAAGGACATCTGGATACTTTCCAGCTTCTGGCTGTTATAAATAAGGCTGCTATGAACATAGTGGAGCATCTCTAGGGTGTATGCCCAGGAATGGTATAGCTGGGTCCTCAGGTAGTACTATGTCCATTTTCTGAGGAATCCCCAGACTGTTTCCCATAGCGGTTGTACCCGCTTGCAATCCTACCAAAAATGCAGGAGTGTTCCTTTTCTCTACATGTTCACCAGCCTCTGTTATCACCTGAGTTTTTGACTTTAGCCATTCTGACTGATATGAAGTGGAATCTCAGGGTTGTTTTGATTTGCATTTCCCTGGTGACTAAGGATATTGAACATTTCTTTAGGTGCTTCACTGCCATTTGCTATTCCTCAGTTGAGAATTCTTTGTTTAGCTCTACAGCCCATTTTTAAAAGGGTTATTTGATTCTCTGGAATTGAACATCCTGAGTTTTTTGTTTATATTGAATATTAGCCCTCTATCACGTGTAGGATTGGTAAAAGTCTTTTCCCAATCTGTTGTTTGCCATTTTATCCTACTGAGAGTGTCCTTTGCCTTTCAGAAGCTTTGCAATTTCATGAGGTCCCATTTGTTGATTCCCGATCTTAGAGCATAAGCCATTGGTGTTCAGGAAATTTTCCCTTGTGCCCATTTGTTCAAGGTTCTTCCCCACTTTCTCTTCTATTAGTATGTGGAGGTCCTTGAACCACTTGGACTCGATCTTGTACACAGTGATAAGAATGGATCAATTTGCATTCTTCTCCATCATGACCACCAGTTGAACCATCACCATTTGTTGAAAATGCTGCCTTTTTCCCACTGGATGGCTTTAGCTCCTTTGTCAAAATCAAACAACCATAGTTGCGTGGGTTCATCCCTGATTCTTTAAGTCTATTCCATTGATCTCCTTGCTTGTCCCCTTGTCCCTGTACCAATACAATACAGGTTTTTGTTTTTTTTATCTCTATTGCTCTATAATACAGCTTGAGGTTTTGGATGGTAATTTCCCCAGAAGTCCTTTCATTGATGAGAATAGTTTTAGCTATCCTGGGTTTTTTGTTATTCCAAATGAATTTGCAAATTGTTCTTTCTAATTCTATGAAGAATTGAGTTGGAATTCTAATAGGTATTGCATTGAATCTGTAGATTGATTTCAGCAAGATGTCCATTTTACGATAATAATCTTGCCAATCCATGAGCATGGGTGGTCTTTCCATCTTCTGAGATCTTCAGTTTCTTTCTTCAGAGACTTGAAGTTTTTTTTTCATACAAGTCTTCACTTGATTGAATAGAGTCACATCAAATGACACCCTTCACAGTAGTCACAAATAATATAAAATACCTAGCAATCTGCTGCCTCTTCCCACTAATCTACTGATACAAGAAAAGAGACTATATCTGCTTTTTTAAATGACTATAGCACAAGAATTTTTTTTTTTTTTTTTTTTTTTTTTTTGGTTCTTTTTTTCGAGCTGGGGACCTAACCCAGGGCCTTCTTCCCTAGGCAAGCGCTCCACTGAGCTAAATCCCAACCCTACAAGTAATCTTACTCATTCAACCTTCTCATCAGTCCACAAGTCCAATATATTTAGGTGTTTATGATCATAAAACTCAAGTGTTTCAGTTGATTAAAATATACTTTGAAAATATTCTTTATTTTATGAAAAATGCAATGGAATGCTTACCTTGTTCTAGAAAATTTGAAAATGTTCAGCTGCAAATTACTTTGAGCTATGTTTTAAATTGTAATCCTGACCTTTCGTAAGTGTTAAACAGGTTTGTTCAAAATTTAATGAGGAAGAGCTTTTATATCATAGTCAATTTACTTCTGAATATCTCAAAGGATTCAACAATTTTAGTATAAGAGCAGAACTCGTTACATATGTATGGATGGTAACTAGCTTGGTCTAAATTTGCGCATCTATGGAGTCTAAAATTTAATCAAGACTGTGTCTATTTTTTAAGTACTGTAAGAAAGATAATATAATCTCAAAGGTTTGAAACTCTGTTTTTCTCTCAGCTTTTTCTCTTGATGATGGGGTGTACTATATAAGAATCTCCGTAACACTTGGTAATTGGATGAGGCTTGGAGACTGCCTCTAAGCAAAGCTCAAGGGACCTTGGCTGCCGCCCATCTTAGCATGTCTCTTAAGGCCATGAAACTCAGCTGCAGGATTTGTTCTTATATATTGTTCTATTGCAAGTGCAGCGTGTGAAACTAAACAAAAGGGGGTAGTAGCTATTGATATCTAAAGTGTGCTTAGAGATCAGTACCATCTAAGCTAAATGCTCTTTCCTTCTGCAAATATTTAATTCAGTCCTGGCATATATCTATAGTCATCAGTGCACTGACTTGTTTATAGTCACTGCCAGGTGTTGATTCATTAATTATTCACCAGAATACTAATTTTAGTACTTTCCTTTTACATTATTATTTAAAGGTATACATATAAATGCACAATGTATATAAACAAAATTATGTATCTGCACAATTGATGTGGACTTGTGCATACAAGGCATATACATCACATACATATTCTTATACTTATACATAACAAACATTATATACACATGCACAAAGACATACACATATACATATACACACTCATAGCTCCTTTCCAGTTAGTGACCACTATATGGGGCAGATTCTAAGCCATTTCTGGAACTGTGGTGGTCACATTTAACACACATGTTATATAAACAGCAATTATCAAAACTACCAGTAAGAACAAAATAACAATGTCCCTCCTATTTGAATATCAGAATTTATATTCTGATACATCATTTTAATTCTTTTTAAATCCCATGAATGGAGTTTATTTTCAATGGTGATATTTGCATCTTATGTACTTGAAAGGATCAAGGCATATGAAATTTGCTTGGGAAAACAATGTGTTAATAAATTAAACCATGACAGTTGAATTAGTTTAGGTGTAATAATAGTTTACATTCAGAACAGTGTTCTGAAAAATGAATTCTGAATTGGTAGAGTCAAAATACAGGACACTTTCTGGAGTAGGGGTGATTGTGTGATGCCAGGCAAAGGCTTTTTCTCTAGGAACTCCTAACCTCTGATGTTAAGGACTAGACACATCTTCATTATATTGCATTCTGAATATTCTAAATGTTTTATCATTCTCAGAGTGGTTCCATAACTAAGCTTTGTTTTATGCTGGGGTACCTCAGATCATGTTTTCTAGTGTGCAATTACCTTCTTTCCTACAGATTCTCACTGAGCATCAGACAAATTTTTAACGATATTAAATGTCTCTAACAATGTCTTTAACTAAATTTACCATTTATTATGAATAATTCTTTCAGAATTCTGAAGGGAAGTATAATTAGGTTCAGTGACAATAGAAAAAAATAATGTAGCATTTTCAACCCATATTGTTATAATTAAACACAATGGTTGATATAGATATCAATAAAATCATTCTACATATACAGTGTAATTTTTTATTTATACTGATATCATTATAACCCATGGTACAGGATATGTAATTATTTGGGCTAGTGGGATATCTTACAGAATTATCTGATCTTTTAGAGTACCCATGTTCAATTCCCAGGACCCACATCAATCGGTTCACAACCAAGAATCAGAGAATTTCATACCCTTTTCTGGTCTCCATCAGCAAGTATATGTATTTGCATGTACACACCTTCCCACTCATAGGTATAATTAAAGTAACATATTAAAAAATAATTATATAATAAGTAAAAATCAAATGCTTATTATGATTTGATTATTTGTTTTGAAACATGTATACAGCAAATATTAAACCTTCTTTAAAGATAATTAATATTTTTAACACAGGTTATTCTCATTGCTGTTATGCTGACCTATTATGTCCAAACCTAAATTTTGACACCAGAACCATATTAAAAACTAGTCATGTGTTTTAATGTCTACATTGCATTCCTGTAATACCAGTGCTAGGGTAGTGGAGGCAGGAGGATCACGAGTTCAGGATCTTGATTAAATAGTGAGTTCAAAATCAGTTTGGGGTCATCAGGTCATCTCTAAGAATAGGACGATAAGGTTACAAAGATAAGGAGTACAGAATGCCAAACTAACAAGGCATAGGACTAAAGAATGAAGATATATAATCAAGAATACACAAGATAAATTGCCAGTTCCAATTGTCACATTCAAGATTATTTACATTGTTGAAAAGATTGAACTTTGTGAATGTCTTTCTTTAGGACAAACTCATTTTCATTGTTGCAGATGGCTGAAGGCTCAACAGCTATGACAGTGACTGGCACATCATAGATTTATAATAAGTAAAACTGAACACAAAATGAGAAGTGAATAGTCATTTGTAACTTGATCAAGCATGGAAATATTGACAGACAGTAGAAGCATCCTGAAAACTTCCCATAAGGGTTATCAGTAAAGAGATCAAAGCTAGTCTGTGAGCATGCAGCTATAGCAGCAAGATCACATGCACGGGGAACAAAAAGAACCAGAAAACCTTGCAGAGTCTACTGCAACAAACAAAATCTTACAGGATAGCTGAGATCTAGGGGGAAAATGGTGTTGTGTTTCCTGTCTTAAATCAACAAACCTAAATCTTAATCTAAACAAGCAATACTTCTGCTTTTATTATAACAAAGACTTTTTTATTTAAAACATTTCTGTTGCATGCTCATATGTAGATGAGTATATGCCTGTGTACAATCCTTTTTGATATGCTCATACTACCTATCACAGTGCAAGAGCATATTGCGAACACTGAGAGCATAGCTGATTATCTGGAAAGTATTATTTAAGTGAGTTAAAGTAAAATATTTATTAACATAGGGCGATAATTAAATATGTGTACATCCACATATATATGTGGATATAGTGATATTTATGTTCAAACCTAAGGCATACATATATTAAATATTACTAAATCCCTATATACGTGTGTGTCTGTGTACATATATAATTATCTTCATATGTTAATAAGTATATAGTCAAACAAACATGTGGCATAAAGTAAAATGGAGAAGCTTTTATATTTTTTAAAAAAATAGTACTGGTATATAAAGAAAAATATAAAATAAAGAAAGGTGCAGAAAGCTAGAGGTCCACAAATGTGTGCACAAATATATACACACACACACATACTCACACACATGCACACACATATATTCATATATTCACAAATACAAACACATGAATAGATGAACACATATGCAGAGACATGTATACATGTACATACATGTGCAAGGCACACACCTGCATATACATGCACACAGACACATATACATGTACGTACATACACACACATATGTGCATACAATCACATAGCCCTTATGTCTTGGTTGTAGACTTTAAGTGTAATGTTATTATTGGTTGGAAATCAGAAGTTGAATATAATCTGATCATAGAATGGAGGAAGTAACCGTGTGAGCCCAGGTTGCTGACCTACTCATCTTCAGTTCCTTCTGCAAGACTTCCCCTGCACAAAATGATCTGAGAAGCCCAGGGAAGTGTGCATTCTTATCATTCAGTGAAATTCACCATGTTCTACTTATCCTATCTGAATATGAGAATATCTGAGAGAGAGAGAGAGAAACTAGTTATAAATTTCTCTGTGAAACATAATTTCTAACAGACACCTTTATATTAAATGAAAGGGCAAAAGATGAGTAGAGGCACAAAGTTTTCAGTTTATCCATCAGGAGCAAGAATGTCTCCTAGGAGGGAAGGACATGTGCCTTTCATGTAATGTCCTCATTAGCTACTTCTGTCACGACTAAGCCTGAATATACAGAGAAAATGAAAGAATACATTCTAGATTAATCATAAGGATCTCCACGCTGTGGAAATAGAAGTCAGAATATGTAAAAGAGAAACAGAAAGTTCACCTTCCAGGGAGGCTCCTAACATTACAAAATATGAATTTCAGTAGACACTGAGCTAATTAGTGTAGGTGCCTAACATAAACGGAGACTGTACTATTATTACCTATCTACAAATGATAAGATTTGAACATAGAGCAGAAAATGAATTGTTTTCCTTAAATCACACAATTGTTGTAATAGAGGATTTGTTGAGACCCTAGATCAGTGATGTTAATTACTGTAAATTCCTATCACCTAAAACGTTGAATTTTAATGAAAGATTAGTTTAGAAACTGAGAGAACTGGATTCATGAGAAAGGTTCTGAACACTACGCAAACATTTGTTTCAAATAAGTTTTGATTCCACTGCTAAAGTTTGTAGACAGTTATTTTAATATAAAGAGATCTAGTAAATTAAACCGGAAGCACATTGTTCCAAACTTCTGGGAAATGGCCTGGTACCTGTGAAATTTAGAGAAACTTCTGTATCTTACATGATCATGTTTGCTTTTAATTCAGAAATTGTTATAGTTGTATTTTACGATTTAAATAAATAGTTAAAGGTCAAGGGTATAGTACCTGAGGTGTGATGTTAAACGAGATGTTAGAATCCTTGACAGTCACTTGAGAAAGCCATATACATTGAGAATCCCAGCAGAAGTCAGTGGAAGGAAGACTGCTGCTTCTTTTTATCCTTTTCTGCCTTAGAGCATCCCATGATAGACTTGTCCTGAGGAATATTTGGTTAGTTTCTACCAAATTTCACTGGTGTATTTCTATAGTCCATGCAGACTCTTAAAAGATCAAACTAATTTTTAAACAATGAAACTTAATAAGTATATTTTTTCAACACACAATGAAACATTGACTTGTAGCTTCCAAGGATTAAAATATTTTGCTTTTGTCCTGCATGCTTTCCTGCCTTTAACAAAGAAGGACATATTCTATCCACCATAAGGATACTCTACTCTCCTGGCATATGCCAGGTGCAATACACGTGCCTTTCATTCAATTAGGCAGATGTGTGATATTAAAAGAGTGATTTTACAGACTTCCATTACATCCTTTATCTGCTCCAGTGTTTTATAGTAGATCACAGACGTACCTAGAGGGCAATGCCATGAATATGTCTAAAAGTTGGTTGCTCAAATGAATATTTTACAGTAATTTTAATGGCTTTGCCTTGCTGTATTGAAATGCTATGCATACTTAGTTGAAAACCCATTATCATTTTCACCTATGTTCTCTTTAATGAGAAAATTAGACATTCTCTTCTTGCACTGTCCCCAGAGGTGAGTCTTAAGGGCATCAAAGGAAGGGAGGAAAGTGGTGCATTGTGTATTCAGGACATGTATCTGTTAATGAGCTCAATTCATGACATTTCAAAATGAAAATGAGAATGAAATTGATGAAATTTCATCATAGAATTAAAGCCTTTTCAATGTGTTTAACCTGTGATCATCCATAGAAGTCATTTTGCAGGGCGACGACTAACCCTGCTGGAATCATAGCAAGCAGTCATTCAGAAAGTTCCAGGTTATCAGCAAGCCTGTACTGCACATCAACTTTACTCGGTTTCATTGGAAAGAAAAAGAAGAAATAAACCAAAGGTTTTCAATTGTAGGAGAACGTCTGCAGCCTGAATTACAAATGAATCTCTTCTATTAAAACTTCCTAAAATCTAGGCTGAAGAGATGCCTTAGCTGTTAATGTCTAGGCTCTCAACAAAAACAACAGCAGCAGCAGCAGCAACAACAAAATCCCAACAATAACAATGGTCCAAGGACTCCACATACATGGAGATGAGGAGGCTCTTTGCTGTCTTAATGTTGCCATTCAGAACTCTACTTGGGATGCACTAAATGCTCTCCTACATAAGGAAGTCTCTTTTCCAAAACCTGGCTCTATTTTCCACTTTCTTTCTTTATAATCGAGCTATGCTTTAGTTCTTCCAATAGTCACTTCCTGGAATTCTGGAACAAGAAATCTTTACAACAACCCCATTCTTGTATGTGATCTCGAGAAAGAAGAGGAATGGGGTGCTGTTTTCTAGCACCCTGTGTGTCCCAATAATTCAATTATTCCTTCATCTCTGCCTTAAAATTATATCAAATATAATATGAATTTTGCTTGAAGTTTTAATAGTAGTTACTATTTATATTTACTAAATATACACAATTTTATCTCTAGTTACTTCCTGTGTGCATATGATATAATTGACTCTTCAAATATGTCTAAAGCTATTAGGTTTCTTCTTTAGCAAAGAATAAAAGTAATTTCAAATCTAAATAAAGATTTACATTCTGAGAAGAGAATATATTTCAGATGCTGGATTTCTTTAGGCCATATGGTATCTTATACAATTAAAATGTTTCTTCTACTCAAGACATTTCAAAAAATTAAGAGATTTTTAAGTTGTTTTTAAAACAAAGATACTGCCTTGATATTTTCAAGGGTATTTTATTATAACTGAGGTATCTGTAGCAATCTTTAACATAAGTGGAGTCACTTTAATCTGTGTTGGTCTTTGTTCCTATACCAGCATCTGTGATGGGTGTGATAATATGTTCCAATGGAGGATATCCTAGGTAACATTACCCAGTGCATCCTGACACATTTGGTCACCACAGCTCACATTTCCTTTTTGTTCCTTGATGATTACCCTGCCTTCCCTCTGTTCCTCACTAGCTCCCAAAGATACTGAGATAAAAATGAATTTCAGAAAATGAAATGACAGAAAATATATGGAGCTATAAAGAGATGTTAATCTGCTCCCTGAATTATTTTTAAAACTTTAAAATCAGTAACTATTCTTTTTTTTTTCCAAGATGCATCACAGAATAGGATGAAGGTTACAGAAAACCAAGCCTCATTTCCCCTTCAGCATGGAATGAACTGACTGGGGATAAAAATTTTTTCAAAGGCATTGATTGGAGCCTCATTCTTCATTGGTTATATTTGCAATCGACTGTTTATCAGAGGCATTGGTTATTGAAATACAAAATAAGTAAAACTGTGAGCGAGTGTTAATTTAAATGAAACCTGTTCAAACAGATCCTTCCTCTTCTTTGGCTGGAAGAATTTCCCAGCAGGAAAGTGTTGGGGAAGTGTCTGTTTTGCAGCATCATGTGTAGAAAAGCTTTCTGTTATCATCATATTCTGCTTAAATCTAACCATCAAATAGCAGCCACCTCCAGGGCATATCATACCAAGTGTATATATTTTCATTTCCAATCAACCACAGAGGCAAAGATAACCATTCTGATTGCACATCTATCTACTGAGACCTCAAACTACAGGGTACATACCATCCTTCTCTGGACTGTGAATGTCATGTGTTAGGAGCATTAACTGTAGAGCTGTAGAAACCTTTGTGGCTTGTGACAGATTTTTCAATTACAATTAGGGAAATGGAAACATGGGCACTTAACAAATCTCTTGAGAAGTAAGTTCTGGTGGGGGAATAAAGCTAAATATAGAATGTTACATTATAATTATTAATCTATAATATTTGACATAATTATAATTACACTGCCAGGTAAAAGCTGGTTGAGATCTCAACTAGAAGCACAATATATTTTGTATAAATAACTATAATATTTGTGGCTATACTCACACATTACCTTTTTCTGTAATTGATCTTTGTTGCTATGGACTTGCGGGTATGAGCACATGAGTTCAGGTAACTGAAAAGTCCAGAGGACTTCCCTTGGACATACAGGTGGTTGTGAACTGCTGCACCAGTGAGCTGACACTGTGAGTGGTTCTTTTCATGAACAGTAAGCACTCTAAACTCTGTGTCTTACTTAGGGTTTCTATTGCTGCAAGAAACACCATGACCAAAAATCAAGTTGGAGAGGAAAGGGTTTGTTCACATTATACTTCCACATTACATTCATCACAAAGGAAGTCAGTACAGGAACTGAAGCAGGGCAGAAACCTGGAGTCAGGAGCTGATGCAGAGGCTGTGGAGAAGGGATGTTTACTGACTTCCTTCTACTGCCTCGCTTTCTTATCGAGCACATGACTACATGCACACAATGGACTGAGCCTTCCCCAGTCAATCACTGATTAAGAATATTCCCTCTAATGTTTGGCTGTAACTCTCTGTATAGTTTTACCTCTTGGGTCCAGCGTCATAGACGAGATTTATGCTAGGTTCCTGTCTGCAAATATAAGCAAATATGCTTTTTTTTGTTTTGTTATCTAAACTAAGTCTGTGTGGTGTTTTCCTTTACGCTGCATCTCGACTAAGTTACAGAGAAAGGCATGTTGGTGGGGCACCCTAGCCAGATACAAAATTTTGGAAACGTGTGGCTGTCGTGGCAGCTACCCACCATGGGAACTTGGTGAGCCAGGCGGAGAGATTTCAGAACTCTGGGGTCAGAGAGTCTGTAGGACTGAGAACAGGTCAGGCTGACCTGACCTCCAGTGCCTTGCCAGTGGTAGTGTGGGTGCTTGGAGGCCAAGGAGGCGGCGAGACTGCTGGGGCCAGAGAGTATCGGGCAGCGTGGAGTCATATTTTTTGTTTTCGGGAAGAACTAGAGAGGGTGAGTTTATTCAGCAGTGAGCCTGGGAGACAATTACATCTGTTGAATGAAAGTTACATTTACAAATGTCATTTGTTTGTTAATTGACTAAAATGGTAGAAGTTACATGTACTAGCCAATTAATAACACTGTATAGGCAAAGTGTTCCATTATAACAGCCAGGTCTTTACTTTGAACCATTACATCTCCAGAGGACAACATAAAGACAAGAACATAAGCTGCAGCCCAGAACGAGTTCTGTGTGCTTAGTGACCTGACCTTTCTGCATCTCAGCCTCCCTAAGGCTACAACCCTCTGATTCAGTTCCTTATGCTGTGGTGACCCCCAACCATGAAATTATTTTTGTTGCTACTTCATCGCTGTAATATTTGTTTATTTTTCCATCTTTACTAACTTGAGTATTTCTTATTTACATTTCGATTGTTATTCCCCTTCCCCGTTTCCGGGACAACATCCCCCTAACCCCTCCCCTCCCCTTCTGTATAGGTGTTCCCCTCCCCACCCTCCTCCCATTACCGCCCTCCCCAAAACAATCACGTTCACTGGGGGTTCAGCCTTGGCAGGACCAAGGGCTTCCCCTTCCACTGGTGCTCTTACTAGGCTATTCATTGCTACCTATGAGGTTGGAGCCCAGGGTCAGTCCATGTATAGTCTTTGTATAGTGGCTTAGTCCTGGAAGCTCTGGTTGCTTGGCATTGTTGTACATATGGGGTCTCAAGTCCCTTCAAGCTCTTTCAGTCCTTTCTCTGATTCCTTCAACGGGGGTCTCGTTCTCAGTTCAGTGATTTGCTGCTGGCATTCGCCTATGTATTTGCTGTATTCTGGCTGTGTCTCTCAGCAAGTATCCTTAAGAGTGTCAGAGACTGGATTTACCCATTGGATGGGTCTCACTTTGGGACAGTCATTGGTTGACAATTTCCTCAGTTTCTACTGTGTCTTTGTTCCTGGACATCTTGTAAGCAGGAAATATTTTTGGGTCGAAGGCTTTGTTCATAGGTGAGCTCTGGGCGTCTTCGGAAGGGATGGAGGAAAGACTGAGGGATCTGAAGACAACAGAGACTCCAAGGGTTGACCAACAGAGTTAACACCCTGGACTCTTTGGGGCTCCGAGATACTGAATCACCAACCAAATAGCAAGCATGGGCTGGCCCTAGGCCCCCTGCACATATGTAGCAGATGAGTAGCTTTGTCTTCATAGGGGTCTCCCAAAAACTGGAGCAGGGGTTAACCCTGAGCCTGTTGCCTTCTTGCCTGTAGATCCTGTGTGCCTTATCTAGCTTCAGTGGGAGAAAATGAGCCTAGTCCTGCAATTACTTGATTGTGGAGGAGGGAGGTGGGGAAAGGTGAGGAGTGGGGAGGGGTAGGGTGATGGTGGTGATGATTCTGGTGGCATTCAAAGCCAGAGAAAAGCTTCCACTTTTCACAAGGGGAAGGTGGAATATGGGGCAAGGACTTGCTTGAACAGATACTGGAAGGAAAGAGGAAAGGCTGATAATGGATTGTATAGTGAATCAATAGATAAATTTTATAAAAAATAATATTCCTTACAGCCGGATCATAAGGAAATATTTCTCAAGTAAAGCCCCTGTCTTTGATATAGCTCTAATTTGAGTGTCAAGTTGACATAAGACTAGCCAGGATATTCTCTAATCTTAATAAAGTACCTCAACATGAGAATACCAGTTGTTTCAACATTTAAGGTATGTTAGTATGTCCAATCATGTCTTCTATGAGAGAATTCATTGTGGACCACTTGGGTTCACTCATGAACCAGAATCAACATTTCTGTTGCGAGTCGGTGCATTATTTTCTCCTTAGTGTTCTTTGTATAAAGGAAACTTCCATATCTCAACCAATTCACTAAGCTACTTTGTAGTGGACAAAGCAGTGTGAATTTTATCACCTTCAAAATACAAT